>NC_134399.1:41673290-42273290 GCF_050003625.1 Haematobia irritans | reverse complement strand
TTTTTGCATTTACATATGCTAGATGGTATATACTCCATGAAGGTCCGCAAGTCAAATCTGGTGGTCGGTTTATATGAGGGCTCTTATAAAAGTGGTCCGATATCACCCATTGGCAGCACCATCCAACTTCTACAAACTTTCGAGTTGATAGCTTGTTTCGTTTGGAAGTTAGCGTAGTTTCAGCAGATGGATAGACGGACATCGCTAAACCAATTCACAACTTTAGCAGGGCTAAGAATATATATGTATATACTTCATGAAGTCTGAGACCAATATATCGATGTATTACAAACGTGATGGCAAAGCTTAAGAAGCATGAAGATTTACTAAATTACTAAATTTACTAAATATTGTTCACAAAATTTGTATGCAATATACCCCCAAAAGTTCGGCCAGGCCGACTATTATATACTTTCCCCCGTGGTTTACTTACCAAAGACTGTATTTCCCTATCGCCGATATGAACAATATTTTGAACGTTTATTAAACATCTGAAATCTTATACTAAATTTCAACCGGATTTGGCAAATTTGACACGCATAGCTACAATCGGGCGAAACTATATATGGGAGATATACCTAAATGTGAACCGATTTCAACCAAATTTGGCACGCATAGCTACAATGCTAATTTTACTCCCTGTGCAAAATTTCAACTAAATCGGAGTTAAAAATTGGCCTCTGTGGTCATATGAGTGTAAATCGAGCGAAAACTTTATATGGGAGATATATCTAAATCTGAACCGATTTCAACCAAATTTGGCATGCATAGCTACAATGCTAATTCTCCCATAAAAAATTTCACAATTCCTATGCAAAATTTCAATTAAATCGGAGTAAAAGATTGACCACTGTGGTCATATGAGTGTAAATCGGGCGAAAACTATATATGGGAGCTATATCTAAATCTGAATCGATTTCAATAAAATTTGGCACACTTGACTACACTACTAATTGTACTCCTAGTGCAAAATTTTAACCAAATTGGGGTAAAACTCTGGCTTCTGGGACCGTATTAGTCCATATCGGGCGAAAGATATATATGGGAGCTATATCTAAATCTGATTTCTTCCAAATCAATAGGAAGAAATCGGCCAAATTTGACGTCGATTGGACTAAAACTGCGACCTAGACATTGATTACAAAAATGTGTTCACGGACAGACGGACATGGCTACATGGACTCAGGAGCCCACCCTGAGCATTTGTGCCAAAGACACCATGTCGTCTCCTTCTGGTTGTTGCAAACATATGCACTAACTTATAATACTCTGTTCCACAGCGTGACGCAGGGTATAAAGACCGATTAAATACGTGTATAATTCAGTTTGACAAAATTTTCAATAGAAATAAAATTTTAACAAAATTTTCTATAGAAATACAATTTTGACAAAATTTTTTATAGAAATAAAATTTTTACAAAATTTTCTATAGAAATAAAATTTTGACAAAATTTGCTGTAGAAATAAAATTTTGACCAAATTTTCTATAGAAATGAAATTTTAACAAAATTTTCTATAGAAATAAAATTAAAAAAAAAAAAATTCTATAGAAATAAAATTATGACAACGTTTTCTATAGAAATAAAAAAAAAATAAAATTTTTCTGTAGAAATTAAATTTTGATGAATTATTTTTGGTTCGAGTGGCAACCATGATTATGAACCGATATGGACTAATTTTTGTGTGCTTGGGGATGGGCTATATATAACAATGGACTGAATAGTCTAAAAGAGTCTGAAATTTAATGGGGCTGCCACTTTAACCTAACCTAACTATAGACCGATATGGACCACTTTCGGTATGGTTGTTAGCGGCCATATACTAACATCACGTTCCAAATTTGAACCGGATCGGATGAATTTTGCTCCTCCAAGAGGCTCCGGGGGTCAAATCTGGAGAACGGTTTATATGGGGGCTATATATAATTATAGACCGATATGGACCAATTCAGACATGGTTGTTAGAGACAATATACTAACACCATGTTCCACATTTCAACCGGATCGGATGAAACTTGATTCTCTTTGAGGCTCCGCAAGCCAAATCTGGGGATCGGTTTATATGGGGGCTATATATAATTATGGACTGATGTGGACCAATTTTTGCGTGGTTGTTAGAGACCATATGCCAACACCATGTACCAAATTTCAGCCGGATCGAATGAAATTTGCTTTTTTTGAGGCTCCGCAAGCCAAATCTGGGGATAGGTATATATGGGGATTATATATCTCTACAATTCAATATAACTTTAAAAACACAATACTTATCTAATTCACATTTTTTGTTTTAATTCCTAACAAGCTTAAGACCCTAGCAGTCATAGCTTACAATTATATTTATAATTTTATTGTAAATGTAATTAATTGATAAATAAATAAATAAATAAATAAATAAATAAATAATTATGGACCGATGTGGACCAATTTTTGCATGGTTGTAGAGACCATATACCAATACCATATACCAAATTTCAGCCTGATCAGATGAATTTTGCTCCTCCAAGAGGCTCCGGAGCTCAGATCTGGAGAACGGCTTATATGGGGGCTATATATAATTATGGACTGATGTGGACCAATTTTTGCATGGTTGTTAGAGACCATATACCAACACCATGTACAAATTTTTGCCGGATCGGATGAAATTTGCTTCTCTTTGAGGCTCCGCAAGCCAAATTTGGGGGTCCGTTTATATGGGGGCTATACGTAAAAGTGGACCGATATGGTCCATTTGCAATACCGTCCTACCTACATCAATAACAACTACTTGTGCCAAGTTTCAAGCCGATTGCTTGTTTCGTTCGGAAGTTAGCGTGATTTCAACAGACGGACGGACGGACGGACATGCTTAGATCGACTCAGAATTTCACCACGACCCAGAATATATATACTTTATGGGATCTTGGAGCAATATTTCGATGTGTTACAAACGGAATGACAAAGTTAATAAGAATTAATAAAATGGTACAAATTAGTTAAATTTGGCCAAAAAACAGGCTAAAACCTTTCTAGAAAAATTGCGAATTTTTGATAATATTTGATGTCAAACGTTCCAGACAAGCGTTAGACTGCATAAAAAAATTTTACAAATTATTTATTTGTCAAAATATCACAAAATTTCTTAATTCACGTCCAAAACACTGAATTCGCATCACACCTTAAGAAGTGAAGCGAATTTAGTTCACCGGCTGTTTAAATGGTGGAAATCCGTCCTACGACAATGTTAAATTCATCGCTTCTGCGCCAATTTTGCAGAACTTCCGGATCCAAAAAGAACATTTTCACCACTTTTTTGGCGACGCGTTTTTTGCTGGGATGTTAATGAAGAATTATTAGAATTGAAGAGACTTTGTTATATTTGGATTTTTTTTTTTGAAACATAATAGTTGTGTTCCTTTACGTACAGAAGTTACTACTTTTACCAGTTTTTACTAGAAGCCGTTCTTCAACCCCAAAAATTAGTTAAAGTAGTAAACAATGTTAAGAGAACAATGTCAAAATGCATGTCTCTTTTGAAATTATTCAAGTTATTCGACAAATTCTTTCGAGTAAAAGTAGTAGATATGTTATGACAAAAATAATTATTTCTCTATAAATTTTACAAACCACACACTCAGAGAAGAGTGAATCCTTTAGCGAGTTATTTTTAACTAACCAGTGTTAATTTTGAACTTAGGAATTTGTTTTAAGTTTTGTCAAGTTCAAATTTAACTGTTCAGAAGTAAAAAAATTAACTAAATAATACATTTTCTTAAAACGAAAAATATTAATATTCTGGATTTCCTACACCACCTGGTGACTTGGAGCAAGGTGACCTCAAGGGGAGGATCCCCATTTCTACATGTCATTCATACATGTCATATTATATTTAGTACAAACAAACTAATGTTCTGTAGTACAACTCCTTTAGAATCATTTATTAGATTTTATTTTTATCATTTTATAAAATTTTACCTTTCGTCCGGACGGAGGATCGAACCGCGTACCATCAGTTTTCTATCCAAAGACACTATCCACTTTGTGACTTTGTTTATTCATTTCTTGCTTGGCTGCATATATTCATTAACACATACAGTCAAGGGTGTCTATTTATAAAACAGCACACGAGCACATGCGTGTGTGCGAATATACGTTTGTGAGATATGGGCCTTACAATTTATTTTTTGGCAAAATTTGAACAAATTAGGTCAATATTTTGTATCTAGAAGGACAGTTTTAAGGTCGATTATTAATCTATTTCCTTAACTGCATTCCTTACAAAATTCTACATATACTAGAGGAAAAATATGTGTACCTTTGTGGACATCGTTATCCTGATCAAGACTACACACAAAAAAATTTTTTTCTGATTCAATCATGAAATTAATTGATCCAATTAATTTTTTAATTGAAATGTCTTCAATCACAGAAATGATAGTATCAATTAAACAATTAATTGAAGGTCAATTAAAAAATTAATTGATCCAATTAAAAAATTAATTGATACTATTAATTTTTGTGATTGATTTTTGTTTCAATTAAAAGATTTGTTGAATCAATTAAATTTTTAATTGAATATTTTTTAAAACTCAATTAAAATTTTAATTGGAAAAATGTTCGCGAAATTTTTTTCTGTGTACCCAGCAAAAACTCTCATTACCCGGTAATCTTGTAGGTAAGCCTATTTAAAAATTAATAACCACTTATTAATTGGCATCGCTCCAGATTACATTTACTTACGCATGACCTAGGAGGAAAGTACACGCAAAGAAAAAATGCGTTTGGAAAACGTGTACCGAAAACGTTTTTCTTTTGTTAGAGTTTTTTGAATTGCTTCGAAAATTTTAAACTTTTATCGCCAAAAAAACTCGTTTGTCACAAAATTTTTATTTTTTTAATAAAACAAGTTATTTTTGAAACAACAACACAGTCCATTTCGTTTATATTAAACACTGTTCTTTTCTAACTTTAGGTCTTTAATAAGACACATTTTACAGTTCAAAATTTAATATTGTACAATGTAATGTTGAACATTTTTTCGGAATCTTCCGAACATATCTGGAATATATGTAAAAACAAAAACAAAAACAAAACTTTGGTCGAAGCAGGGATCGAACCCACGACCCTTGGCATGCCAGTCGGACGTAGCAACCACTGCTCCACGGTGACAAACTAAATGTTTGTTTCTGTCAAATAAACTTTGTTTATTCGGTTCGTGGGCGCCGCAAGCTATGCTATATAAATATAACTTATATGGATAATATCTATTGATGACCATAACAGGTACATAGCTCAGTGGTTAGTGTGTTGGCTTACAAAGTGCATGGTCCGCCGTTCGATTCTCCGTCCAGGCGAAAGGTAAAAAAATTTAAAAATTTATAAAATCGTATAATTTCTTCTACATTGTTGGTATTACAGGAAAAGGTGTTAAGAACTAAAAAACCTCGTGGATGTGAGAAAGATGTGAGGGAAAATGCAATTAGGAAGAAAACAATGTTTTTTATTTTTGAGTTAGTCTTTATGAAATTGTTTTTACATCCTGGAAAAGAATAAACGTTTATCACAAAAAGTATATACTTTTCTTCCAAATACACTTCCTTACAGCGAAAAGCAAATGAGAAACGAACTTTGTTTGTCTAAAATTTCGTTTGGGAGGAAAGAATTATTTTTTTGCGTGTACTTCTCTCCAGACATACTTTCGGCCATGAAATAAGTAGTGATTTTAAAGCATATAATCACCTAATATGTAATCACTTATTCGTTGATACATACACCAAAGCATGCAAAACATCCACTTATTGTCTCAGGCAACCAAATCTCGAAAATATTGATTTCTATCGCCGATTAAAATATATCGAAATATGGCGAGTAATGCTGTAATAGGAGCATTACACCCAGAAAAAAATTTGCCTTTGAAACTAAATGAAAAAATGTTCATAAATTTAGTTTAGCCATTTTATTTCCATTAAGTCAATTTTTTGCGTGAAATAATAACATTTACTTGTTTCAGTAAAAAAATCCTAAAATAAAAGCAGTTAGGAATAGTTCATTAACTAGAATAAGGCATGGAATTTTACTAATACTGTTTTCTTCGCTGGTATAAGAATTTACTACTGAACAAGAAAATTTTATTCACTGATAACAAAGCATTCGTAAAAATGAACAAACCCCGAACTAAACCCAAGTTTTAAATTTAGTAAAATTTCTTATAAAATGATAATTCTGACTTCCTTTATTATAGAAAGCTTATCATAAACACTTAGCATAGAAAAATATTTTAGTTCATTCGTACTAAGAAATATTAAATTCTTTCAATTCTATTTTATTAAGCCAACTGCCTAAAAATTAGAGAATAACAAATCTAAAATTACCCAGAGGTATTTATTTTTGCCCTTATAAATAAGTCATTATAACTCACCGCAATGTGTAATGAGAGCTTTACTCCTGGTAATGCAAATTGTAATGAGATGTGGTTACCTAGTTTTTGCTGGGTACATATACTTTCTATAGTCAGAAATTGTTATTTGTATGTGTTACAAACGGAATGACAAACCCCTCCTTCTAAGACTTCTATGGTCCAGAAGCCAGGGTTTTACTTTGATTTCAAATTTTGCGCAAGGAGTACTACTAATAACACAGTAAAAACCATAGATCCTTTCCATCGCAATAAGGATTTCAAAGTTTCCTGCAAAATAATTGCGATATAAAAGTATTTAATTTACCTGCTTCCATGTTTTGAAAATATTTATTCAAATCACAATACTTTTTATACCCACCACCATAGGATGGGGGGTATATTAACTTTGTCATTCCGTTTGTAACACATCGAAATATTGCTCTAAGACCCCATAAAGTATATATATTCTGGGTCGTGGTGAAATTCTGAGTCGATCTGAGCATGTCCGTCCGTCCGTCCGTCCGTCCGTCCGTCCGTCCGTCTGTTGAAATCACGACTTGACTTGAAACTTGGCACAAGTAGTTGTTATTGCTGTAGGTCGGATCGTATTGCAAATGGGCCATATCGGTCCACTTTTACGTATAGCCCCCATATAAACGGACCCCAAATTTTGTCTTGCGAGGCCTCTAAGAGAAGCAAATTTCATCCGATCCGGCTGAATTTTGGTACATGGTGTTAGTATATGGTCTCTAACAACCATGCAAAAATTGGTCCACATCGGTCCAAAATTATATATAGCCCCCATATAAACCGATCCCCCGATTTGGTTTGCGAGGCCCCTAAGAGAAACAAATTTCATCCGGTCCGACTGAAATTTGGTACATGGTGTCAGAATATGGTATCTAACAACCATGCAAAAATTGGTCCACATCGGTCCATAATTATATATAGCCCCCATATAAACCGATCCCCCGAGTTGGCTTGCGAGGCCTCTAAGAGAAGAAAATTTCATCCGATCCGGCTGAAATTTGGTACATGGTGTTAGTATATGGTCTCTAAAAATCATGCAAAAATTGGTCCACATCGGTCCATAATTATATATAGCCCCCATATAAACCGATCCCCCGATTTGGCTTGCGAGGCCTCTAAGAGAAGTAAATTTCATCCGATCCGGCTGAAATTTGGTACATGGTGTTAGTATATGGTCTCTAACAACCATGCAAAACTTGGTCCGCATCGGTCCATAATTATATATAGCCCCCATATAAACCGATCCTCCGATTTGGCTTGCGAGGCCTCTAAGAGAAGCAAATTTCATCCGATCCGGCTGAAATTTGGTGCGTGATGTTAGTATATGGTCTCTAACAACCATGCAAAAATTGGTCCACATCGGTTCATAATTATATAGCCCCCATATAAACCGATCACCAGATTTGACCTCCGGAACCCCTTGGAAGACCAAAATTCATCTGATTCAGTTGAAATTTGGTACGTGGTGTTAATATATGGCCTCAAACTCCCATGCAAAAATTGGTCGATATCGGTCCATAATTATATATAGGCCCCATATAAACCGATCCCCAGATTTGACCTCCAGAGCCCCTTGGAAGGGCAAAATTCTTCCCATTCGGTTGGAATTTGGTACGTGATGTTGGTATATGGTATCCAACAACCATGCAGGAATTGGTTCCTATCAGTCCATAATTATATATAGCAACCATATAAACCGATCCCCAGATTTGACCTCCGGTGCCTTTTGGAGAAGCAAAATTCATCCGATCTGTTTGAAATTTGGTACTTGGTGGTAGTATATGATATTTAACAACCATGCCAAAAGTGGTCCATATCAGTCCATAATCGTGCATAGCCCCATATAAACCGATCCCGAGATTTGGTTTTGGAACCTCTTGGAGGAGCAAATTTAATCCGAGTGAGTTGAAATTTGGTACATTGTGCTAGTATATAGTCGTTAACAACCATGTCTAACTAGGTCCATATCGGTCTATAGTTATATATGGCCCTCAGATAAATCGATCCCCAATCACACAAAAATTGGTCCATATCAAGTTCATAATTGTATATAGCCCCCATATAAGCGACCCCCATATTTCAATTCTAGCTCTCTACGTACAAAAAGTCCATATCGATTCGTAATTATTTGTAGACTTAACTATACATAACTTTTTTGTCTAATATATACCATGTATGGACTAAATCACAATTTAGAAAACGATGTTAAGAAGTTTTAAGATACCACAACCCAAGTAATTCGATTGTGGATGATAGTCTTTGGTAGAAGTTTCTACGCAATCCATGGTGGTGGGTACATAAGATTCGGCCTGGCCGAACTTGCGGCCTTATATAAAGGGTGATTCTTTTGAGGTTAGGATTTTCATGCATTAGTATTTGACAGATCACGTGGGATTTCAGACATGGTGTCAAAGAGAAAGATGCTCAGTATGCTTTGACATTTCATCATGAATAGCCGAACGATCTGCCACAACGTCGAATTTTCAGTGAATGGGCCCTAGAAAAGTTGGCAGAAAATCCGCTTTTTTATCGACAAATTTTGTTCAGCGATGAGGCTCATTTCTGGTTGAATGGCTACGTAAATAAGCAAAATTGCCGCATTTGGAGTGAAGAGCAACCAGAAGCCGTTCAAGAACTGCCCATGCATCCCGAAAAATGCACTGTTTGGTGTGGTTTGTACGCTGGTGGAATCATTGGACCGTATTTTTTCAAAGATGCTGTTGGACGCAACGTTACGGTGAATGGCGATCGCTATCGTTCGATGCTAACAAACTTTTTGTTGCCAAAAATGGAAGAACTGAACTTGGTTGACATGTGGTTTCAACAAGATGGCGCTACATGCCACACAGCTCGCGATTCTATGGCCATTTTGAGGGAAAACTTCGGAGAACAATTCATCTCAAGAAATGGACCGGTAAGTTGGCCACCAAGATCATGCGATTTGACGCCTTTAGACTATTTTTTGTGGGGCTACGTCAAGTCTAAAGTCTACAGAAATAAGCCAGCAACTATTCCAGCTTTGGAAGACAACATTTCCGAAGAAATTCGGGCTATTCCGGCCGAAATGCTCGAAAAAGTTGCCCAAAATTGGACTTTCCGAATGGACCACCTAAGACGCAGCCGCGGTCAACATTTAAATGAAATTATCTTCAAAAAGTAAATGTCATGGACCAATCTAACGTTTCAAATAAAGAACCGATGAGATTTTGCAAATTTTATGCGTTTTTTTTTAAAAAAAAGTTATCAAGCTCTTAACAAATCACCCTTTACTTGTTTTGTTTTTTATTTTGCATTTTTACTATATTTTCCTGTACATTTAACAAATTTTGAACTCTGAGAGTATTTTCAATATTTCTCTCCTTTGCTTCTTTTTACAATGAGTAAAGTAAAAGAACACAACTAATATAATTATCGAGTAAAGTTTAATTAGCATTAATGCACATTTTTCCTATCTTGCGAACAACTAATAAAAAAATGAATTATCTTACTCCAGGACAATACTTTCCAATTGACATCAAAGCACCGTGATGGTTCTATTGTGTTTGAGTTCAACTCTTCTTATTAAATAATCAAAAATTTTGCTTATCGTCCTAAACAATATCATTAGTTGAAGATTAGTAGTTACTTATAATGATGCTTTTTGTTCTTGCTCTCTATTGTCATTTTATTGCTATGTCATTGGAAATCTCATATAAATGGCTTTTCACATCAGTATCTCTTAGTGCACATTTTTCTCCTTGAACGGATGTCGATAAACGATATCCGATTCTTGTATATTTTTGTTGTTCATAATTTATGGTCTTTCATGTGAGTGTGGTTAATCTGAATTGTCGAAATGAGCCATGTACTACTGATAGAGTTGTGGGCTATATAAATTCCGCATTTCAGTTGTTTTCCATTTTGCGAGCTTCTATCGGACGAAATGTGTTTCATATAAAATTTCGAAACTCTTTGTGTTTGGAATTTATGCGCGGACATTGTGTGTCCTTAATGAAGGCAATTTATTTTAAAAGCCGCAGACACTGGAGAAGATTTCAAAAAATAAATCAACACTCGACTATAATTCAAATAAAATAAATTTATCGCCAACACTCACATTCATTCAGTACGTGTCCAAGGTGGTTTGTTGATGCAACCACTGTTGCAACAGTTTAGCGACAACAACGCCAACAAATGTGATGATAGCAATTCGTTGATAAGCTTCCGCTTTCTCGTGTGTAAAGTAGGGGTGTGCACGTGACACAAAATTGTTGTGACTCGTGTGAAATTTAGTGACTCACATATGAGCAGAGAATAACAATAAAATCAACATCGTGGATGTGCGTGATCAAACTGCAAAATTTCGTGTGTTAGCGTGAATTGGAGAAAAACATCTTTTCGTGGGTGAGCACACATTCCAGAAATGACCCATGAAATCACCCACACTCTCGAGATTGATCACGATCATGAAATCACTCACGAGTTAGTTTAATTAATTTCTTTATTGTTGTTGTGAGTGTGAGTAAGAGTTAGCGCCTAGAACATTTTTCGTAAGCGTGAATGAAATATCGCTCACGTACACACCTCTAGTATAAAGGTCTCACTCACATTGATATAACTTGGAGTACAATGCCAGTACCATGCTTAACGCACACCAGTGATGATGAAAATAAAAGTGATAAATTTTTCCACCATTTTCAATGCTTTAGGTTTTATACTTGGGAAGTTTATTTGACACAGCTTTCGGATAATTATTCATGTAAATTGTAGCATTATCAGTGAAACAACCTCAATGTCGGTGATAACCTCCTCATTCCAACTACTAGCTACTCTTTCTTCTTCTTACTCGTACAAGTATACTAAGAAGAAATAGTAGCTGAAGGCCAGATCCCGGAAATACGGAAAATCAATTAGTTAACCCTTTCACAACCGATGTCCACTTAGAAGGACATTCGAAAAAGACACCAAATTCTATTTTCCTACTTAGTTTCGATTTATTTCTCGATGTTATTTTAAAGTAGAGGCTTTAATCTAAATAAGCTACAAATATTGTCCATATTGGTGAGGTCTAAAATACATTTTTATAAACTTCTTTAACAATAAACGAAAAATACGAAAATTTGAGACAATTTTTGTACTGTATGTTTCTAGTAAAAGGACATTCATACAAAAACTATAGTTGATACTTTTACGTGTTCTTTTTTGTACTTTTTTCTCACACTTTGAAAGATATTATAGGCCAAATAGCGCTTATTTTCGTAAGGCCATTTGGTCACAATTCAAGAATCTAATTTTCAGACCAAGCTCATATAGCTTTTGAAGTAATTGAGGTAGGTTTTCAAAATGACAATTTTTGTTCTGCATGCTGTTAGTACAAGTAAAAACAGAAGAAAAATAAAAGTTTTTATCATTAGTTTTATTTCGGTAGTGAAAGGGTTAATTAATTTTTAATTGGTTTTGGTTGTTAAAATAATAATTTTCGTAATTTGGTTAAGCTATATGAAAGTGGCAGCCCGACTTGCTAACTCATCTGTCACCTTTTTTGCAAATATTTCAGCTTGTATTACCAGGGGTCTATATATACCACGCCTCACCGTTGAAAATTGAAGTTTCAAATTTTTATCAAAAAGCGGTTCAGCAGAGTTTAATCTACTATTTTTGGAACATCTGGCATTAAATTGAAGACCAAACTGTGACCGTGCCTTTATTTCCGACCACAGCGATAACTCGTGCAACCGTACAGCTGTTGTGCCAGCTGACTGTTTGGCCAATATGTCTAAAGGCAATAGATGCAGCATGACATTAAGAGAATCTGTTCGTGTCTTACTGAATGCGCCTGATAGACACAAGCACGCCATTCACTAAACTTTAGCTAAACTTGTCGGCTGTTGAAGGGCCGCCACCAGACGATATTACTTAACTCCGTAGACCACCATGGCTGTCAAGTTTTCTCCAGTGAGACGTTGAAGGTCGTTATAATCCGCTCCACGGTTTGTTCTATATCATGCACAGTGCTCATATCTGTCTCTGGTATTTCCCAATCCGCTTGCTCCACATTTAACAGAAATATTGTCTCTAAAGTACGAAGAACCAATTTGAAACTGATGTAATTAAAGCAGTTTCAATTAAAAACAAGTAAGGAAAGTCTAAAGTCGGGCGGGGCCGACTATATTATACCCTGCACCACTTTGTAGATCTAAATTTTCGATACCATATCACATCCGTCAAATGTGTTGGGGCTATATATAAAGGTTTGTCCCAAATACATACATTTAAATATCACTCGATCTGGACAGAATTTGATAGACTTCTACAAATCTATGGACTCAAAATTTAAGTCGGCTAATGCACTAGGGTGGAACACAATATTAGTAAAAAATATGTGAAACATTTAAATCTGAAGCACTTTTAAGGAAACTTCGCAAAGTTTATTTATGATTTATCGCTCGATATATATGTATTAGAAGTTTAGGAAAATTAGAGTCATTTTTACAACATTTGGACTAAGCAGTGGCGATTTTACAAGGAAAATGTTGGTATTTTGACCATTTTTGTCGAAATCAGAAAAACATATATATGGGAGCTATATCTAAATCTGAACCGATTTCAACCAAATTTGGCACGTTACATATTTACAATGCTAATTCTACTCCCTGTGCAAAATTTCAACTAAATCGGAGTTAAAAATTGGCCTCTGTGGTCATATAAGTGTAAATCGGGCGAAAGCTATATATGGGAGAAATATCCAAATCTGAACCGATTTCCACCAAATTTGGCACTCATAGTTACAATGCTAATTCTACTCCCTGTGCAAAATTTCAACTAAATCGGAGTTAAAAATTGGCCTCTGTGGCCATATGAGTGTAAATCGGGCGAAAGCTATATATGGGAGATATATCTAAATCTGAACCGATTTCAACCAAATTTGGCACGCATGGCTACAATGCTAATCCTACTCCCTGTGCAAAATTTCAACTAAATCGGAGTTAAAAATTGGCCACTGTGGTCATATGAGTGTAAATCGGGCGAAAGCTATATATGGGAGATATATCCAAATCTGAACCGATTCAACCAAATTTGGCACACATAGTAACAATGTTAATTCTACTCCCTATGCAAAATTTCAACTAAATCGGAGCAAAGAATTGGCCTCTGTTGGCAAATGAGTGTAAATCGGGCGAAAGCTATATATGGGAGCTATATCTAAATCTGAACCGATTTGGCTGATATTTTGCAAGTTTTGTGAGACCCATAAAATATTCGGATGTACAGAATTTGAGGAAGATCGGTTGATATACACGCCAATTATGACCAGATCGGTGAAAAATATATATGGTAGCTATATCTAAATCTGAACCGATAGAGATCGTCTTTGAGCCGAAACAGGGCCCCATACCAAATTTTAGGACAATCGGACAAAAACTGCGAGCTGTACTTTGCACACAAAAATACATCAACAGACAGACAGACGGACAGACAGACAGACAGACAGACAGACGGACATCGCTAATTCTAAGCCGATCCGTATACTAAAAGGTTGGTCTATGATTACTCCTTCTTGGCGTTGCATACAAATGCACAAACTTATTATACCCTGTACCACACTAGTGGTGAAGGGTATAATAAATGTGATCAATTAATTTCCAATTTAAGGTAAAATTTTCTTATTTTTGCATTAAACAAACCTACCGTAAAGTACCTTTTGTTTGAACAAAGTACGTTTTTATTATTGAGTTGGTACCTTGTTCTCGAACCCATTTTATTGTCACTGTCGCACATTTCACGTATGTTATGTGTGATGTATGCTGGTGATGTGTGGAACCTACACACTGTCCAACCAACATTCAAACATAAATTTATTTGAATGCCAGCAAAAGCTATCGAAGAAGGGTACACAAATCCTGCTGTGTCAGCAACACTATGGCATTGTCGCCTACATAATTCACCATTTAAAGTATACAAATCTACTATGGACAAACACACACATACACACATCCAAAGGTAAAATAGCTACGAAACCAACGCAATCCGCTATTATTCCCTTACATAGTGCATAGAAACCAATATCGAATTTCAAAAATATTTAGGTATAATTCCTGGTGATGTTCCCTATGTTTCCTTGACGCTTTTACAAAAAAATCAATATTTGACAAAAATCTACTATCGACTTTCGATTTTTCCGATTATTGCAATTTCGACGTTTGAGGTTCATAACTTTAAGATGTCTTATACGAGTATTGTTTAAGGAATAAGTATAATAATATTAGGATTTTCATCAAGTACACAGAATAATTATTTTTTTACGCAACCACGTAATTAAACTATCCAATTGATTTCTAATTGAAATTGAATTGATTCAATTTATCGACAAGGATTATGCGATGGTGGACCAAGACAAGAACACGCAAAAAAACTAAAATATGAATTTGTGAATAAATTACATAATATATTGTTTTCGTAAATACTTGTTATGAAATTAAGAATTTATTAAATATATATAGCGACGCTTTCATAAAATGCATGAAACTTTACATAATATAACCAAAAATACAGATTTGACGTAAGAGAGCCAACACATAGTGTTGCTCTCATATTTATACAACACAAACTTAAAATTCAAACAATACAATCAAATAATAAGAGTCATTTTGTCATTTTGTTTTCTCAGTTCAGCCTAAGTTGCCGGGTTGGTCGGATGATTATTTACTATACGTGAGTTTTTTCAACTCATTAAAAATGAGGTATGTTGTAAAAAAATTATTGTATTCAGTATACATGAATTGAAAATTAAAACATACATGAATTGAATTGAAAATTAAAACATTTCAAAACATTTGCAACTAGCCCTACCATGAAATTAATCTAGGTATATCTCCCATAATAATAACTTTATTGTTTCGCTTTCACTTAAAAAATAACACTAGTTTACACTCAACATGTACACTTGATGAAAATCAACTTTTCTTATGTATTTTGAGCTGCTGAATTCGAAAAAAAATATTTTTTTTTTTTGGGAACAGTTTTTGAGATATCCCCTTATTTTTAAATGTTCGCTCTTGAAAGATAATAAGATGACGAATAATCGTGTGTAATTGGATTTGTGAGAAGTTAAGTGGTTCAAAAAATATCAATGCGAAAAGTCAAAATTTTCAAAAAAATCGTATTTTACAATGGACCTTTTCCGCCAGAAAAGTATAAACCATTAAAAATTTAAAAATGGTCGTATAGACGATACTCTAACGTAAGTAATAAGACCAACTAGAAGTAAAACGACCGAAAAATGACAAAGTTATAAGCAATTGAGTGAACAAATCCGATGGCAAATCATGTAAATATGAGCCAATCACCCACACAAAAATTTCTCTCGGCCACAGAGAAATGCATTTTTGTGTGGGTGAGTGGCTCATATTTGAATGATTTCACATCATTACACACGATTTTTCGTCATCGTATTACCTTTCATTTAAGTACCAACAACGTTATAATCGGACATTTCTAACTCGAGATATATTGTGTTTAGTGAAAAAAGAGCGAAATTTTAAAAATAACGGGATATCTCAAAAACTGTTCCATAAAAAATTTTAAAAATTTTTCGAATTCAGCAGCTCAAAATACATAAGAAAAGTTGATTTTCATCAGTGTGCATTAAATTTTCCTTTTATTTTGTAAACTAGTGTAATCGTTATGGGGTGGTATTTCCAAATTCTAATTGGGAAAATGAGTGGGCTGTTATTAAAAATTGATATTTCACGAGAGGTAAAGAATCGTATGATTCGACCTGCTCAAAACATTTGCAACTACCTAGCACCCTGTAATATTCTCTTCTTTAGGGGAATTCTTTATTGTATTATACCCTCCACCATAGGATGGGGGGTATATTAACTTTGTCATTCCGTTTGTAACACATCGAAATATTGCTCTAAGACCCCATAAAGAATATATATTCTGGGTCGTGGTGAAATTCTGAGTTGATCTGAGCATGTCCGTCCGTCCGTCCGTCCGTCTGTTGAAATCACGCTAACTTCCGAACGAAACAAGCTATCGACTTGAAACTTGGCACAATTAGTTGTTATTGATGTAGGTCGGATGGTATTGCAAATGGGCCATATCGGTCCACTTTTACGTATAGCCCCCATATAAACGGACCCCCAAATTTGGCTTGCGAGGCCTCTAAGAGAAGCAAATTTCATCCGATCCGGCTGAAATATGGTACATGGTGTTAGTATATGGTCTCTAACAACCATGCAAAAATTGGTCCACATCGGTCCATAATTATATATAGCCCCCATATAAACCGATCCCCCGATTTGGCTTGCGAGGCCTCTAAGAGAAGCAAATTTCATCCGATCCGACTGAAATTTGGTACATGGTGTTAGTATATGGTCTCTAACAACCATGCAAAAATTGGTCCACATCGGTCCATAATTATATATAGCCCCCATATAAACCGATCCCCAGATTTCACCTCCGGAGCCCCTTGGAAGAGCAAAATTCATCCGATTCGGTTGAAATTTGGTACGTGATGTAAGTATATGATATCCAACAACCATGCAGGAATTGGTTCATAGCAGTCCATAATTATATATAGCACCCATATAAACCGATCCCCAGATTTGACCTCTGGTGCCTTTTGGAGAAGCAAAATTCATCCGATCTAGTTGAAATTTTGTACGTGATGGTAGTATATGATATTTAACAACCATGCCAAAAGTGGTCCATATCAGTCCATAATCATATATAGACCCCATATAAACCGATCCCGAGATTTGGTTTTGGAGCCTCTTGGAGGAGCAAATTTCATCCGTTAACAACCATGCCTAACTAGGTCCATATCGGTCTATAGTTATATATAGCCCTCAGATAAATCGCCCCCATATAAGCGACCCCCATATTTCAATTCTGGCTCCCTACGTACCGTGCAAAACCATATCGATTCGTAGTTATTTGTAGACTTAGCTATACATACTTTTTTTTGTCTAATGTATACCACGTATGAACTAACTCACAATTTAGAAAACGATTTAAGATACCACAACCCAAGCAATTCGATTGTGGATGACAGTCTTTCGTAGAAGTTTCTACTCAATCCATGGTGGAGGGTACATAAGATTCGGCCTGGCCGAACTTACGGCCGTTTATACTTGTTTTTTACCTGAAATAGTTATAAGGACCGATAAGAAGATGAATTAAATGTACAAAAATGGCATTGCAGGAATATCGTTAAGTTCACTGCTTAATTTGGCCATAAACTGATCGCCACAGGCCTTAATACCCTATTTTTTAATAATTCGATAAAATTACCGGTAATAAGCATAATCAACATAATAAAAAGCGAAATATCGATGGTTTTAAAGTTGGGGTATTAAAATGAAATGAATAAACAGCGGATGTACCAAAACTGTACACTGGTGTAGAAGAAAGCCTAAGACTACGCCAAAAGAAGATCATATAATCAAAAGAACTATGCATCAATTCAATCAAATATCACCTAAAGAAGTGGAAAAATTAAATTCAACTGGGTATATCTACCATACCGGTAACGAGGTAGAGCATTAGAAGTCGGAGTGCCATTATACAAGACTGTCACAAATCACCGATTTCAAAGAAAACTACCTAGCAAAAAAGCGTCGCCAAAAAAGTAATGAAAATGTTCTTTTTGGATCCGGAAGTGGTGCAAAATTGACGCAGAAGCGATGAATTTAACATGGGCTTGTCATAGGAGCGAAGTCCTCCATTTCAACAGCCGTTGCACTGAATTTGCATCACTTCTTTAGGTGTGATCCGAATTCAATGTTTTGGATGTAAATTAAAGAATTCTGCTATATTTTGTCAAATAAATATTTTTTATAAATTTTTATAATTTTTAATGGATTCTAACGCTTGTCGGAAACGTTTGCCTTCAAATTTTTTCAAAAATTCACAATTTTTTTCAGATTGGATTTAGCATTTTTTTCGACAAAATTTAAATGATTTGTACCATTTATGAATTTTTACTCTGTTTTTAACCTATTTGAAACAAAACAAGTATAAACGGCCGTAAGTTCGGCCAGGCCGAATCTTATGTACCCTCCACCATGGATTGCGTAGAAACTTCTACGAAAGACTGTCATCCACAATCGAATTACTTGGGTTGTGGTATCTTAAATCGTTTTCTAAATTGTGAGTTAGTTCATACGTGGTATACATTAGACAAGAAAAAAGTATGTATAGGTAAGTCTACAAATAACTACGAATCGATATGGACTTTTGCACAGTACGTAGGGAGCCAGAATTGAAATATGGGAGTCGCTTATATGGGGGCTATATACAATTATTGATATAGAGAAATTTTTGTGTGATTGGGGATCGATTTATCTGAGGGCTATATATAACTATAGACCGATATGGACCTAGTTAGGCATGGTTGTTAACGGATGAAATTTGCTCCTCCAAGAGGCTCCAAAACCAAATCTCGGGATCGGTTTATATGGGGTCTATATATGATTATGGACTGATATGGACCACTTTTGGCATGGTTGTTAAATATCATATACTACCATCACGTACAAAATTTCAACCAGATCGGATGAATTTTGCTTCTCCAAAAGGCACCGGAGGTCAAATCTGGGGATCGGTTTATATGGGTGCTATATATAATTATGGACTGCTATGAACCAATTCCTGCATGGTTGTTGGATATCAGATACTTACATCACGTACCAAATTTCAACCGAATCGGATGAATTTTGCTCTTCCAAGGGGCTGCGGAGGTCAAATCTGGGGATCGGTTTATATGGGGGCTATATATAATTATGGGCCGATGTGGACCAATTTTTGCATGGTTTTTAGAGACCATATAGTAACACCATTTACCAAATTTCAGCCGGATCGGATGAAATTTGCTTCTCTTATAGGGCTTGCAAGCCAAATCGGGGGATCGGTTTATATGGGGGCTATATATAATTATGGACCGATGTGGACCAATTTTTGCATGGTTGTTAGAGACCATATACTAACACCATGTACCAAATTTCAGCCGGATGGGATGAAATTTGCTTCTCTTAGAGGCCTCGCAAGCCAAATCGGGGGATCGGTTTATGTGGGGGCTATATATAATTATCGACCGATGTGGACTAATTTTTGCATGGTTGTTAGAGACCATATACTAACACCATGTACCAAATTTCAGTCGGATCGGATGAAATTTGCTTCTCTTAGAGGCCTCGCAAGCCAAATCGGGGGATCGGTTTATATGGGGGCTATATATAATTATGGACCGATGTGGACCAATTTTTGCATGGTTGTTAGAGACCATATACTAACACCATGTACCAAATTTCAGCCGGATCGGATGAAACTTGCTTCTCTTAGAGGCCTCGCAAGCCAAATTTGGGGGTCCGTTTATATGGGGGCTATACGTAAAAGTGGACCGATATGGCCCATTTGCAATACCATCCGACCTACATCAATAACAACTAATTGTGTCAAGTTTCAAGTCGATAGCTTGTTTCGTTCGGAAGTTAGCGTGATTTCAACAGACGGACGGACATGCTCAGATCAACTCAGAATTTCACCACGACCCAGAATATATATACTTTATGGGGTCTTAGAGCAATATTTCGATGTGTTACAAACGGAATGACAAAGTTAATATACCCCCCATCCTATGGTGGAGGGTATAAAAAAGTATGTATAGGTAAGTCTACAAATAACTACGAATCGATATGGACTTTTGCACGGTACGTAGGGAGCCAGAATTGAAATATGGGGGTCGCTTATATGGGGGCTATATACAATTATTGATATAGAGAAATTTTTGTGTGATTGGGGATCGATTTATCTGAGGGCTATATATAACTATAGACCGATATGGACCTCGTTAGGCATGGTTGTTAACGGATGAAATTTGCTCCTCCAAGAGGCTCCAAAACCAAATCTCGGGATCGGTTTATATGGGGTCTATATATGATTATGGACTGATATGGACCACTTTTGGTATGGTTGTTAAATATCATATACTACCATCACGTACAAAATTTCAACCAGATCGGATGAATTTTGCTTCTCCAAAAGGCACCGGAGGTCAAATCTGGGGATCGGTTTATATGGGTGCTATATATAATTATGGACTGCTTTGAACCAATTCCTGCATGGTTGTTGGATATCATATACTTACATCACGTACCAAATTTCAACCGAATCGGATGAATTTTGCTCTTCCAAGGGGCTCCGGAGGTCAAATCTGGGGATCGGTTTATATGGGGGCTATATATAATTATGGGCAGATGTGGACCAATTTTTGCATGGTTTTTAGAGACCATATAGTAACACCATTTACCAAATTTCAGCCGGATCGGATGAAATTTGCTTCTCTTATAGGGCTTGCAAGCCAAATCGGGGGATCGGTTTATATGGGGGCTATATATAATTATGGACCGATGTGGACCAATTTTTGCATGGTTGTTAGAGACCATATACTAACACCATGTACCAAATTTCAGCCGGATGGGATGAAATTTGCTTCTCTTAGAGGCCTCGCAAGCCAAATCGGGGGATCGGTTTATGTGGGGGCTATATATAATTATCGACCGATGTGGACCAATTTTTGCATGGTTGTTAGAGACCATATACTAACACCATGTACCAAATTTCAGTCGGATCGGATGAAATTTGCTTCTCTTAGAGGCCTCGCAAGCCAAATCGGGGGATCGGTTTATATGGGGGCTATATATAATTATGGACCGATGTGGACCAGTTTTTGCATGGTTGTTAGAGACCATATACTAACACCATGTACCAAATTTCAGCCGGATCGGATGAAATTTGCTTCTCTTAGAGGCCTCGCAAGCCAAATTTGGGGGTCCGTTTATATGGGGGCTATACGTAAAAGTGGACCGATATGGCCCATTTGCAATACCATCCGACCTACATCAATAACAACTAATTGTGTCAAGTTTCAAGTCGATAGCTTGTTTCGTTCGGAAGTTAGCGTGATTTCAACAGACGGACGGACATGCTCAGATCAACTCAGAATTTCACCACGACCCAGAATATATATACTTTATGGGGTCTTAGAGCAATATTTCGATGTGTTACAAACGGAATGACAAAGTTAATATACCCCCCATCCTATGGTGGAGGGTATAAAAAAGTATGTATAGGTAAGTCTACAAATAACTACGAATCGATATGGACTTTTGCACGGTACGTAGGGAGCCAGAATTGAAATATGGGGGTCACTTATATGGGGGCTATATACAATTATTGATATAGAGAAATTTTTGTGTGATTGGGGATCGATTTATCTGAGGGCTATATATAACTATAGACCGATATGGACCTCGTTAGGCATGGTGGTTAACGGATGAAATTTGCTCCTCCAAGAGGCTCCAAAACCAAATCTCGGGATCGGTTTATATGGGGTCTATATATGATTATGGACTGATATGGACCACTTTTGGCATGGTTGTTAAATATCATATACTACCATCACGTACAAAATTTCAACCAGATCGGATGAATTTTGCTTCTCCAAAAGGCACCGGAGGTCAAATCTGGGGATCGGTTTATATGGGTGCTATATATAATTATGGACTGCTTTGAACCAATTCCTGCATGGTTGTTGGATATCATATACTTACATCACGTACCAAATTTCAACCGAATCGGATGAATTTTGCTCTTCCAAGGGGCTCTGGAGGTCAAATCTGGGGATCGGTTTATATGGGAGCTCTATATAATTATGGACCGATGTGGACCAATTTTTGCATGGTTGTTAGAGACCATATACTAACACCATGTACCAAATTTCAGTCGGATCGGATGAAATTTGCTTCTCTTAGAGGCCTCGCAAGCCAAATCGGGGGATCGGTTTATATGGGGGCTATATATAATTATGGACCGATGTGGACCAGTTTTTGCATGGTTGTTAGAGACCATATACTAACACCATGTACCAAATTTCAGCCGGATCGGATGAAATTTGCTTCTCTTAGAGGCCTCGCAAGCCAAATTTGGGGGTCCGTTTATATGGGGGCTATACGTAAAAGTGGACCGATATGGCCCATTTGCAATACCATCCGACCTACATCAATAACAACTAATTGTGGCAAGTTTCAAGTCGATAGCTTGTTTCGTTCGGAAGTTAGCGTGATTTCAACAGACGGACGGACGGACGGACGGACATGCTCAGATCAACTCAGAATTTCACCACGACCCAGAATATATGTACTTTATGGGGTCTTAGAGCAATATTTCGATGTGTTACAAACGGAATGACAAAGTTAATATACCCCCCATCCTATGGTGGAGGGTATAAAAATGGAAGTAACTAGTTGTCGCCTTAAAAATATATATACACAAGGACAATTTCATTAAATTTTCTTTTCTACCAGTGTATGCCTAAGGTGAAACATAAAATGTTTGAGCAATACAAACAATATTTTGTTTGTTGGGCCAATCCTAAAAATATATATGCTTGCAACAAAATGTATTTTGGGTATATGTTGCAGAAGCGATTTTTTAAGGGTGTAGAGTCAATGTAATGACTTCCAACCATAAAATAATATATTTCTGAATACTGTTCTAAGAGTGTCGTGAACACGACAATCACCCTTATCTCAATCATTATTATCTGTTGAAAACCATCACAAACTGTACCATAACAACAAACCATCATACCTACAGTGGTAGCAGTAAAGTCACTAACACATTAACTATCTCACATATGCAAATACATGGCAATGATCCAATGCAAGTAGGTGTGCGCATATGAATGTGCGTTTGCACTGCACTACATTAAAGCACTGATGACAGTTCTTGTGATAAATGACACGATCCCTACTTCATTATGTGCAATACGAGCTCCCATCCTTTACCATCCGGGTATACCACGCATACATTAATAAACCATCATCCTTGCATACCAACTCTCAAAGGTCCATTCTTCGTTTAAGCCTGTGTGAGTATAACGTGCACGTCAAAGAGTCAAGCCATGCAAATTCACACATCTATGCATAAACACAAAGGCTGAGCTAGGTACATGGATATGAAAACATCAATGTATTGTGGAATGTACATTGAGGTAGTTCTGGATAAATAAAATTTTGACATTGAGAATACAAAGGCAACCAATATTAAATTGATGTTGGAACATTCTAACCAGATTTATGAATTGTAATCTAAATCTGAATCCCAATGTAATCTCATCGTGAAAAACCCATAAAATTTCAACAGTTACACGGACGAAAAAGACTGTTTTTCATAAATGGCGGTGTAAAAATTACATGTATGGAACTCAAAATTTTAGCATATTATATTTAGGTGCAAGCATATAATGTTCATAAACTAGTATAACATGTTTGGGACATATATGTTATAACGTATTATGTTTGGGTCATTACATTTTCTTAAATATAATATCACTTGATATATTAACATATGGAAATTTCATATGAACATATATATACATGTTTAGAGACGTCAGAGAGAGAGAGCGAGAGAGAATAAAGGAAAAACATAATTGATTGATAATTAATTGCAACAAATAAAAATATAGATTGCTGAGTACACTTTCCTGTCTGCTTATGGACTTGCATATTTATAAATAAATATTTAGGGTGTAATAGTTAAATAAATTACAAACACGTGTTTTTATTTCTATTCCAACACAATTATATTTCAAACATTTTGTTGTAAGGAAAAAGAGACTGGAATTAAATATTTGGCGCCTTAAACAAAGATATGCTTAGGGTGAAACATAACATGTTTGTACGGTACAAACAATTTTTTATTTGAAAAAATTCTTAAAATATATATGCTTGAAGCAGAATATGTTTGGGAGTATATGTCATGTCAAAATATTCAGGCAAAGGAAATTAAAAAAACGGTGGAAAATATACAAAAATTACAAAGGGATCTTCAAAAAATAACGGAAAGGCACTATACTCTTTTTAGAGTTGGGATAGTAAAATGAAAAAAGAAGCAAATTGTGAAAAAAGTAAAATGTATAAAATCTAAGTTTAGTTCCTCTTTATTAATAAGTAGTCCAAGAGGAGTTGAGGGACACCTTCAAATATAAAAGCGGACAATAAGTTCGAGTTTTGCAGCTAAAACAATTGAAAAAAATTATTTTCTTTCAAATGCATTATTAAAGAAAAGTAAAAGGCAAAACATGGTCATTTTACAGCGATACTGCCAACTTAATACCGGCCTTAAAGGTAAAAATGAAATTAAGTTTTAAATGCATTTAAAATGGTGTTAAATGCTAGTAAAAAACTGTTCACGCCACGTTTTGCAACAATGGAGTCGTGCACAGACCGTGGTGAAATTCCGATGAATATATTTTGAGTTGATTTGTTACTCAGGATTCAATTTGGTTTGGCTATGGTCTAACAATTAATGACTTGCATAACATATGTAAAATTCCTCTGACGACATTTAGGGTCAATATCAAATTTCACTCTAGGAAGTGGCCTGATACATCTAGTTCGGACTAGCAAAATTGGCAGAATCGCCAGTTGTGGGTGCCAAGGGTCTACGTTTCCCGAGTGTCCAATGAATGGTCGTTAGGTATTTAATTGTAGCCAATATTTTATTGTTTTTTATAATCAGAGTAGAGTGAATAAAATTATTACAACTAACTAACTAACAATATTTTCAATGTCTATCTGTTACCAAATAAAAATATTTGAAATTAAATTATAAATAAGAAAACAAAGTAGCTACACACACATACATAAAATGCTAATGTTCCTAAACTAACACTAAATGTTAGTAGTGTTAGTTTAGGAACATTACATGTTTGGACTATTGTGTTTAAAAATTGTGCCCGAAACACATTTTGTTTATATCGGAACATATGAAAAACATGTTTTTCTAACAGTGTGATGTTCTTATATTTGTAGGGATTGAAATGGAAATAGTGGAATATAAACTAATATTTCAAGGCCAATCGATGCTGGTATAATTCCGGTATTTGCCATTTTTCTTTGAATCTCCACAATAGTATGACAAACGTGTTCGACAAATAATTTTCGAGGTCACTAATTTGAAGTGGTTCCACTGTTAGAAAAATATGTTTTTCATATGTTCCGATATAAACAAAATGTGTTTCGGGCACAATTGTTAAACACAATATATTTAAGTGCAAACAAGTAATGTTCCTAAACTAACAGTAAATGTTTGGGACACATATATTAATATGTTAGAATATATTATGTTTGTTTGGTGCCAAGAACTAAAACATTTCGTGGAAGTGAAAATTATGTGAGGAAATGAGCACATCTTCTTGGGGCAAATTCTTCCAAGCATACAATATTTTTGGGATCAAAATGCTTCCAAACATACAATATGTTCACATAAAACAAACATATTAATGTTTCGGCAGTATCCAATAATATATGTGCTTCCTGCAAAATATGTTTGGAACATAACCCCGGTCTGACACATAGATGGCGTCGCTAGTATTAAATGCATATTATTTTTATATAGTACCATCCTTCAAATGTTATGTTAGAGAAGCGATTTTTTTGAGGATGTAGTAGAAAATATTTCAATTAAAACACACGACAATTTTTATAAAAAACATAAAGTAAAACGTTTATTTTCAGTATCAGAACACGAATGAAAAAAATTTCTAGTTTACTCATACTAATATGTAAAAGAATACAGAAATCAAAGCTAAAAATTAAAAAATTGAATATAAAAACAAGTATATACGGCCGCAAGTTCGGCCAGGCCGAATCTTATGTACCCACCACCATGGATTGCGTAGAAACTTCTACGAAAGACTGTCATCCACAATCGAATTACTTGGGTTGTGGTATCTTAAAACTTCTTATTCCTGCATGGTTGTTGTATACCATATACTAACATCACGTACCAAATTTCAGCCGATTGGGAAGTATTTTGCTCTTCCAAGGGGCTCTGGAGGTCAAATCTGGGGATCGGTTTATATGGGGCCTATATATAATTATGGACCGATATCGACCAATTTTTGCATGGGAGTTTGAGGCCATATATTAACACCACGTACCAAATTTCAACTGAATCAGATGAATTTTGGTCTTCCAAGAGGTTCCGGAGGTCAAATCTGGTGATCGGTTTATATGGGGGCTATATATAATTATGAGCCGATGTGGACCAATTTTTGCATGGCTGTTGGAGACTATATACTAACACCATGTACCAAATTTCAGCCGGATCGGATGAAATTTGCTTCCCTTAGAGGCCTCGCAAGCCAAATCGGGGGATCGGTTTATATGGGGGCTATATATAATTATGGACCGATGTGGACCAATTTTTGCATGGTTGTTAGAGACCATATACTGACACCATGTACCAAATTTCAGCCGGATCGGATGAAATTTGCTTCTCTTAGGGGCCTCGCAAGCCAAATCGGGGGATCGGTTTATATGGGGGCTATATATAATTATGGACCGATGTGGACCAATTTTTGCATGGTTGTTAGAGACCATATACTAACACCATGTACCAAATTTCAGCCGGATCGGATGAAATTTGCTTCTCTTAGAAGCCTCGCAAGCCAAATTTTGGGGTCCGTTTATATGGGGGCTATACGTAAAAGTGGACCGATATGGCCCATTTGCAATACCATCCGACCTACATCAATAACAACTACTTGTGCCAAGTTTCAAGTCGATAGCTTGTTTCGTTCGGAAGTTAGCGTGATTTCAACAGACGGACGGACGGACGGACGGACGGACATGCTCAGATCGACTCAGAATTTCACCACGACCCAGAATATATATACTTTATGGGGTCTTAGAGCAATATTTCGATGTGTTACAAACGGAATGACAAAGTTAATATACCCCCCATCCTATGGTGGTGGGTATAGTAAATATGAAAAACTATGGCAACTAGATTTGAAAATTAGATATATTTGAAAAGTGAATTTTTGTCCAGTAGCTAAGGGTCACCACATATATTTTAATAAAACATGTTTTTTATTAAAGAAAATATGCGCCTATATAAATAAATAAATCTGTATTTAAAACGTAAGTACGAGGGCGGTTCGGAAACTTCTTAGCCTATCAATGAAAGAGAATAGTTAGTTTTTCAAAAATATTTTTCTTTTTCAATATAATCTCCTGAAACTTCAATACACTTAGTCCAACGCTTTTCTAGCAATTCTATCCCTTGATTAAAATAGTTTTCCTCAAGGTCTTCAAAATAGTGGTTTACAACAGTAATTGCATCTTCATTTGAGGTAAAACGCTTGCCAGCGAGGATTTTTTTTAGATTTGGGAACAAGTAAAATTCCCTGGGAGCTAGATCAGGAGAATAAGGTGGGTGGTCAAGCAACTCGTACTTTAATTCGTTGTCTTTAGCCATTGTTAAAACCAGGGCTGTGGAGTCGAGCCAATTTTGCTCGACTCCGACTCCGACTCCAGCATTTTTCATCAGACTCCGGAGTCGACTCCGGGTAATATAACTAAATCTCGTTTTAATACCACTAATTTGTAGTTCTATTGTGGGGGTTAGGCTTGCTCAAAATCCAGAATTTCACCGACGAACAAAACATATTGCCATTAAACATTTCTTTGTGCGAGAACAGGTAGTTTGCAGAAAACTAGAAGTCAAACAAATCGCGACACAAGAACAACTTGCGGATATTATGACTAAACCATTGCAACCCTTGAGGCTTAAATATCTTCGCGAAAAATTGGGAATCCAGAATACTAGCATCACATAACAAGGGGAAGTGTTGAAGTTATTAATTTAGTGTTATGTTATGTTATTATTACTAAATTGCACTTGATTATATGGTTTGTTAAAGAAATCATGTAGGCACTTATTTTTAGTATATTCAATTTCAATTTCTATTTTTTCACTTCAATAAAATACGTCTACTGTAAAATTAACTTAAGGAAGGGGTCACTTCTTTCTGGGTGAAGGATCTGAACAGATCCGTCTAGAAAGTCTGTCATATCTAATCAGATTTTTAAAATACGCATTTTTGGTAATCACTGCATTCTCATGCAAACGAATTTTCAAAAATAGAAAAATGCAAATTTATTCGAATTCGAGTGACTTTTCGTTCGAATTGATTTTCATTTAATTTATAGGTACATGTGGTTGTTAACGAAAAAACGTTAAAAAATCCACAAAATTTAAATTAAATGAATACGATGAACTATCCTAATGTGAGTAATGTATTAGACAAGACACTGAAGCATAAATAAGCTAAGGTATATAGTATATGTATGTATGTTTCATATCACACTCATGTTTATATACGAAATTTTAACATTAAATTGCACATATTAAACCTGATGATAAGAAATAGCGATTTGGTCCCTTAAGTTTAATGGTGCACTTGCAGGTGAGAAATTGGTAAAACTAAGCGCAGTGAAGTGAAAGTGTTTGCTGGCCAATTATAACATCAGTGTAAACCCTTCAAAGAAAGTAGTTTAATTATATGTGCAATATTGAGTTTAGTTTATACGAAGTGTTACCAGTTAAAACGTTGGTATTTTTTGTGTGAAGTTATCCAAATTGGAAGTTATCCAAATTTCGGAATTCGTTCACTTTATGACCACCATATGCCTAGACTATACCTTTGAGTTGTCAAACGAGGGCGGGTGTATTCTCAGAATACATTGGTTTTTTTTTATTTTTTAAGCATATACACAGTAGAGGTGTGCACGTGACACGAAATTGTTGTGACTCACGAACATTTTCGTGATTCGTGCGTGAGTCGTGAGTCACGCTCATGACAACAACGTGAGCGTGCGTGAGCATGATTAACAAACCAAAATGTGGTGCGTGAGCGTGAGTCACGAAAATAATATCTTCGTGAGTATTCGTGAGTAAAGAATTACACTCACGAAGATATTCCTGCTCACCGACATAAAACGCTTAAGAGTTAAATTCAATTACAATTTTAGTGAGACCTGAAAAATGACACAAAGATTAGCATGTGGTGAATTGGGCGGCCCAGACCAGATATACCCTGTGTCCCGACATATTTATTTTCCAATAACTACCTCAACGATAAGACAGGATTGTTAGTCAACTATAATCAAAAACTGCGTCAATTTATACGGATAATTGCAAAATTAAATGTTCTAAAATCAGTATTTAAGTTGTTTATGTCAAAATCATAAAACTGAGCAGAAACACAGCATTCCAGCATTAATATTTGGTGACAAACGAACGAAAGTAATATTTTAAACCCTTGGTAAATCGAGTACTGCACCAAACTCTATAGCTACAAAGTAAAAATACTTTCTTTCGGAACTATGGTAAATAAAATTAAATTTCCCTTTACTATTTGCTCTTAGACCAAGCGGTTTAAAGAATATTGTTTATAGACGAAAGAAAACTTTGTTTGTCATTCAATAGAAAAGAAACTAATGCTTTCAGTACACACATGTTTTTTTCATTAATTCAGTGGCCTCAAGGTTAAATACTAGTGTGTGGCGCCTAACATGACATTATGAAAAAATTATTATAAACCTAGATTTTTAAAATACATATATAGCATAAAATAATACATTAATTTGTTGGCATAAGAAATATATACACGCAAAAAATAATTCTTTCCTCCTGTAAGGAAGTTTGTTTGGAAGAAAAGTTCATACTTTTTGCGATAGACGTTGATGTAAAAACAATTTCATAAAGACTAACTCAATAAAAGACGGCATTGTTCCAAAGCACAAGTGGGGGGAAATTGAGAATGCTTTGTCTGGCGTCTACTTACAGGTGCTGGAAAAGTTTCCAGGCCCAGATCCTCGACACCAAGAAGTTGGTTGGTATCAAGGACGATTTAAGCTAGTCGTATTTGAAGACCAGAGGTCTATAGTATGTTTTAAAGCTGTTTTGATACTAATTGGTGGAATTTGGGAAGGAGTTGCTCTAGAGTTAGTCGAGAAGAAAGATATACCGGCTAGACCTAGAGCACATGCGTGGATACCTGCAAACCCTCCTGACCCTGAATCTATTTTATGTTAAATTGACTAAAACAATGCAATACAGAACTTCCAACAGCTGATAGGAAGGTTGGCCATTAGGATGAAGTGGATGGACCAAGTCCGCATGCAGTGTTTATGTTGAACACTCAGTCTTTGCCACATCTAGCAAAGTCCCAGGGTCGTGTATGTTATGGCTTTCATTATATCCAAATGAAGGTATACAAAAACGATCATCTAAAGGATTCAGAAATGGACAAGCCTCTGTCTGAATCAGAAATAAGCAGATCTTCTTGCGAAGTCGAGGGAGATACCAAAAAATGCAAACCGTATGCGATAGGAAGTTTCTACGTCCTCAAAACTCACCAAGTTGAACCGATGACTATTGCGAGAGTCACCGAGCTCTGTGAAGAGGATATTCTTGACGACTCGATTGAAACGGTTGTTGAAAATCACGATAGTTTTACGGATGCTCCAGATAAATCTTCACCATTGTAAGGCTGCTTGTGCTGCCTTAAAAGTTCTCCTAGAAGTTGCAAGTTTAGATATAACCAAATGCAAATATTGGGTATCTACGGTATACATGGGACATCATAGGGAGATGCCCCCATGTGCCGTTAAAATCTTAGTTGAGGAGTCATTGAAAACAATGACAAAACTCATTATGGGATGCGACCCAAATGCACATCATAGTATATGGGGAAGTGGTGACATTAGTACAAGAGGAGAGTCACTTCTATAGTTTTTTGCGTATTAATTTGGTAGTTTGCAATAAGGGAGATGTCCCAACCTTCGTCATTAAAAAGAGGCAAGAGGTTTGGGACGTTAGGGAGCCACCGTGGTGTAATGGTTAGCATGCCCGCCTTGCATACACAAGGTCGTGGGTTCGATTCCTGCTTCGATCCAACACCAAAAAGTTTTTCAGCGGTGGATTATCCCTCCTCAGTAATGCTGGTGACATTTCTGAGGGTTTTAAAGCTTCTCTAAGTGGTTTCACTGCAATGTGGAACGCCGTTCGGACTCGGCTATAAAAAGGAGGTCCCTTGTCATTGAGCTTAACATGGAATCGGGCAGCACTCAGTGATAAGAGAGAAGTTCACCAATGTGGTATCACAATGGACTGAATAGTCTAAGTGAGCCTGATACATCAGACTGCCACCTAACCTAACTTTGGGACGTCACTTTGGCCTCGCAAAAACTGAATGAAATGATATCTGAGTGGCAGGTTTTAAGTGAACATAGCGTCTCAGATCATCGCTACATCAGTTTCAAATTTGATGTTCATACCACCAAGACCATATTTCCGCTAAATGTTAGGAAAGTTTATTGGAATAAGTTCAATATGATGATACCGAAAATACCATAGACAAATATGAGCACTGTGCAAGATATCGAACACGTAGTGGAGCGGATTGCTAAGGCCTTCAACATCTCACTGAAAGCTGCATCCCTAGAGGAATGTCAAGGGGGGAAAATCGACCGCCATGGTGGTCTACGGAGTCTACGGAGTTAGTAAGAGGATTGGGATGCTTACAAGAATCAGGGAGGATACATGCGTGAACTGAGTAGGGCTCAGAATAACTCTTGGAAATTACTGCAGCAGTAATGAGAATACATCCGAAGCTTCCAGACTACGGAATGTACTAGCAGCCACTAACTCAGCTCACGGTTTCATTAAAACATCGGAGGGTACTATTGGACACTGATTTCCCTGGAAATTAGATGGTTCAACCATGTTCTGGCGGTGCCACAGCGGTCATTTCTAAAGAGGAAATTGTATCGAAATCTAAAATAAAATAGGCTTTAAATATTTTTGGACCATTCAAATTCCCCGGACCTGATGGAATTACTCCGGCGGAGTTACAAGTAGTAACTGACAGAATTATCCCCTAGTTGTGGGCGATATATACAGGATGTACCAACTTAGCATATATTCCAGGAAAGTGGAGGGAAACAAAAGTCGTTTTCATACCAAAAGCGGGAAAAGCCTCTCACTCGAGTGCGAATGATTTCCGACCCATCAGCTTATCCTTAAGACTCTGGAGAGGATGATAGATATTTACCTTAGAACTAGCATCGATGGAATGTTGCTATAAACAACCTTCTGGTTTCCCTAGAAAAAGAAAGGATAGAAGTAGTGCAGATGATGCGACTCTAGCAGGCAGGAGAAAATTCCCATCCACAATCAGATATATTATGCAAAGAGCCCTTCGGTTGACTGAGAAATGGGTGAAAGTGAATGGTCTTTGGGTAAATCCTGCAAATACAGAACTAGTCATGTCAAAGATCGCAAAACTCCCACGGTTATGCCCATATCCTTAGGGGGTATTGAAATTCCCGAAAACCGGTTAGACCTATAATGCTATATGGTGTTGTAGTCTGGTAGCCGGCACTTCAGCAGCCGACAAGCTCAGATAAAGTTCAGCGAATGGTGTGCTTGTGCATCGCAGACTCATTGAGTAAGACAGGAACAGATTCCCCTAATGTCATACTGCATCTATTACCTTTAGACATATTAGCCAAAGAGTCTGCAGCAACAACGGCTATACGGTTGCGTGAACTATCGCAGTGGTCGAAAAAAAATGCACGGTCACAGTACGCACGGTCTGGCGAAACCACTTTTCGACAAAAGATTTGAAACTATAATTCCCAATAGTTAGGCGTGATGCATAACATACAGACCCCGGGGAATAAACGATACACAGATTTCTATACTGATGGCTCCAAATTGGATAGACAAATTGGATAGACAAATGAGCTTCTAAAGACCTGGAACTTCGGAACTCACCTAATCACTGTAGTGTTTTTCAGGATTAAATATCAGTAATAAGTGAGGTGGCGAATTGGCTGAGAAGTTATGTCCCAGCAAATGCTGGCATTAATATATACTCAGACAGTCAATATGCAATAAAATCCTTGTACTCTGTGTTCCTTAAAAAGGCCTCGACTGCCGCAAATCTCTCAACGAGATGGTTGAGCAGTACAATATTCACCTAATATAGGTGTCTGGCTATAGGAACATATCGGATAACTGCGAAGCAGATGAGTTAGCAAGGCTAAGAACTACCTTACATATTCCACTAGAATCCGTTGGTATGCCTCTGGCTACATGCAAGCTCATACTGCGTGAGTAGGCTGTTATGATGGCGAATGTCCGATGGGAGGATTGTAAGGGTTGCAACGACACTAAGCAAATATGGCCCCATCTAAACTTAACCCTTCTTATGTGATTGATTCATCAAATCGGTTTTTATCGGTGTTTGAAAATGTTTAGTGCGCTTCTGCGTGATGAGGTCCAATGGGACCTACCACTAATTACATTGGTATTTTAAATAACACAGTTTTAAAACCAGCGTAAAGAAGTTGCGATTTTTGTGTTTGGAACAATTAATAACACTAACATCCTTTGTCATTTTTGTAGTTTCCATTGGTTTCGTTGTTTGGTAATACATAATTTTATGTCTTACGTGGATATATCCACTATAGTGAAACTGCAAGTACAAAAAAAGTTGTTTAAACTTCATAGAAATTTGTTATGTTCCTTTACATGTTTCAGACCCATCGACTTCTGGAATGGCAAGATGTGCTCAATTCGGACCAAGTTTGAAGCAACCACTATGTTAATTTTACTGCGAACAAAACGAACGCCACTAAAAAAATCGTATTTGTTTTGTTTAGAATATTCAACTACCAAAACAATATATTATTGCTTGGTACCTATAAGTATACTTCTAGGTACCACGCCCGTGACAAATATCAGGGCCTCTAGAATACTTATCAAAAATTTCAACATTATCTGTATCCAAATAAAAATTTCTGTTTTCTGAAGGGAAAAAATACGGTGGAAGCAAAAACTTGGCCTGATAATGAGTTTCCGGACTCTGCCCCAGGTAAATCAACAATAATTGATTGGTCTGAAAAATTCAAGCGTGGTGAAATCAGCACGGAGGTCGGTGAACGCAGTGGACGCCCGAAAGAGGTGATTACCGACGAAAACATCAAAAAAAATCCACAAAATGATTTTGAATGACCGTAAAATGAAGTTGATCGAGATAGCAGAGGCCTTAAAGATATCAAAGGAACGTGTTGGTCATTCATCAATATTTGGATATGCGGAAGCTCTGTGCAAAATGGGTGCCGCGCGAGCTCACATTTGACCAAAAACAACAACGTGTTGATGATTCTAAGCGGTGTTTGAAGCTGTTAACTCGTAATACACACGAGTTTTTCCGTCGATATGTGACAATGGATGAAACATGGCTCCATCACTACACTCTTGAGTCCAATCGACAATCGGCTGAGTTGACAGCGACCGGTGAACCGTCTCCGAAGCGTGGAAAGACTCAAACGTCCGCTGGCAAAGTAATGGTCTCTATTTTTTGGGATGCGCATGGAATAATTTATATCGATTATCTTGAGAAGGGAAAAACCATCAACAGTGACTATTATGAAGGTCGAAATCGCGGCAAAACGGGCCCATATGAAGAAGAAAAAAATGTTGTTCCACCAAGACAACCATGCCACAAGTCATTGAGAACGATGGCAAAAATTCATGAATTGGACTTCGAATTGCTTCCCCACCCACCGTATTCTCCAGATCTGGCCCCAGCGAATTTTTCTTGTTCTCATATCTCAAAAGGATGCTCGCAGGGAAAAAAATTTGGCTGCAATGAAGAGGTGATCGCCGAAACTGAGGCCTATTTTGAGGCAAAACCGAAGGAGTACTACCAAAATGGTATCGAAAAATTGGAAGGTCGTTATAATCGTTGTATCGCTCTTGAAGGGAACTATGTTGAATAATAAAAACGAATTTTGACAAAAAAAAATGTGTTTTTCTTTGTTAGACCGGGGACTTATCATCCAACCTGTTATCTATGTATGTAATTTGTGCGCCATAGAAGAGTCCACCTACAGTAAATAATCAAAAAATATCGTAGGGATAACATCTCTACCATATTTTTTTTATTGTAGGTCCTTCGGGACCTCATCACGCTGGTATTGCTTCCGGTGTTATCATACACAAGAGGGATATACTTATTTTGACTTTGGTTTGTTACTACACTAATGTAACAGAAAATCGAAAACTATTTTTAAAGACAGCTGAATTCACTTGATCGATCACACAATGCCTCGTTTCCAGTCAACAACAATTACTGTGATAACTATCTGAAACTGTGAAGAATAATTCTCGTATGTATATGTCATAAGGAATTAGCATAAAAAACCCAAATTACATAAGATTCGGCCTGGTAGAACTTACGGCCTTGTACTTGTGCTGTATTGCTAGGCTTGCCAGATCCAATTTGTCAAAAAGCTTGATATTACCCAACCAAAAAAAAAATTGATTGTGAAAAAGAAAGTTTTTGCATTCCTCATTAAAATTTATTCTTACTAATAGTTCAGCTTTTATTAGATCAAAGGTCATACTATTCCTATCCTTGATATATAAATTAGTTAGAACACTAAATGACTTTTCACAAAAGACATTGTTTATTGGGATAGAAAACGCAAATGAGATACATTCCTAAAGATAACCATATATTGAAATTATAATGGAACAGAAAAAAATATGTTTCATATTAGTCCTTATAAATAAAACTATAGTTTTATTGAGAGTAAAAATATGCTATTTTGATGTGGTCTTTAGAAATATAAACTTCCCTTTTTAAGTATTATTACATATGTAGCTAGAATAAATTAGAGAGAAAAAATTAACTGGCCAAAAATTTGACAAATCACTTTTTCACTTGACTCTTATTAAAAAACTTTGCAATCAAGCCAAACCAAGCTCGTCTGGCAACCCTATGTATTGCGGATCTTTGCCTGGTATAGTCTAAGAATTTATCTTTTATTCTAATGCTTCATCACAAGCAGTTCATTCTTTGTAAAAACGTCACGTTACTTGAATTAAAGAAGTAGCTTTGATTCTCGTAGATTATATTCAAAACGAAATGAAATATGCTTCACAAACAGCCCAAAGCAGACATTAGAATATTTACAATAGGATTTAATATACCATTCTTTTTTGATAGACTAACTTAAATCTACCTAATTGAATTGAAGTACGGATGGAAAATTCTATTTTGTATATGGTGACGAGGCTTAGTATTCTTTTGATGATACAAACTATCCTCACGGTAGGTCCTACTTATCCACCTTGCAATTTCATCACTCCCCAAGAAAATGCTACATTTCGTAGCACCCTTGATGAAAGGAATATTTTGCGCTACGGATATGCGTTGCTGGAGTTCCCGGCGACATTGAAACGTGTTTCTGACATATTTGGGAAATGCTGAGGCGAAAGCTAAAGGAAACATCCACAACACTCACACAGCGACGCGGACGCATACAATGACGTTAATAGTTTTATTTATTTGCTTTTTTATGACAAGCATACACATTTTCTATTATTCGATGGGAACAACAGCTACGCTAACCAACAACCTTGCGGATGAAGTGAAAAATTCTCTAATGATTTCTTCCATTTATTCATTTGCAAGAAACGATGGAGACCGTAAAGAAGGAAAAGCGAGATGAATGAGCTCAGATGAGATGTGAAATGACAGTTCAAGAAAGGAAGACGAGATGACATTTGCCACAGGGATTTGAAGAAATGCACATAAAAACGTATCTGTGAAAATCTTTTCGAAGCACCCAAAGAAACGTAGACGTGAATTCCATCTATATTTGGATATGACGAAGCCCAGAGCGAGGACAACACTGTCAGAAAGGAGCATTGGGGATGCAGGTGTAGATGGAAACTTACTTCCAAATCTAGATCATCATAAAAAGACAACAAACAGACATTACGACACTCCACAGGGGTGTTGGAATTACCTTTCACTTTATGTTGCCTTGCAAGTAACTGTGTGCGTTAATGTATGTGTACAAAATGTGTAAGTATTTAGATTATCTTCATTATAGAATACATGTATACATCTCTACCACATAAAAAATTTCAACAAGCCATTCATTAATAATCTGTTTGTTCCTGAAAGTACACAGATTCTAGGGAGAGGTGTACGTTTTGCCAGTCCCTAGAATTTCGATTAACATTTAAAAGAGTAAATCTTTTTTCGTTTCTTTAGTTATTGTTGGTTTATTTCTCAATCTTTACATTATTGTTTCATTCAGCTGAAAATCATTTGCTAGCTAAACTTTAAGAACAGAACGGTAGATACATTTATTTTGTCCAATTGTCTCAAAGGCCTTATACTGCAAAGCGATTAGACGATCGGTCATTTCAGAACTTTCACATTCGTCAAGAATATCCTCTACTGGTAGCGAAACCCAAATTAGAATTAAACTCAAAACATCTTGGACGTTTTTTTTTTTTTGACTTTGGTATGTCTTAAAAAATAAATTTTACTAGTATATACGGTCGCAAGTGGGCCAGGCCGAATCTTATGTTACAATTTGGATTTTCAAGCTGGCTGGATTTTTAAGCTATATCGTAAAAGATATTGAGAGATCAAAAAAAGACATGTATCCTTTTTTATACCCTTCACCATAGGATGATATCCCCCATAATAATCAAACAAGTAAGGAAAGATAGAAGTTGGCAACCCTTGTAGCTACAAGAAGTATTTTTTTGAAAGAAATATGTACACATTGCAAAATAAACATATTGGAGACTGAGGACTCCATCGAGTGTGATCAATGTGGAAAAAGTCTACAGGCAGTATGTACGAAATTGGATAAGAAACAGTTTAACAAACTCTCCAAAGATCTCTCACTGGAGTACATATGCCACTAGTGTGAGCCAAATGCAAATCCCTCTTTCGAGAATGACATTGCACAAATAAAATCTAAGCTGATCTATTTGGATGAAATCTCGCAAATTAAAACGAAATTAAGTCAATTAGATGAAATACAAGATTCTATGAGATTTTTGTCATCACAATTTGACCCTATTTTAAAAGGAGTAAAGAGAAACGAAAAAGAAATAAAGGCACTAAAAAAGGAAAATAAAAATTTGAGAGAAGAGGTGAAGCAACTGCGATCATCTGTCGAAATTGCCAATGATGCCAGAGTCGAGGATGATTGTTTAATAAACGGTGTAACCAATGATAAGAAGAATGCCGTTGAAGTAGTTCTAGATATAGCAACAAAAACAGGTGTTGATATCTCCGAGGCGAAAGTGAAAAAAGCTTATTTTGTAAATTGGAACAAAAATAAAAGCGTAAAATCAGTAGTCGTTAAACTTGTGGATAATGAGAGTAAAGAAAAATTTATGAGAGAAAAGAAGAAACTAAGAGATTTCGAAGATTTCAAAAATATTTACACTATTTGTCAAAGGAAACATTGCAACTACTATATCATGCAAAATCTCTCAGATCTGTTGGATACAAATTTATAAACGCTAAAGGAGGCTACATTGTTGCTAGAAAAGATTTAACTTCAAAACCAATTCGTTTGAGGACAATGGACGACGTTGATGAAATTCTACAAAAAACCGCTTGTGGTGTATCCCGTAGAAGTCATGTATATGAATCGCCGAATAATTCTGATGATGATAATGATGATGATGACGATGACTTTAATGATGATGATGAGCATACCAACCAAATATGAATTTTGTTAATACATTGCGATTAAATAATAGTTTAACATAAACCTTTTTTCCTTTTAAAGATGGATAATATATATTTCAATAATTTAAACTCCTTTAATACTTTCTTTAGAGATCTGTTTATAAAATATTTTCATATAGCATCTGTTAATGTTCGAAGTATTTCCTCGATTTGTAAATTTAATGCATTTAAATATGAAATGTCTAAATTTTCTGTTCTTCCATCTATCATTTCCGTGCAAGAGACGTGGTTTGATAATTCATGTATTCGTTTATATGAAATTCCTGGATATAATTCAGTGAATTGTGTCAGAGGTGATGCTCATGGTGGTACGACTTTATACGTTAGAAATAATATTAAATTTGAAGTTATTTTTATAAAAGTGATAATAATTTCCCTTCCAGATGTGCGATATAATAACGTGTCACTGAAATTAGTTTCATTATATAGGTCGCAAAAATGTTTAATACCAAAATTTTTAGATGAATTGAACAATTTACTTACAATTACAGGAAATAGTCCCACTATATATGTCGGAGATTTTAACATAGATTTGTTGAAAGTTACTAGGAATAGTAGACGTTTGATAAACAAATATTCTGAATTCAGTATTAATTCATATCATGATCTGATAACCAGGGTAGAGGGAAAATCTTGTATAGACTGTGTTTTCAGTAATCTTAGAGATATGATTTCGGTTTATTTCATTCAGAACAATTTTACAGATCACAATATAATTTTTTGTGTCCTGGATATTGCATTTCATGATATTGCGACAAGGATCTGGAAGACATATAAGTTTGACTATCGGCAATTCGGTAACTTTATTGATAGTAATTTAGATAGTATTGATATTACGGCAAATGCCTCTGATTTATGCACGAGTTTTATGAATATGCTTTCCGTAGCAGAACGGCAATGTTGTACCATCTCAAGGGAAAACGTTAATATCAGACAGAAAATTACCCATAGATGACAGAATCGTTGAAATCTCTAATTGCGTATAAACGTAATCTATTGTCTCTAAGAAGGAAGAATAAGAATAACAGAGATTTACACGAATGTCTGAAACGAGTAAGCAAGGTAATTAAAGTATGCGGTAGGAGATTAATGGATAATTTTATGAGCGGAAAATTAAAAGCTTTAATGGGGATCGGAAAATGGTGTGGGCTTTTCTCAATGAGCAAATCGGGAATAAGAAATGTCAGACTATTGATATACTTGATGAGAATAATGTGCTCTTGACTTCTGATGAGGATGAAGCTAGTAAATTTAACAACTATTTTCATAAAATAATTCAGAATACGAGAGATAGCATACCGAGTTTTAGTAATGATGATATCAATATGTTTAATTCCCTTTCACCTGCGGACACTCTCTTCACATTAGATTGTGTTTCAAACGATACATTTAGAGAGGCACTGGATGATATGAAATCAAATAAAGCCCCAGGATTTGATAGGATTACACCGAAAATGTTGGCTACAAGGAAGGATAAGGTCGCAAATATGCTCACTGTGATATTTAATAAAATGATTCGGGAATGTCATTATCCCAATGGTTTGAAATTACACAAAATTTTTCCGATTCCAAATGAGACTGGTAACAACAAAATTGAAAATTTTAGGCCTGTCTCTGTTTTGCCAACTGTTGACAAATTAATTGAAAGGGTTTTGTTCGAGCAACTCTCTGAATACCTTGAGGTTAACAAACTACTTTTTGACCGTCAGTATGGATTTAAGAGAAATAGGGGAACGGATGAGGCTGTAGTGTAGTAGAGGCTGTAGTGTAGTAGAGTGTATATGTAGAGGATTGGACGCAGGTTATAAGGGTGTCGCCGGGGTGTTTTTCGATCTCACGAAAACGTTCGATGTAGTGGACCACGCAATATTAATAAGGAAATTAAGATGTATAGGTTTTTCACCATCCACAGTTGTTTTGTTTCGGGAATATCTTCAAAGTAGGGAACAATATGTACAGGTAGGAGAGGCGAAGAGTACTAAGCGCCCGGTAGTGTGTGGGGTTCCTCAAGGAAGCGTTCTTGGGCCTTTATTATTCAAAATATATATAGATGACATCATGAATGTCGGTTTTAGAGGGAAGTTATTCATGTTTGCGGACGATATATGCTTACTTTATAATTACAATCACCCAAAGGTTTTGCAGACACAAATAGAGTACGACGCATCTATTCTTTCTGAGTTTTTGCGTGTCAATAAATTAGTTTTAAACTCGAAGAATACAAAATTTGTTCGATTTAGGCCATACATTTTACAGAATGAGTCAAAAATGTCTGTAAACGTAGGAGGGAGTGTTATAGAGGAAACAAATTGTGTTTAATACCTTGGGATGAACTTTAGTCAAAACTTAAGCTGGGAGAATCACATTGAAAGTTTGAAGGCGAAAGTTTCATCGGGAATTGGAATATTGTATAAATTTAAGAATAAATTAAGTATCAACGTGAAAATGTTGTTATATCAATCTTTAGTACACTCTCATTTAACGTATATCCCTATGGTTTATGCCTGGAAATCAAGTTTGGCTCTGAAAGGTCTACAATCTTATCAAAATAAAGCATTGAAAATAGTTTTTAATTTACCTCTCAGATATTCGACAAGGCGTTTATACCAAGTATATGGAGAGAAAATGCTTCCAATTAGAGGTCTTTATCTCCAAAAACTACTTATCTCTGTTCGAAAATCTATAAGTATGTTAGGATTTCGAACCATTGATTTCCGAAGAAATATTGAATATACCCAAAGAGACACTAGGCAGTCGATGGACCTAGCTGCAGTTCGATGTAGACTAGAATTGACTAAGCAGCGGGACCTACAGAGTATAACCTTTTACCACCTCATTTAAAAAGTGATCAATGTTTATCAACTTTTAAGATTAATCTAAAGACATTCTTGTTGAACAACGTGGAAATACTTTTAACATAAATATGAAATTATTAATCAATTTGTGATTTTTTTAACATAGATATAATTAAATTAGTTGCCAAATAGCCTCTATAAAGTCATTTCGGCGCTGAGGCAATTTAATATTTTATGTAGACTAAACCATATTCATTTATATGAATTTCTGAATAAAAGAAATATTTATAAAAAAAAGTCTAAAGTCGGACGGGGCCGACTATATTATACCCTGCACCACTTTGTAGATCTACATTTTCAATACCATATCACATCCGTCAAATGTGTTGGGTGCTATATATAAAGGTTTGTCCCAAATACATACATTTAAATATCACTCGATCTGGACAGAATTTGATAGACTTCTACAAAATCTATAGACTCAAAATTTAAGTCGGCTAATGCACTAGGGTGGAACACAATGTTAGTAAACAACAAGTAAGGAAAGTCTAAAGTCGCACGGGGCCGACTATATTATACCCTGCACCACTTTGTAGATCTAAATTTTCGATACCATATCACATCCGTCAAATGTGTTGGGTGCTATATATAAAGGTTTGTTCCAAATACATACATTAAAATATCACTCCATTTGGACAGAATTTGATAGACTTTTATAAAATCTATAGACTCAAAATTTAAGTTGGCTAATGCACTATTGTGGAACACAATTTTGGTAAAAAAATATGGGAGACATTTAAATCTGAAGCAATTTTAAGGGAACTTCGCCACAGTTTATTTATGATTTATCGCTCAATATTAGAAGTTTAGGAAAATTAGAGTCATTTTTACAACTTTTCGACTAAGCAGTGGAGATTTTACAAAAATGGTATTTTGACCATTTTGGTCGAAATCAGAAAAACATATATACGGGAGCTATATCTAAATCTTAACCGATGTCAATCAAATTTGGCACGTATAGCTACAATGCTAATTCTACTCCCTGTGCAAAATTTCAACTAAATCGGAGTTAATAATTGGCCGCTGTGGTCATATGAGGGTAAATCGGGCGAAAGCTGTATGAGGGAGATATATCTAAATCTGAATCGATTTCAACCAAATTTGGCACGCATAGCTACAATACTAATTCTACTCCCTGTGCAAAATTTCAACTAATTCGGAGCAAAAAATTTGCCTCTGTGGTCATATGAGTGTAAATCGGGCGAAAGCTATATATGGGAGCTATGTCTAAATCTGAACTGATTTAACTGAAATTTTACGGGACTTGCAAAAAATTCAGACGTACGAAATTTGAAGAAGATCGTTTCATAAATACGCCAATTATGATTAAATCGGTCATAAATATATATGACAGCTATATTCAAATCTGAACCGAGTTTTTCCATAATCAATAACACTTGTCTTTGACCTGAAGAAAGATCCCATGCCAAATTTGAGGGCGATCAGATTTAAATTGCGTGCTGTACATTGCACACAAGATTACATATGCAGACAGACAGGCTGACATCGCTAAATCGACTCAGAATTTCTAAGCCGATCGGTATACTAAAAGATGAGTCTATGACTATTCCTTCTGGGCGTTACATACAAATGCACAAAATTATTATTACATATTATTATTACATATAAATGCACAAAATTATTAAATAAATTGTCATAAATAATCGCAGCATTAAACATTTAATAATATTTGCACACATTAAAATGTAAGATTTCACTTGTGCTAGTTTTTATTCATCTGATGCCAGTGCTGCACATTTTTCGACATGTCCTGAATTAACGAGTCCATTGTTATACCCTCCATCATAGGATGGGGGTATATTAACTTTGTCATTCCGTTTGTAACACATCGAAATATTGCTCTAAGACCCCATAAAGTATATATATTCTGGGTCGTGGTGAAATTCTGAGTCGATCTAAGCATGTCCGTCCGTCCGTCCGTCCGTCCGTCCGTCCGTCCGTCCGTCCGTCCGTCTGTTGAAATCACGCTAACTTCCGAACGAAACAAGCTATCGACTTGAAACTTGGCACAAGTAGTTGTTATCGATGTAGGTCGGATGGTATTGAAAATGGGCCATATCGGTCCACTTTTACGTATAGCCCCCATATAAAGGGACCCTCAGATTTGGCTTGTGGAGCCTCTAACAGAAGCATATTTCATCCGATCCGGCTGAAATTTGGTACATGGTGTTGGTATATGGTCTCTAACAACCATGCAAAAATTGGTCCATATCGGTCCATAATTATATATAGCCCCCATATAAACCGATCCCCAGATTTGGCTTGTGGAGCCTCTAAGAGAAGCATATTTAATCCGATCCGGCTGAAATTTGGTACATGGTGTTAGTATATGGTCTCTAACAATCATGCTAAAATTGGTCGACATCGGTCCATAATTATATATAGCCCCCATATAAACCGATCCCCAGATTTGGTTTGTGGAGCCTCTAAGAGAAGCATATTTCACCCGATCCGGCTGAAATTTGGTACATGGTGTTGGTATATGGTCTCTAACAACCATGCAAAAATTGGTCCATATCGGTCCATAATTATATATAGCCCCCATATAAGCCGATCCCCAGATTTGGCTTGTGGAGCCTCTAAGAGAAGCATATTTCATCCGAATCGGCTGAAATTTGGTACATTGTGTTGGTATATGGTCTCTAACAACCGTGCAAAAATTGGTCCACATCGGTCCATAATTATATATAGCGCACATATAAACCGATCTCCAGATTTGGGTTGCGGAGCCTCTAAGAGAAGCATATTTAATCCGATTCGGCTGAAATTTGGTACATGGTGTTGGTATATGGTCTCTAACAATCATGCAAAAATTGGTCGACATCGGTCCATAATTATATATAGCCCCCATATAAACCGATCCCCAGATTTGGCTTGCGGAGCCTCAAAGAGAAGCAAATTTCATCCGATCCGGCTGAAATTTGGTACATGATGTTGGTATATGGTCTCTAACAACCATGCAAAAATTGGTCCACATCGGTCCATAATTATATATAGCCCCCATATAAACCGATCCCCAGATTTGGTTTGTGGAGCCTCTAAGAGAAGCATATTTCATCCGATCCGGCTGAAATTTGGTACATGGTGTTGGTATATGGTCTCTAACAACCATGCAAAAATTGGTCCATATCGGTCCATAATTATATATAGCCCCCATATAAGCCGATCCCCAGATTTGGCTTGTGGAGCCTCTAAGAGAAGCATATTTCATCCGAATCGGCTGAAATTTGGTACATTGTGTTGGTATATGGTCTCTAGCAACCGTGCAAAAATTGGTCCACATCGGTCCATAATTATATATAGCGCACATATAAACCGATCTCCAGATTTGGTTTGCGGAGCCTCTAAGAGAAGCAACTTTCATCCGATCCGGCTGGAATTTGGTACATGGTATTGGTATATGGTCTCTAGCAACCGTGCAAAAATTGGTCCATATCGATCCATAATTATATATAGCCCCCATATAAAACGTTCTCCAGATTTGACCTCCGGAGCCTCTTGGAGGAGCAAAATTCATCCGATCCGGTTCAAATTAGGAACGTGGTGTTAGTATATGGTCGCTAACAACCATACCAAAATTGGTCCAATCACACAAAAATTGGTCCATATCGGTTCATAATCATGGTTGCCACTAGAGCCAAAAATAATCTACCAAAATTTTATTTCTATATAAAATTTTGTCAAAATTTTATTTCTAGAGAAAATTTTGTTAAAATTTTATTCGGTTCATAATAAAATTTTCATCATTGTCAAAATTTTATTTCTGTAGAAAATTTTGTTCAAATTTTATTCGGTTCATAATCATGGTTGCCACTCGAGCCAAAAATAATCTACCAAGATTTTATTTCTATAGAAAATTTTGTCAAAAGTTTATTTCTATAGAAAATTTTGTTAAAATTTTATTTCTGCAGACATTTTTGTCAAAATTTTCTTTCTATAGAAAGTTTTGTGAAAATGTTTATTTCTATAGAAAATTTTGTGAAAATTTTATTTCTATAGAAAATTTTGTTAAAATTTTATTTCTGTAGAAAATTTTGTTAAAATTTTATGTCTACTTTGTCAAACTAAATTATATACGTATTGGATCGATCTTTTTTGATTTAATATATACCACGTATGTACTTACATACAATTTAGAAGATGGTGTTAGGAGGTTTTAAGATACCTTGCCATCGGCAAGTGTTACCGCAACTTAAGTAATTCGATTGTGGGTGGCAGTGTTTAGAAGAAGTTTCTACGCAATCCATGATGGAGGGTACATAAGCTTCGGCCTGGCCGAACTTACGGCCGTATATACTTGTTTTCCTTTAGTCTGTCACTGTTTGGGTATTCAGTACTAAAAGAAAACAAGCAGTAATGTTCGAAAGTTTTCGAAAGCATTTCGGCATTGTACTAAACTAAGCTTTTATTACGAGAACTCAAAATGTGTCTTATTTAAGACATAAAGTAAGGAAACACTAGTGCTTGATACAAACAAAATTGACTGTGATTTAGGATTTTTTATTGCAATAACAAAAGGAAAAGAGAGATGTTTGTACGAATTTATTTCGGCATAAGCCGGCTATCAATGTAAAACCTTTTTTCGGAAGGTTCAAGTGTGGTTTATTGTTGGGTTTAATGAACTGCCTGAATTTATTCTGATAATTGGTTGATAGTTTTGCTGCAAGTAGAGGATGGTGATGAGGAATGTGGTAATTCCGAAACGTGCATCCATCCAACCATCTTGCAGTCTATAGTTCTTTGCCCAAATAAATTTGACAAACATTATTTTCCTCTGTTGGTTAAGCTACACTTGTAGTTTAGTCAATGTATGGTTTTAAGTTGAAATCAAAAAAACAACAACAATGATTAAGGAACAAAAATCAACAATGACAAAACAAAACGAATGAAAGTAGGTTAGGTTAGGTTAGGTTAAAGTGGCAGCCCGATTAAATTTCAGGCTCACTTAGACTATTCAGTCCATTGTGATACCACATTTAACTAAAAGTACCTATTACATATGGGCACTTCTAGTCTTAACCACTGAACCTTCTCTATTATTTACTTTTGTGGAACCAACCAGATTGCTCCAAAAACATTAACAAACTGCTTAAGTTAACGTTTTCCAGGTCAGCCAGTAATCTAAAGCTATATGCTCCTAAAATTCGCTTACGCCTTACACAAAAAGCAGGACAATCACACAAGAGATGTTTAATTGATTCCTTTTCCTCCACGTCATGACAGCTTATACAATAGTCATTATACTTCGCACCTATAGTTTTTGCAAATTCGCCTATCAGGCAGCGACCCGTTATAGCAGATATTAGGAGTGCTATCTGACGCCTTGAGAACACTAGCATATCTAGTGTGCGGTTTAAGTTTAAATGGGGCCATATTTGCTTGGTGTCGTTACAACCATTGCAATTTTCCCATCGAATATTGGCCATCATAACAGCCTTCTCACGCAGTAAGAGCTTGCAGGTGGCCAGAGGCATACCAACAGATTCTAGTTCCCCTGGAATATGTAAGGTAGTTCCTAGCCTTGCTAACACATCTGCTTCACAGTTCCCCGGTATGTTCCTATGACCAGGCACCCATATTAGGTGAATATTGTACTGCTCAGCCATCTCGTTGAGAGATTTGCGGCAGTCTATGGCCGTTTTTGAGTTAAGGAACACAGAGTCCAAGGATTTTATTGCAGGTTGACTGTCTGAGTATATATTAATGCCAATATTTGTTGGAACATTACTTCTCAGCCAATTCACCACCTCTCTTATTGCCAATATTTCAGCCTGAAAAACACTACAGTGATTAGGTAATCTTTTCGCTATTCGAATTTCCAGATCTTTAGAATATACTCCGAACCCCACTTGTCCATTCAATTTGGAGCCATCAGTATAGAAATCTATATATATTTTATTCCCCGGGGTCTGTGTCTGTGTGGGAATTAGAGTTTCAAACTTTTTGTCGAAAAGTGGTTTTGCCAGGGTGTAATCCACTACGTTAGGCACATCTGGCATTACTTTGAGGACCGAACTATGACCGTACATTTTTTCCGACCACAGCGATAGCTCGCGCAACCGCACAGCCGTTGTTGCAGCTGACTGTTTGGCCAAAATGTCTAAAGGCAATAGATGTAGCATGACATTAAGGGAGTCTGTTCCTGTCTTACTAAATGCGCCTGAGATACATAAGCTCGCCATACGCTGAACTTTATCTAAACAAGCCGTGTATAGCCAATGCACAATTTTTGGTCTTAGTCCCCACTTTTTCCCTATTGCCTTTTTGCACGAGTACAAAGCTACCGTGGCTTTTCTCGCCCTCTCTTCAATATTAAGCCTAAAATTCAGCTTCCTGTCCAAAATAACGCCAAGGTATTTTGCACACTCACCAAAGGGTATTTCAGTACCCCCTAAAGAAATGGGCCTAACCGTGGGAGTTTTGCGATCTTTGCAGTACATGACTATTTCTGTCTTTGCTGGATTTACACCAAGACCATTATCTTTCGCCCATTTCTCAGTCATCCGGAGAGCTCTCTGTATAATATCTCTGATTGTGGATGGGAATTTTCCCCTGACTGCTAGCGCCACATCATCTGCGTATGCCACTACTTTTATCCTTTCTTTTTCTAGAGAAACCAAAAGGTTGTTTATAGCAACATTCCAAAGAAGAGGTGATAGAACACCTCCTTGGGGAGTGCCTCTGTTCACATACCTTTGTATGTTTGCTTGCCCTAGTGTGGCTGTAATACGTCTCTTCATTAGAAGTTCGTCTAACAGCCTAAGAATACCTGGATCAACATTCAGAGTTGTCAGTCCATTTAATATCGAGCTCGGATGGATATTATTGAACGCCCCTTCGATGTCTAGAAACGCCACGATCGTGTATTCTTTGACAGATAGTGAGCTTTCAATAAAGCTGACCAGTTCATGCAATGCGGTCTCAGTAGACCTGCCCTTCGAGTATGCATGCTGTCGTTTCGAGAGCAAACCTGAATCCACGCTAGTTCTAAGATACATGTCTATCATCCTCTCCAGGGTCTTAAGTAGGAATGAGGATAAGCTGATTGGTCGGAAATCCTTTGCACTCGAGTGAGAGTCTTTTCCTGCTTTAGGTATGAAGACGACTTTTGTTTCCCTCCACTTTTCTGGAATATATGCTAAGTTTACACAGTGTTTATATATCACCGTCAACCAGGGGATAATTCTTTCAGCCACTGCCTGTAACTCCGCCGGAGTAATTCCATCAGGTCCGGGGGATTTGAATGGTCCAAAGCTATTTAAAGCCCATTTTATTCTAGATTCCGACACAATTTCCTCGATAGGAAATGATCGCTGAGCCTCTGTTACACCGCCGGAACATGGTTCAACCGTCTGATTTCCAGGGAAGTGTGTGTCCAAAAGTACCTCCAACGTCTCCTCACTGGACGTTGTCCAATTTCCCTCCGATGTTTTAATGAAACCTGGAGCGGTGTTAGTGGATGCTAGTACCTTCCTTAGTCTGGAAGCCTCTGACGTATTCTCAATACTGCTACAGTAATCATCCCAAGAGTTTTGTTGAGACCTTCTCAGTTCTCGTTTATATTCTCTCAGATTCATCTTGTAAGTGTCCCAATCCTCCGGAGCTCTTGTGGACTTTGCTTTGATAAAGAGCTTCCTGCAGGATTTCCTCATATTACTTAACTCCGTAGTCCACCATGGCGGCCGATTTTTTCCCCTTGGCTTTCCTCTAGGGCATGCAGCTTTCAGTGAAATGTTGAAGGCCTTAGTAATCCGCTCCACTGCGTGTTCGATATCTTGCACAGTGCTCAAATTTGTCTCCGGCACTTCCGGTATCATCAAATTGAACGATTCCCTATACCTATTCCAATCAGCTTTCCTAACATTTGGCAGAAATATGGTCTTTGAAGTACGAACAGCCAATCTGAAACTGATGTAGCGATGATCTGAGAAGCTATGTTCCCTCAAAACTTGCCACTCAGATATCTTATCATTAGAACTATATCTATGCCTCCTTTCATCAGGAGAACTTTTAAGGCAGCACAAGCGGCCTTACAATGGTGAAGATTTATCTGGAGGAACCGTAGAACCATCCAAATTTTCAACCACCGTCACATCAGCCGCTTCAATTGAGTCATCAAGGGCTTCCTCTTCATAGATCTCGGTGACTCTCGCAACAATCCGCGGTTCAGCTTTGGTGAGGCTTGAGCCTGTAGAAACTTCCCGCATATGATTTTCGCCATAGTCTGCAGGTTTTATGTCTCCTTCGGCTTCGCTAGGAGATTTTTTCACTGCTGATTCTACCGGAGGCTTGTCCGTTTCGGTATCCTTTGGCTGATCGCTTTTGTATACCTTCATATGGATATCATGAAAGCCATAACTTACGCGCCCTTGGGTCTGGGCTAGATGGGGCAGCGACTCTATGTTTAATATAAACACATCCACCTCATCCAAACGACCAACCTTCCAATCGGCGGTTGGAAGATCTGGATTACATTCTTTTAGTCTCTCTAGTATTGACTCAGGATCAGGAGGGTTTGCCGGTATCCATGCATGTGCTCTAGGTTTAGCCGGTATGTCTTTTTTATCGACTAACTCCAAAGCGGCTCCTTCCCAAACTTCACCAATTAGCATCAATGCAGCTTTAAAGCAATCCATAGACCTCTGGTCTGCAAAAGCTATTAACTTATATCGTCCTTGATACCATCCAGCATCTTGCCGTCGAGGACTTGGTCCGGGAAACTTTTTCGCACCTCTGAGTAGACACCAGACATCGCGTTCTCAATTTCCCCCCATTTTTGCCTTGGAATCATACCGTCCAATGCTCCTTTATTAATAATAGCCATCACAAGGCTGTCTTTTGCAACTGAGGCAAACGATCTTTGATCTCGTTTAGAGGATGGTAGCTCATCCGGTGATCGTTCCCTTTTTCCAGCTTCAAGAATTCCTTGAGCCCATTTTAAGGAATCGCTTTGCTTAGCCGACAACGTGCTTGGGTCGACTGATCCTAATTTCTTTAGGATAAACAAAGCATTTCTTCGTTCCTTGAATCTCTTTCGAGAGGGATTGCCTCCTTTTGATGTCGTCACCTTAGAAAAGGTTCGACTTGCCAAAGTGTCACCGCCAGTCGACCCGTCTACAGGTCGACTAATTGGGCCTGACTCTTGGTCGCTGCCCAAATTTATAACTTCAGTCGTTACCCGTCCACTGGGCCCTGAAGTTAGCAACCCAGTGGATGACTTTGAATTTCGCTGCATGGTGGTTTATTATTTCCACCACACGTGAAATTCGTAAGAAGTACTTATTACGATGAAATCCTCCGCTATTAGAAAACACGTCCGTTCAGTTCGACGGTTGAGTTAATGAGTTGAATGAAAGTAACAAAAATGTTCATAAAAATTTTATCTTTTCAAATAAATTCAAAAGATCAATGTTTCAATAGGTGTTTTCCAAACGTTTTTTTTTCTTTGTGTGTATAAAATGATCTATAACTAAAGTTTTTTATAAATGTAGGTCTATATTCTCCAATTTTTATATCGCATCTGTAGCCGCTGAAAAACTCAAAAGTAATGTTTAATTGTGGATAACTGTCACCACTGTCAATTTTATCCATGGTGGAGGTACATATGATTCGACCTTGCCGAACTTTCAGCCATATATACTTATGAAGATTTGATTTTGACAAATATACCATAAACAAAACAATAGCCTAGGATAAATGCAATTGCTTCATGGCAGAAACGATTTGTTTCAGTTGAGCACTTATCCTTGGGACAAAGGGCGGGTGCAATGTCTGTATGGCGGTACTTTGTAACTTCATCCGCTACCACAGTAACATTGCCCATCCACATCAGTGGTTGGTGCATCGTACTTAACATTCAATTGTTTTACTTTGGCAACTTTTTCAATAATGTAAACTGCAGTTTATGAATGCAATTTGGCATGGACTCTGTCCGCTTTACTCTTTCGCTTCGGTTTCTTTTGGGAGATAATGACACCCTCGGGATGAACTGTGAACCGAAACAAACGAATAGAACACAATATCGAGGTAAACGATCCATGCCACCCCACTACATGACCATGGAACAATGTGAATGAGGATGGAATACAATTCGATGCTGCAAGGCGCTTATGTTCAGCAAACACAATACTGGCGAACACAAGCGTGTTGCTAACAACAGTATTACCGTCATAATGAATTTACAGTCACTTCCTTATGACACACAACCACGGATAAAATAAGACAACGTTACAAGCGCCACATTTCTCCAGTCTCCTCTTACCCAGAAATCCATCCATGGGAAATTCTATGGAATCTATGGGAAATGGAAATATACGTTGATTTTAGTGGATGTAGTAATTACAATTGTGCCAGAAGCGCATCTCGTTGGCATTATCCATAGAAAACTTTGGCAGAATAGTTAAAAGGATATGGATCCAATAAACCATGTAATGGAAACAACGATTGTGTAGACTATGCCAATTGTTGCTGGATGAGTCTTAGAAAAATTGACTAAACGAATTAAATTAATTTATGAATTTATTGAAACTTATCGAAATTTGTTTCTTCAATTGGTACGTAGTCAACATATTTATGTGTCATAATATTTTCGATATTTTTTTTTTTTTAATTTTTTAATTTTTAGTTAAAGTTAATATACTTACCAAAAATTTATTCAGGCTGCCAAATCTTTATTTAAAACTTTAGTGTTGAAATGCGTTTTTGACTCTGTGTCGTCGGTGTTTGCTGTTGTTATACCTTAACAAAGCCCAGCAAGAAAGCGTCGCCATAAAAATAGTGAAAATATTCGTTTTGGATCCGGAAGTGGTGCAAAATTAGAGCAGAAGCAATGAATTTAACATGTCCACCATTTTAATAGCCGTTGCACGGAATTCGCATCACTTATTAACCATTATTCTGTACTTAAAAAAAAAATACCGCATAATGTATTAGTGGGTCAAATTTAACCAATATAAATTTATAATTTGACCCACTAATACACAATACGGAACTTTTTTTATAGGGCTCAGCCAAAGAGAGCTTTAGACTCAACTAGTTCTTTAGAATAAAATTCTTATAAAAGAAATAAAAGTTAAAAAATTTCAATTCGAAATAATGATGATACAAAAAATATATTCATATAAAATTGGTTTGACCTACTAGTAAAGGGTGATTTGTTAAGAGCTTGATAACTTTTTTTTTTTTAAAAAACGCATAAAATTTGCAAAATCTCATCGGTTCTTTATTTGAAACGTTAGATTGGTCCATGACATTTACTTTTTGAAGATAATTTCATTTAAATGTTGACCGCGGCTGCGTCTTAGGTGGTCCATTCGGAAAGTCCAATTTTGGGCAACTTTTTCGAGCATTTCGGCCGGAATAGCCCGAATTTCTTCGGAAATGTTGTCTTCCAAAGCTGGAATAGTTGCTGGCTTATTTCTGTAGACTTTAGACTTGACGTAGCCCCACAAAAAATAGTCTAAAGGCGTCAAATCGCATGATCTTGGTGGCCAACTTACCGGTCCATTTCTTGAGATGAATTGTTCTCCGAAGTTTTCCCTCAAAATGGCCATAGAATCGCGAGCTGTGTGGCATGTAGCGCCATCTTGTTGAAACCACATGTCAACCAAGTTCAGTTCTTCCATTTTTGGCAACAAAAAGTTTGTTAGCATCGAACGATAGCGATCGCCATTCACCGTAACGTTGCGTCCAACAGCATCTTTGAAAAAATACGGTCCAATGATTCCACCAGCGTACAAACCACACCAAACAGTGCATTTTTCGGGATGCATGGGCAGTTCTTGAACGGCTTCTGGTTGCTCTTCACTCCAAATGCGGCAATTTTGCTTACTTACGTAGCCATTCAACCAGAAATGAGCCTCATCGCTGAACAAAATTTGTCGATAAAAAAGCGGATTTTCTGCCAACTTTTCTAGGGCCCATTCACTGAAAATTCGACGTTGTGGCTCGTTAGTAAGTCTATTCATGATGAAATGTCAAAGCATACTGAGCATCTTTCTCTTTGACACCATGTCTGAAATCCCACGTGATCTGTCAAATACTAATGCATGAAAATCCTAACATCAAAAGAATCACCCTTTACAAGATAAGGGTTAAGGTGTGATCCGAATTCAGTAGATGTGAATTAAAACATTTTGTGATATTTTGCCAAAAAAGTTTTTTAAATTTTTTATGATTTTATTGCATTTCAAGGCTTGTCTGAAAAGGTTGGCTACAAATATTTTCAAAAATTCGCAACATTTTTAGAACGGATTTAACATTTTTTCGACAAAATTTTGAATAATTTATACCATACTTTGTTTTTAACCCATTTAAAACAAAAAAGTTATAAAAACCCATTGAAAATATGAAAAAAGTTAGTTATAAAAACATTTAAATAACAGAACTTCCTGTATACGAGTAGTTAAAATAAAAAAAAACATCTTTGGGAGGACATTTTTAGAAGCACTTTTAAAGATTTGCCACTAGAATTTTTTTGATGGGAGATTGTGTAATCTACGACATTATCCTTTTTATAACCTCCACCATAGGATGGGGGTATATTAACTTTGTCATTCTGTTTGTAACACATCGAAATATTGCTCTAAGACCAATATATATATTCCGGGTCGTGGTGAAATTCTAAGTCGATCTGAGCATGTCCGTCCGTCTGTTGAAATCACGCTAACTTCCGAACGAAATAAGCCATCGACTTGAAATTTGCCACAAGTAGTTGTTATTGATGTAGGTCGGATGGTATTGCAAATGGGCCATATCGGTCCACTTTTACGTATGGCCCCCATATAAACGGACCCTCAAATTTGGCTTGCGAATCCTCTAAGAGAAGCAAATTTCATCCGATCCGGTTGAAATTTGGTACATGGTGTTAGTATATGGTCTCTAACAACCATGCAAAAATTGGTCCGCATCGGTCCATAATTATATATAGCCCCCATAAATATAAACTGATCCCCCGATTTAGCTTGAGGAGCCTATAAAAGAAGCAAATTTTACCCGATCCGGCTGAAATTTGGTACATGGTGTCAGAATATGATCCCTAACAACCATGCAAAAATTGGTCCACATCGATCCATAATTATATATAGCCCCCATATAAACCGATTCCCCGATTTGGCTTGCGGAGCCTCTAAGAGAAGCAAATCTCTAATGACCATGCAAAAATTGGTTCACATCGGTCAATAATTATAAATAGCCCCCATATAAACCGATCACCATATTTGACCTTTGGAGCCTCTTGGAAGACCATAATTCATCTGATTCAGTTGAAATTTGGAACGTGGTGTTAATATATGGCCTCAAACACCCATGTAAAAATTGGTCGAAATCGGTCCATAATTATATATAGCCCCTATATAAACCAATCCCCAGATTTGACCTCCGGAGCCCCTTGGAAGAACAAAATCCATCCGATTCGGTTGATATTTGGAACGTGATGTTAGTATATGGTATCCAACAACCATGCAGGAAAAGGTTCAATATCAGTCCATAATTATATATAGCCCCCATAAATACCGATCCACAGATTTGACCTCTGGTGCCTTTTGGAGAAGCAAAATTCATCCGATCTGGTTGAAATTTGGTACGCGGTGGTAGTATATGATATTTAAAAACCATGCCAAAAGTGGTCCATATCAGTCCATAATCATATATAGCCCCCATATAAACCGATCCCGAGATTTATTTTTGGAGCCTCTTGGAGGAGCAAATTTCATCCGAGTCAGAGGAAATTTGGTACATTGTGCTAGTATATGGCCGTTAACAACCATGCCTAACTAGGTCCATATCGGTCTATAGTTATATATAGCCCTCAGATAAATCGACACCAATCGCACCAAAATTGGTCCATATCAAGTTCATAATTGTATATAGCCCCCATATAAGCGATCCCCATATTTCAATTCTGGCTCTCTACGTACCGAGCAAAAGTCCATATCGATTCGTAATTATTTGTAGACTTACCTTTACATACCTTTTTTGTCTAATATATACCACGTATGGACTAACTCACAATTTAGAAAACGATGTTAAGAAGTTTTAAGATACCACAACCCAAGTAATTCGATTGTGGATGACAGTCATTCGTAGAAGTTTCTACGCAATCCATGGTGGAGGGTACATAAGATTCGGCCTGACCAAACTTACGGTTGTATATACTTGTTTTGTATTGTGAAAACGGAAAAAATTGAAGTATTCTACGTGTACTGATATTACGCGATTGGGAGATGTGATGAACATTTCCCTTAAATATATCAATACGTTGAAATTATATATTTTTCAGGAAATGATAAAAATTGTCATTCGTAGAAGTTTCTACGCAATCTATGGTGGAGGGTACATAAGATTCGGCCTGACCAAACTTACGGTTGTATATACTTGTTTTGTATTGTGAAAACTGAAAAAAATTTAAGTATTCTACGTGTACTGATATTACGCGATTGGGAGATGTGATGAACATTTCCCTTAAATATATCAATACGTTGAAATTATATATTTTTCAGGAAATGATAAAAAGATCATTGAATTGAGAAGGTTTATTTTTATCAAACTGCTTTATCATTTAACTCGAGCATTTTAATCAAAATGTATCAACCTAAAAAGTCCAAACCTGCATTCTAGAACTAATAACTAAACTTGATATATTTTACAGGTAATGTTTAAGAAAGTAAAATATTCACCATTTTTGTATAAGCAATGCATATCTTCTTGAATTACAATCAACTGAGATTTTGGAGGAATAATAAATTAGAAACTTCATTAAAGTGTACTGCCAATATCAATTAATTATTTAATTAAATTAATTAAATAGTTGATTGATTTCTGTCGGGAAATCAATTAAATTTTTAATTAATTCAATTACAACGTTAATTGAATTTGATGTAGTAAACCGTTCATTTTTTGTATTGAATCAATTAAAATTAATTGTTGTCGCGATCGATATGGAGCCAGTATATATCATTGAGCTTCCCGAAGACTTTGTTTTCAATCAATACGAAGTGCAGTATCTGATAACGGTATTCACACTGAAGTAACCACGAAAAAATTGTTCATATCGATTCATAATTAGAGGCCAATCATCAGGTTTGTTAATAGATTCAGCTGTATATTATAGCTAAGTACTTAATAATTACAGTGCTCCTTATACAAAAATTGTTTATCAGCGAAATATTAGTCCATTCTCCAAATGTTATGTCTTGATCATTTGTTTGTTTTATACACTGTCTCAAACAATTGTTCGTACACCAAACTGTTAGGGCTATATTTCATGGTATCTCAAAAACTGGATAATTTTATTTTATACGATCTTTTTTGGTATCAAATATAAAATTATTATTCAAGCGTCATCTTTAAAATATAATTTATTTAAAACGAATTGGCCTTAAGTTTGAGATAGTGTATCGTATATTGGTATAGATATTGCGAGCACTGGCTCTAATGTATCCTAAAAAATCGCTGAAAAATTTATATTATACCCTTCACCACCGTGTAGACCAACATTTTTGGTAGCATCCAAAATCCATCAAATTTATATAAGTTTAAATTGGAATATTGAAATCTGAACCGATTTGGTTTACACTTCTACAAATTCTCTACAATTGAAATTTAAATCGCCTAACGCCATTTGGAACAATCTGGTTGATTCAACAGAAGAAAATAATCGAGAGGGTTCAGCGGTTAAAACTAGAAGTACCCATATGTAATAGGTACTTTTAGTTAATGTGATATCACAATGGACTGAATAGTCTAAGTGAGCCTGAATCTTAATCGGGCTGCCACTTTAACTTAACTTAACCTAACCTATGGGACGGAACAGAATGTTAGTAAAAATAAGTAAGGAAAGTGTAAAGTCAAGCGGGGCCGACTGTATCATACCCTTCACAACTTTGTAGACCAAAATTACTGATACCATCTCAACTCCTTCATTTGGACAAAACTTTTTAATCTTCTATAAAACCTCTAGACATAACATTTAAATCGGATCTAAACGATGGATCTCTGGCTGGTCTTTCTTGGCGTTACATACAAATGCACAAACTTATTATACCATGTACCACAGTAGTTGTGAAGGATATAAAAATCAAAGGTAAATTAAATTACTGGAGAAAATCTCAAACAAAATCTTGTGATTTAGTATTTGCCAATTGCCAAATTAAATCTCGACCGGCTTAAGTTCGCGAATGGAGCTATTGTAAACTTGTAGTTCAATGCATATCTTACGATTCGTTGGTACGATAAAGGGTATGTAAACTTCGTCTCTGATGCTCTCTAAAGAGTTTTTATTGATTTTCTTGAAAAAAGGAACCACATACAAACAGTTGGTATATTTATACTTATTTTGTTATATGTGTACATCCTTTCATATTAGTTATTCCTTATGAAATTGAGAACGTGTTTAAAATACTTATGCCAGGACAGAGAAACAGAAAGAAAGAGAAAACTAGAATGAAATAAAATCTTGTGGTTTTCAAAGAAAATAGTTCTTTGGTAGTGTTATCCTCTTATGGCTCATCCTCCTTGGGATGCTGGTGGTATTGTAAACTATTTCGAGTTTATGTTGTAAAAGATTTCATTGTTTTTTAGTTGCATTGCCTGCGATTCAGTATCGCGCACTCCGACCAAGAATTCTCAGCACTTTAAGGATAAATAGGGATAAGACTGGTGTAATAGCACACTCGGCCGAACATACAACGAACTGCCTGAGAATATATTTAACAAAAAAAAAAAACAAATTCTCAAGTGAAATTGTTATGCCAACTAATACGATTTTATACTGCTTTTCATGATTTCGTCATGATTTTGCTACTTATTTTTGTATGTGCTGCTTTATTTATTTATCTTTAAATAATTCTAAACCTAGGAAAAAACCGTAGTACTTAGCAAAATACAATATTTCGGTGAAAAGATTTAGTAGTAGCCACTAACAAGGATAATGTGAATGGAATTTAAAAAGCTCCGTCTTGAATAACCTATATTTGAAAAAGGTGTATTAAGTTTCCAGGAAAGAACACTTTAAATTAATGTAGTGTCTATCAGTATCACTGTTGGCGAAAAATAACTAATTTTTTGTTAATTCCTTGTTTTTGTGATGTAATTTGTCCAAAAAGACCATAATTTCGGTTCAGCAGTATGCTTCCCAAAGATAAGTTTAAATATTCTATATATTTGCATATATAAGAACCAATTTTGTGAAGTTTTAGAGGAATCGTAAACATCTCGTTTAAGTGTATAAGAAATACCGATGAAATAACATCTTTCTTTTCACCTCACAATTTTAACAAACAAATCGCATAATCGTGCACACAAAAAAAATAACTGCAAATAAATATTAACAACTTTATTTGTATGTAAAATCTGCTGATGCTCAACAAATTTGTCTATTGAATATGAGGCATTTGTTGTTGAAATGTGTTTGTAGATGCTTGACAGAGGAAATAATAGAAATATTCTGAATTTTGAACAAATTGTTTTGTTGCGAAATTAGTTGACTGCTATCGATATGAAAACAAAAACAACAAGTATATACGGCCGTAAGTTCGGCCAGGCCGAAGCTTATGTACCCTCCATCATGGATTGCGTAGAAACTTCTTCTAAACACTGCCATCCACAATCGAATTACTTAAGTTGCGGTAACGCTTGCCGATGGCAAGGTATCTTAAAATCTCCCAACACCATCTTCTAAATTGTATGTAAGTCCATACGTGGTATATATTAAATCAAAAAAGATCGATCCAATACGTATATAATTCAGTTTGACAAAGTAGATATACAATTTTAACAAAATTTTCTATAGAAATAAAATTTTAACAAAATTTTCTATAGAAATAAAAATTTTGACAAAATTTTCTATAGAAAGAAAATTTTGACAAAAATTTCTACAGAAATAAAATTTTAACACAATTTTCTATAGAAATAAACTTTTGACAAAATTTTCTATAGAAATAAAATCTTGGTAGATTATTTTTGGCTCGAGTGGCAACCATGATTATGAACCGAATAAAATTTGAACAAAATTTTCTATAGAAATAAAATTTTGACAATGATGAAAATTTTATTATGCACCGAATAAAATTTTAACAAAATTTTCTCTAGAAATAAAATTTTGACAAATTTTCTATAGAAATAAAATTTTGACAAAAGTTTCTATATAAATAAAATTTTGGTAGGTTATTTTTGGCTCTAGTGGCAACCATGATTATGAACCGATATGGACCAATTTTTGTGTGATTGGACCAATTTTGGTATGGTTGTTAGCGACCATATACTAACACCACGTTCCTAATTTGAACCGGATCGTATGAATTTTGCTCCTCCAAGAGGCTCCGGAGGTCAAATCTGGAGAACGTTTTATATGGGGGCTATATATAATTATGGACCGATATGGACCAATTCTGGCACGGTTGTTAAAGATCATATACTAACACCATGTTCAAATTTACAACCGGATTGGATGAAATTTGCTTCTCTTGGAGACTTCGCAAGCCAAATCTGGGGATCGGCTTATATGGGGGCTATATATAATTATGAACCGATGTGGACCAATTTTGCATGGTTATTAGAGACCATATAACAATATCATGTACCAAATTTCAGGCGGATCGGATGAAATTTGCTTCTCTTTGAGGCTCCGCAACCCAAATCTGGGGATCGGTTTATATGGGCGCTATATATAATTATGGACCGATGTGGACCAATTTTTGCACAGTTGTTAGAGACCATATACCAATACCATGTATCAAATTTCAGCCGGATCGGATGCAATTTGCTTCTCTTTGAGGCTTCGCAAGCCCAATCTGGAGATCGGTTTATATGGGGTCTATATATAATTATGGACCGATGTGGACCAATTTTTGCATGGTTGTTAGAGACCATATACCAACATCATGTACCAAATTTCAGCCGGATCGGATGCAATTTGCTTCTCTTTGAGGCTTCGCAAGCCAAATCTGGAGATCGGTTTATATGGGGTCTATATATAATTATGGACCGATGTGAACCAATTTTTTCATGGTTGTTAGAGACCATATACCAACATCATGTACCAAATTTCAGCCGGATCGGATTCAATTTGCTTCTCTTTGAGGCTCCGCAAGCCAAATCTGGGGATCGGTTTATATGGGGGCTATATATAACTATGGACCGATGTGGACCAATTTTTGCATGATTGTTAGAGACCATATACCAACATCATGTACCAAATTTCAGCCGTATCGGATGAAATATGCTTCTCTTAGAGGCTCCACAAGCCAAATCTGGGGATCGGTTTATATGGGGGCTATATATAATTATGGACCGATATGGACCAGTTTTTGCATGGTTGTTAGAGACCATATACCAACATCATGTACCAAATTTCAGCCAGATCGGATGAAATTTGCTTCTCTTTGAGGCTCCGCAAGCCAAATCTGGGGATCGGTTTATATGGGGGCTATATATAATTATGGACCGATGTGGACCAATTTTTGCATGGTTGTTAGAGACCATATATCAACACAATATACCAAATTTCAGCCGGATCGGATGAAATATGCTTCTGTTAGAGGCTCCACAAGCCAAATCTGAGGGTCCCTTTATATGGGGGCTATACGTAAAGGTGGACCGATATGGCCCATTTTCAATACCATCCGACCTACATCGATAACAACTATTTGTGCCAAGTTTCAAGTCGATAGCTTGTTTCGTTCGGAAGTTAGCGTGATTTCAACAGACGGACGGACGGACATGCTTAGATCGACTCAGAATTTCACCACGACCCAGAATATATATACTTTATGGGGTCTTAGAGCAATATTTCGATGTGTTACAAACGGAATGACAAAGTTAATATACCCCCATCCTATGATGGAGGGTATAAAAATACAAGACTGGTTACGCGCCCATCGCTGAGAATATGTACGAAAGCTAAAAGAAGTATGCTAAGAATATCGTTAGAACAAAATGAGTATGAGCACATGCACGTGTATGATAGCAAGCAAAGAGCTCACTCATCAGAGAATACAGAAAAGCATGTATAAATGTCTGCAAATAACTTATATTTTTCAATTTGGTAGTTTCTTAAATGTGTTTGTTGTATGAGATAATTAATAAAACCATATTAATATCGGGATAAGAGTTATTACAAGTCTAATTAACTAGAATACATATCACTGGGCAAATAGTTGTCAAAATGCTTGCTACACGCAGAGAAGGAATATGATAACCTCAACCATGTTTCAAGAGGAAAATGTTATTTTTGGATGGTGACCATGTAACATGTTTATGGCAAAAATGTTCTTTTCTCGCCAAAAATAATATGCTTGCCGAAATCAGACATATAATCTCCGAGAAAATAACATGGTTGCGACAAACATGTTACATGGTCACCATTCAAAAATAACATTTTGCTCTTGAAACATGGTTGAGGTGATCATATTCCTTCTCTGGGTGTAGACCCTGGACTACTCAAATTTAAAATCGTCATACATTTACAAAACTGAGTATAGGATTTTTGACACAAAAATGTTACATGTTCCCCGTCCAAAAATAACATTTTGGTCATTTGGTGCAATTCATAGCATAATTCTGTCAATTTTAATTTCAATTTAATTTTTTGTCAATAATCCAATAAATTTGTTGCAGGTCATTGATAGACTCCAACAAACCACACACAAATTTTTTCGTTCAAATTCAAAAATATTTGTTGAGGATTAAACGTAACGTTCAACAACAAATATTTTGTACTGTTGGATGCTCAACAAATTACTTACAAATTATGTTATTGAGAACACAAATTATTTGTTGCCTTCTGATGGTAACGATTGGTAACAACTTTTTTGTAATAAAGGTTATTAAAAGTACAAATTAGTTTGTTGCAGGAAAATTAACAAATTTTGTTATTGATTTTCAACAAAAGTTATTGGTTCTCAAACTTATTTTTATCTGTGTGTCTAGAAGCCCAAGAACTCAAATCGGAAGTTTAATTAATATGTGTGCCCTACAAAAAAACATGAATCGATACACACATATTCGGTTCACTCATTTATGGACCTTAAATACCTCTATAATCTTAACTTCATGCTAACCGAATAAAAATTTTTATTTGTGGACGCTCAAAATGTCAAATAGGGTAATCGGTCCATCGGATAAAAACTACGATTTTCTGGAAACCTACACTGTTAGAAAAATATGTTTTTCATATGTTCCGATATAAACAAAATGTGTTTCGGGCACAATTTTTAAACACATTATATTTAAGTGCAAACATGTTTGGGACACATATGTTAATATGTTAGAATATATTATGTTTGGGGCATGAATGTTTCATAAAAATAATATGTGTGAATGCAAACATATATAAATTTACAAATTTCGAGTAAACTAATATATGTTGTGAGATTTTATTCAGAGGGTGACAGAGAGAGAGAGAGAGAGAAAGAGAGCGTTGACGAAAGATATCAACATAACACAGCGAGAGAATCAAAAGAGAGCAATTTCTGTGAAACCGCTTGAATGTTGTTTCGGAAAACTGTTTTATATTAGGGCCAAAAATTTAATATGCTGAAGTCTAAATATTATTTAATTTGAATATTAGAATGAGTATTCGGTGTAAAGAGAATAGACATTCGGAACCAAGAGAATAGACATTTGAAAAAAAAACAGCGTGTGTTTTCGCCTTGAGAACATAATTTTATGTATGTGTGGACATGTGCTTTGTTTATCATTTTAGCATTATGGGCACAATTTTTCTTGGTTTGTTAAAAGAAATCGGAACGTACGAGGAATAAGTCAAAATATTCAGGCAGAGGAAATTAAACAAGTATATACGGCCATAAGTTCGCCCAGGCCGAATCTTAAATACCCACCACCATGAATCAAATATTAGGGTTTCCTTTGAAATTTCAGGGGGGTTTGAGGATAAATCAAGCAGAACAGTTCAATCAGTACACTTCCCGAAGATAAATTTAAAGATTTTACATATGAAGACTATATCAGATTCTGGATTTTTGTTTGAGTTTTAGAGGAATCATTAACATCTCTTGTAAGTGTGCAAGAAAATTATAAAATAACGTCTTGATTTGAAATCTTAAATCTGTAGATTTTCACCCGACAAGTAAAATCTGGAAGTTTTACATTGAGTTTCAAGCAATTTTCATGATCGGTGCGCCTCCTATACACTTAAGAAGTGAAATTTCAGGCAAATCGGATAAAAACTACGGTTTCTAGAAACCCAAGGAGTTAAATCGAGAAATCGTTCTTATGGGGGCTATACTAAAACATGGACCGATACTCACCGTTTTCGGCACACCTTTTTATGGTCCTAAAAAAATTCTAGATTTCGAATTTCATGCAAAAAACTACGGTTTCTAGAATCCCAAACAATAAAATCATTTCCTGCACACCTATTTATAGTCCTAAACAACCTCCAACAATCACGGGTTCTACAAACCCAAAAAGTAAAATCGGGAGATCGGTCTATACGGGTTCTATACTAAAACATTGACCGATACTTACCATTTTCGGCGTATCTCTTTATGGTCCAAAAATAATTCTAGAATTCGAATTTCATGCAAATTGGATAAAAACTATACATAACTATAATCCCAAGAAATAAAATCCGGAGATCGGTCTATATTGTGGATATACCAAAACATGAACCAATACACGCCCTTTTCGGCACACCTCTTTATGGTCATAAAATACTTCTAGATTTCCGATTTCAGGCAAATTGGATAAAAACTACAATTTCTATAAGTCCAAGAAGTAAAATCGGGAGATTGATCTATATGGGGGATATACCAAAACATGCACCGATACTCACCATTTTCGGCACACCTCTTTATGGTCCTAAAATACCTCTAGATTTCCAATTTCAGGCAAATTGGATAAAAACTTCGGATTCTAGAAGCCCAAGAAGTAAAATCGGGAAATCGGTCTATATGGGGGCTATACCAAAATATGGACCGATACTCACAATTTTCGGCATGCCTATTTATGGTCCTAAAATACCTCTAGATTTCCAATTTCAGGCAAATTGGATAAAGACTAAGATTTCTATAAGCCCAAGACCCCAAATCGAATTAAAGGGTGATTTGTTAAGAGCTTGATAACTTTTGTTTTAAAAAAAAAACGCATAAAATTTGCAAAATCTCATCGGTTCTTTATTTGAAACGTTAGATTGGTCCATGACATTTACTTTTTGAAGATAATTTCATTTAAATGTTGACCGCGGCTGCGTCTTAGGTGGTCCATTCGGAAAGTCCAATTTTGGGCAACTTTTTCGAGCATTTCGGCCGGAATAGCCCGAATTTCTTCGGAAATGTTGTCTTCCAAAGCTGGAATAGTTGCTGGCTTATTTCTGTAGACTTTAGACTTGACGTAGCCCCACAAAAAATAGTCTAAAGGCGTCAAATCGCATGATCTTGGTGGCCAACTTACCGGTCCATTTCTTGAGATGAATTGTTCTCCGAAGTTTTCCCTCAAAATGGCCATAGAATCGCGAGCTGTGTGGCATGTAGCGCCATCTTGTTGAAACCACATGTCAACCAAGTTCAGATCTTCCATTTTTGGCAACAAAAAGTTTGTTAGCATCGAACGATAGCGATCGCCATTCACCGTAACGTTGCGTCCAACAGCATCTTTGAAAAAATACGGTCCAATGATTCCACCAGCGTACAAACCACACCAAACAGTGCATTTTTCGGGATGCATGGGCAGTTCTTGAACGGCTTCTGGTTGCTCTTCACTCCAAATGCGGCAATTTTGCTTATTTACGTAGCCATTCAACCAGAAATGAGCCTCATCGCTGAACAAAATTTGTCGATAAAAAAGCGGATTTTCTGCCAACTTTTCTAGGGCCCATTCACTGAAAATTCGACGTTGTGGCAGATCGTTCGTCTATTCATGATGAAATGTCAAAGCATACTGAGCATCTTTCTCTTTGACACCATGTCTGAAATCCCACGTGATCTGTCAAATACTAATGCATGAAAATCCTAACCTCAAAAGAATCACCCTTTACTTGGGTTTTGGTATCTTAAAACTTCTTAACATCGTTTTCTAAATTGTGAGTTAGTCCATACGTGGTATATATTAGACAAAAAAGATATGTATAGGTAAGTCTACAAGTAATTATGAATCGATATGGACTGTTGCACGGTACGTAGAGAGCCAGAATTGAAATATGGGGGTCGCTTATATGGGGGCTATATGCAAGTATGAACTTGATATGGACCAATTTTTTGTGATTGGGGATCGACTTATCTGAGGGCTATATATAACTATAGACCGATATGGAAATAGTTAGGCATGGTTGTTAACAGCCATATACTAGCACAATGTACCAAATTTCAACTGACTCGGATGAAATTTGCTCCTCCAAGTGGCTCCAAAACCAAATATCGGTTCGGTTTATATGGGACCTATATATGATTATGGACTGATATGGACCACTTTTGGCATGGTTGTTAAATATCATATACTACCACCACTTACCAAATTTCAACCAGATCGGATGAATTTTGCTTCTCCAAAAGGCACCGGAGGTCAAATCTGTGGATCGGTTTATATGGGGGATATATATAATTATGGACTGATATGAACCAATTCCTGAATTGTTGTTGGATACCATATACTAACATCACGTAACTAATTTCAACCGAATCGGATGAATTTTGATCTTCCAAGGGGCTCCTGATGTCAAATCTGGGGATCGGTTTATATGGGGGCTATATATAATTATGGACCGATTTCGACCAATTTGTGCATGAGTGTTTGAGGCCATATATTAACACCATGGACTGAATAGTCTAAGTGAGCCTGATATATCGGGCTGCCACATAACCTAACACCACGTACCAAATTTCAACCGAATCAGATGAATTTTGGTCTTCCAAGAGGCTCCGGAGGTCATATCTGAACTTTGCTTCTCTTAGCCCTTAAATGCACACTGTATCTTTTAAGATACAACTAGAAAAATTCTTACGTCTTAAAACGTTGACCGAATTCTATGAAATGAAGTAAAAAAATATTTCCTTCCGGAAAGTTTTTAGTACTTCTGAGTAATCTGCAGTCAAAATTGAAAATCAAATTTTAACCAAAAATTCAAAAAACTGCAGATTGGAAGTTAAATTATATTTACCATAAATGAGAGCAATGTTGGTGAAAAAAATGTGTAGTGTAAAAATATCTATATTCTCTATTATCTACTACAATCAAATTGTTTATTTGTAAATAAAAACTTAGTTCAATGCGCGCTGTACTTTTTAAGATATCAACACCATTTTTTCAAAACAAGTAAGTAAAGTAGAAAGTCGGGCGGGGCCGACTATATCATACCCTAAACCACCCTTACTGAATTAGTAATCATAAGCCTTTGTGGGGTAACATTGGTATAGGTCTGGGAGATAAACCGCAGTTGCATATTTAAGAAAATTAAGGGGTACATGTCTATGGGTGCTTTGTGTCAATCTGACTATAGCTCATAGTCAATGTTGCCAGGGAAAATGTTCGGTTTACCCTACAAGGACAAAAAAAGTTCCCTACTTTCCCATATATTCCCAAACAAATTTCCCTATTATATTTTAATAATTTAAAATTATTATAATTTAATTAATTATAATTTTACAAAACAAAAATGGTTCTAAGTACTTTATTATCTTAAAACATGAATATGCAACGTATATAACTTAGAATATAAATTTGTATTACCACCACGGTTGCCACAGTTGGTAGAATTCTACCCAAATTAGTAATCTTTTTTGTTAAATCTCTATAAAAATAAAATTTGGGAAAAGTTTCTATAAACAAATTTTTGTGAGAAATTTTTCTATAGAAATAAAATTTTGACAATAAATTCTATAGAAATAAAATTTTGAGAAAAAATTCCACAGAGATAAAATTTTGAGAAAATTTTTTATAGAAATAATATTTTGAAAAAAATTTCTATAGAAATACAATTTGACAATGTTCTATAGAAATAAAATGTTGACAAAATTCTCTACTGGAATAAAGTTTACCACACATTGTTAAAGATCAAGCCTTGCCGGCTTCTAATTTCCTCCTCTAGAGCCACCAAAATGTAAAAATTATTACAAATTGTGTTGAGTGAAAATGTCCTACATTGTGGCCCTACGTCCCTACAAGACGCTAAATATTAGAAAAACCCTACATATAGGGAATTTCTCCTACTTCTAGCACCACTGGCTGTGTTGATATTGCGCCTACGGAGTTAGTATGCCACTAATATTGAACCCATTACTAAAAAAGAGAAAATCGTTAAATTAGTGTGGGTAATACATAAATACAAATTTGTAAAAATCGAGCAATATTCTTATGTAAGAGCTACAAGTACGTATTAGTACGATCGGCTAGTATATCAAAATTTGAAATTTGAGTAACATTGGTTAATAAATAAGAGTACTATGGCCAAATTTGGGAAAATGCACGCAAAAAAATAATTCTTTCCTCACAAACGAAATTTTAGACAAACAAAGTTCGTTTCTCATTTGCTTTTCGTTGAAAGGAAGTGTATTTGGAAGAAAAGTATATACTTTTTGTGATAAATGTTTATTCTTTTCCAGGATGTAAAAACAATTTCATAAAGACTAACTTCAAATAAATTTTTCTCTGGCTAATTGCATTTTCCCTCACATCTTTCTCACTTCCACGAAGTTTTTTAGTTCTTAACACCTTTTTCTGTAATACAAACAATGTAGAAGAAATTATACGATTTTATAATTTTTAAAATTTTTTTTACCTTTCGCCTGGACGGAGAATCGAACCGCGGACCATGCAATTTGTAAGCCAACACACTATCCACTGAGCTATGTAGCCGTTATTGTCATCAATAGCTAACTATCTATATAAGTTATATTTATATAGCATAGCTTGCGGCGCCCACGAGCCGATTAAACAAAGTTTATTTAACAGAAAAATACATTTAGTTGGGACCGTGGAGCAGTGGTTGCTACGTCCGACTTGCATGCCAAGGGTCGTGGGTTCGAGCCCTGCTCGACCAAAGTTTTTTTTTTTTTTTTTTTTTTTTTTTTTTTTGTTTTTACATATATTCCAGATATGGACGGAAGATTCCGAAAAAATGTTCAACATTACATTCTACTATATTAAATGTTTACTATGAACTGTAAAATGTGTCTTATTAAAAACCTAAAGTCAGAAAAGAACAGTGTTTGATATAAACGAAATGGACTGTGTTGTTGGTTCAAAAATAACTTTTTTTATTAAAAAATAAACCTTTTGTAACAAATGAATTTTTTTGGTGATAAAAGTGTATATTTTTCGAAGAAATTCAAAAAACTCTAACAAAAGAAAAACGTTTTCGGTACACGTTTTCCAAACGTTTTTTTTCTTTGCGTGTGGAGCGATGCATATATATGGAAGTTATATCTAAATCTGAACCAATTTGCGTAATATTTTGCGGGTTTGATTAATACCACAAAAGGTTACCTTGTGCAAGATTTGAGTAAGGTCGGTTAAGAAATGAGGCCTGTATGGCCAAACATAAGGTTAGCTATATCTACATCTGAACCGATTTCGATGAAATTTTGCACATATAGTTAGTACTATAGAGGACTGGATCTAGCCAACTTTTAGTAAGATCGGTTAATAAAAAAGGGTTCTATGGCCAAATTTGGGAAAATCGGGCTATACATATATATGGGAGCTATATCTAAATCTGAACCGATTTCGATGATTTTTTGCACATATAGTTATTGCTAAAGAAGATTACATTTAGCCAAATGTGGGTAAGATCGGTTGATAAATAAGGGTTTTATGACCAAATTTAGAAAAAACGGGCGGTACATATATATGGGAGCTATAGCTTAATCTGAACCGATTTCGATGATTTTTTGCACATATAGTTAGTGCTATAGAAGATCATATTTAGCCAACTTTGAGTAAGATCGGTTGATAAATAAAGGTTTTGTGGCCAAATTTGGGAAAATCGGGCGATACATAAATATGAGAGCTATATCTAAATCTGAACCGATTCAATAGCGTTCGTCCTTGTGCCCAAAAAACTCCCTGTACCAAATTTCATCAAAATCGCTTAATAATTGCGACCGGAATCCTGTGAACAACAAATACATGGACAGACGGACGGACGGACACCAAGCGCTAGATAATTATGTGTTTTTATACCCTATAATTATGTGTTTTTATACCCTAAACCACATAGTGGTCAGGGTATAATAAGTTTGATCGGGTTTTTCTAATATTTAGCGTCTTGTAGGGACGTAGGGCCACAATGTAGGACATTTTCACTCAACACAATTTGTAATAATTTTTACATTTTGGTGGCTCTAGAGGAGGAAATTAGAAGCCGGCAAGGCTTGATCTTTAACAATGTGTGGTAAACTTTATTCCTGTAGAAAATTTTGTCAACATTTTATTTCTATAGAACATTTTGTCAAAATTGTATTTCTATAGATTTTTTTTTCAAAATGTTATTTCTATAAAAAATTTTCTCAAAATTTTATTTCTGTGGAATTTTTTCTCAAAATTTTATTTCTATAGAATTTATTGTCAAAATTTTATTTCTATAGAAAAATTTCTCACAAAAATTTGTTTATAGAAACTTTTTCCAAAATTTTATTTTTATGGATATTTAACAAAACAGATTACTAATTTGGGTAGAATTCTACCAACTGTGGCAATCGTGGTGGTAATACAAATGTATATTCTAAGTTATATACGTTGCATATTCATGTTTTAAGATAACAAAGTACTTAGAACCATTTTTGTTTTGTAAAATTTAAATTTAACGAAAAATATAGTAGGGAAAATTGTTTTGGAATGTATGGGAAAGTAGGGAACTTTTTTTTTCCTTGTAGGGTAAACCGAACAAGCTATAGTCAGATTGACAGAAAGTACCCATAGACATGTACCCCTTAATTTTCTTAAATATGCAACTGCGGTTTATCTCCCAGACCTATATGTTACCCCACAAATGCTTATGATTACTAATTCTGTAATGGTGGTTTAGGGTATGATATAGTCGACCCCGCCCGACTTTCTACTTTACTTACTTGTTTTTTTTTTTTTTTTTTTTGAAAAAAATGTGGTATGCAGATGTTCTTTTTTACCATGTTGCATATTATATATTTTTTCGGAGGAATCGGTGATCTTGTGTATTTAAGGGTTAAGGGATCTGTAAGCCAAATTTGTGTGCCCGTTTATATGGGGGATACGTAAAAGTGGACCGATATGGCCCATTTGCAATTCCATCCGACCTACATCAATAACAACTACTTGTACCAAGTTTCAAGTCGATAGCTTGTTTCGTTCGGAAGTTAGACGGATATGCTCAGATCGACGGATATGCTCAGATCGACTGAGAATTTCACCACGACCCAGAATATATATACTTTATGGGGTCTTAGAGCAATATTTCGATGTGTTACAAACGGAATGACAAAATTAATATACCCCCATCCTATGGTGGAGGGTATAAAAAGGAGGCAACAGTGAAAAATTAAACAGTAAAATGCATAAAAGAAAAGTTTAGTCCCTCTTTACGACCCTTTGCATGCAAGGCAGACATGCTAACCACTGCTCCACGTGGCCAACAAATGTATGTTTCTGTTAAATAATGTTATATTTGCATAGGCTCGTGGGCGCTACAAACTATGCTATATAAATTAACTTATAACGATAATTGTCTACTGGTGACTATAACAGCTACGTAGCCCAGTGGATAGTGTGTTGGCTTACAAACTGTATGGTCCTCAGTTCGATTATCCGTCCAGGCTAAAGGTAAAATTAAAAAAATTTATAAAATTGAATAATTTCTTCAACATTATTTGTATTACAGAAAAAGGTGCCAAGAACTAAAAAAATTTCGTAGAAGTAAAAATTATGTGAGGGAATGAGCACAATTTACTTTGGCGAAAATTCTTCCATAATATATAATAAATATAATATTTTTGGGCTCAAAATGCTTCCACACATATAATATGTTTACATAAAACAAACATATTAATGTTTCGGCAGTATCCAATAATATATGTGCTTCCTGCAAAATATGTTTGGAACATATGTTAGAGATGTGATTTTTTTGAGGGTGTATGAACTCAATTCGATACATCTATTTGTGGAACTAAATACATCTATATTTCCAATTTTCTATTTAGTAATCCTTTTAGACTAACAATTATATTTTACAATATAAATATGGTGTCTCAATATATTAAATATTTAATTCTAGCCGATACACTCAAAAAAAGTGAAACTTCTTTTTCAATAAAATCAATTTAACTTAAATTTAGTTCATGGAATTATTATGTTTGGAGAAAGTTTCCTTTATTCCAATAATTTTATGCGTACGTTAGTTAAATGAATTAAAAAAAGGAAAAATTATACACAAATGAAGCATCAAGATTTACTAAATTCATACTACTAACAAAATAGTTCATTATTTCTGCAAATTTGTAAATTTTACTACAAATGCGCCCATCTTGCACTTCGTATAGCTCTAAAGACAATCTTGCAATTTTGAACTCCAATTTTTTCCTTCAAACTACAAATTTTTTTAGCAAGTGAAAAAAGTCGAAAAATATTGATTCATTTTTATGATATCGGCGTAATGTCAGCGTTTGTAATACTGTTTAGATAAAATTTTCTAAAAATAATCTAAATTTTCTAAAATTAACAAGAATTTTTCTTGCTGGTGGGTTCACTGTTTTTTCAGTGTAGGTTGTTTTTAATTTGATCAAAAGTCTAAAGCTTAAGCTATATCATAGGAAATTTGAAAGAAAAACTGCACATTTCCCAGGAATGGTAAAAGTCCGGGAAAAATTAAAACCCTACCATAACCAGAGCTGTGGAGTCGAGTCAATTTTGCTCGACTCCGGCTCCGACTCCGACTCAGGCATTTCTTATTAGCCTCGACTCCGACTCCCCAGTGGACTCCAGGTGGTGTACCTAAATCTCATTTTAACAGTATTCCAATTGTAATTTTAAGGTGTAGTGTTTCAAAAATAGACCGATATAAGTATTGTATTTTGCCGTATGTGTTTATATGTCCTAAAGAACCCTAATTTTAAATTTTGATTTTGACTCGACGACAAATCTCAGCATTTTAGAGATGTAAAGAACTCTACATTTTATATATAAAATACGACACAAGACTATATAGCAGTGTTCATAAAGTTGACACTTTTGTGCTTTTTTTGGTACATTTCGACTGCCAAAAGCACCGCGGCACGACCGCGAGCCATTTGGTACATTTTCATCACAATTACTCTATATAGAGTTATTCTGCCCTAAGTGTGAACGTTTCTCAGATATCAACTCAACTCTAAAAATTATAAATAGCGGACATTGAAGTAATAAATATATTCCAAAATGAGGATATTTTAGTTTTTATTACAGGATGTATACATTTTTGAGAGGAATACCACATTCGTCCGCAAATGTGGAATTTGAAATGTGTTTTTTTCGCCACACTGAGGAACAGAGTATTATAAGATAGTGTATATGTTATGTTTGAAACCCCTAGAACGAGACGTAATACACACATGGTGTCTTTAACAATAATGCTTAGAGCTGTCCCCTGAGCCGGATGTCATAGTTGGTAGAATTTTCTAAATAAAATTTTGTAAAAATTTTCTATAGAAATAAAATGTTGACATTTTCTATAGAAATAATACTTTGACAAAATTTTCTATAGAAATAAATTTTTTACAAAATTTTCTATTGGAATAAATTTTTTACAAAATTTTCAATAGAAATAAAATTTTGACAACATTTACTATAGAAATAAAATTTTGATAAAATTTTCTATAGAAACGAAATATTGGCATTTTCTATAGAAATAATATTTTGACAAAATTTTCTATAGAAATTAAATTTTGGCAAAATTTACTATAGAAATAAAATTTTGATAAAATTTTCTATAGAAATAAAATGTTGACATTTTCTATAGAAATAATATTTTTACAAAATTTTCTATAGAAATAAAATTTTGACAAAATTTAATACAGAAATAAAATTTTGATAAAATATTCTATAGAAATAAAATGTTGACATTTTCTATAGAAATAATATTTTGACAAAATTTTCTAAAGAAATAAAATTTTGTCAAAATTTTCTATAGAATTAAAACTTTGACAAAATGTTCTATAGAAATAAAATTTTGTAAAATAAGAATTTTTTAGAAAATCTAATAAAAAATTCCAAATCGGTATAGATATTAATATACAAATACTTTTACAATAGTCTTTAAATTTGATATTATGTAATTTGAGCACCTTTTGGCTTCGAAAAGTACATTTTTGATAGATTTTTAGTACTTTTTCGTCAACATCATTTATCATCCCTTCTATATAGAGACCACATCAAAATATGGGTAGATAACAACAATCTACAGAATATGTATTTATAAAAACAAACAATTTTAAAAAATAATTAGGCTTCCAGAAGTTTAAGAAGTAAAATCCTGGTATTAATCTATATAGGTATTTTATAGAAAATAAATCTATATAAAAAAGAAAAATTCACAAAAATTACAATGTCGGGCTAATCAGATAGAAAGTTTAGATGTTAAAAAATGTAATGTGTCGGATATAGAAGACAAACATAAATTGCCAAAAATTAGGACGGACGGAAGTTTAAATAACCGCTACCATACAACAGATGACAGGAATAGCTGGAAAGATACGAAAAATGTTTCTATAGAAATAAAATGGCGAAACATCGATTTATAAATAGTCTATCAGTTGTGGAAATTAGAGGTCATTAATTTAATGTAAAGAATTTCGAGTGGCTTTGATGAAACAAACATTCTCCCAAAAGACCAGCTCAGATGGCACGTACAATTGATCAATTCAGCTCATATTCTAGTAAAACCTACTTTTTATATCATCGTGAAATTTCACCTATATAAATACACTTTGAATGACCTGAAATCCGTTACTTCGTTTTTCGTTGTTCGATTAAAAACCCTAATGGAATCTAATTTGTCGAAATATTTCTTTAGTTACAAAGATATGAAGTGTTTTTCAAAGCTTGTTTCGCCGGAGACGGAGTCGAGCAAAATTTCTACGACTCCGGCTCCGGCTCCGACGCCACAGCCCTGACCATAACCATACACCTATTTGTGGTTTTAAAATATCTCTACATTTCCATTTTCAGGTAAATCGTATAAAAACTGCGGTTTCTAGAAACCCCCAAAGGGGGGAGTCGGTTTATATGAGGGCTATATCAAAACCTAGAGGCTGTAGCGTGCTTAAATTCAACAGACATGATTATAACGTCGAATGGACACGGTTATAACGTCTAAGAATTTCTCCCTGATCAGGAAGATATATATTTATATAGTCGAAAATCGATGTGTTACAAATTTCATATTGTTTCAAAAACAGGCATAAATCGACTTCCACATTATTGCGGAAAATTTTCAAAATTTTGTAAATATTGAAACTAAAAACTTTTAAAAGGTTAGGTTAGATGTATTGGCCTTTAGACTCATTTATAGTAATTCCGATTGGTAAAAAAAATTGTTGCATTTTTTACGCCTTACTCCATTAAATAGAAAATTCTTGTTGGATTGGAAAAACAAGTGCAGCCTACCCGAAATGTGCACGTTCGATTGACGGTGTGCTACCAAAAGTGTAACCCACTTTGCACAGTAGCTAGTCTACGGTGGAGATGGTTTCACTTTCAAACAGTTATTAAAGACGCTTTTATTCTTTGAAAATACAAAAGAAAGTGTATGACGCATGTGTTGCGGTTGCTTTTCAATTTCTCCACAACAGCTGATTAATTTACCAATACGAAGCATTTTAATTATTTAGTGCCGCGATAAAAAAATACGATATATTTTTTCGTTTTTTGACAAAAGACTTTTCTTTTGTTTACGAAAGACTTTTTGTTTTCTTTTTTTTTTTGGATTTTGTGTTAACGTTGTTCAATTTCACATGGGGTTTCGACAATATTGTGGTAATACCATAAAATGTTGTACCATTTGTATGCAACACTTTTTTCTCAAACTAAATCGCCAGTGGATTATTCATTATATCACAAATGGTGAATATGCATCTTATCAATAAAAGCTGCCCGATTCTATGTTTAGTTCAATGTCATGAAGGGACGTGGTACAATTTTAATGTTGTTACTAATTCATAAAATTATGGGCTACCTAATTCCAAAGTAGTTTATAGTTTTAAATCAATTTCGAAAATGTTGCACTTTTTCTATTGGTGTTTAACTTTCTTGTAAAAATGAGAGAAGCTGATTATGTTATTGAGACAAAATGTTTCCCTCAAAAATTTGAAAACTACTGGTAAACATTCTTTGTTTTGTTTAAATTTTTTCAAATAACAAAGGCACTAGGTAGTCTATATGCAAGCTCTGTCCTTCATGGATTGTCCAAAACTGACTATGTAATTTCCATATCACATTCTGTCAATACAAATTAAATCCGTGTATTTTGTTTAGAGATTCTCTATCTAAACAAATGCTTAATCACCATAATTTCAATATAGGCAATTCACAACTGGGCTCCTCATGAATATGGTCACGTAGTTCCATGTATCTCGAAATGAACACCATTACGGTTGCCAAAGTGAATGTGTGTCAAGCATGCATGAGAATGCAGGTGTTGGATGGGTTGGTTCTTAGGCGAGACAGGGGACAGGAAGAGATTGGACAAACTTGTGCATATTTCACATTGGTAAATGTTTTGTACATTTTAATTAAACATATTTTATTATGCACAATATACTCTGTTTCATAGAACACAGGCACATTTCAGCATACACACACATACACACACACACACAATCATATCTACTACAACTGCATGATGCTCGTTGGGAACTAAATCTGAGCTTAAGATTTATGATTCAGTTGAATTATATTTGAATATGGCACAGTACAATGAGTTTGTGGAATTTTGGAAAATTTTAAATTGAACCTCATTTGGTAATTTCTATACCCTCCACCATAGGATGGGGGTATATTAAATTTGTCATTCCGTTTGTAACACATCGAAATATCGCTCTAAGACCCCATAAAGTATATATATTCTGGGTCGTGGTGAAATTCTGAGTCAATCTGAGAATGTCCGTCCGTCTGTTGAAATCACGCTAACTTCTGAACGAAACAAGCTATCGACTTGAAACTTGGCGCTAGTAGCTGTTATTGATGTAGGTCGGATGGTATTGCCAATGGGCCATATCGGTCCGCTTTTACGTATGGCCCCCATATAAACGAACTTTCAAACCGATCCCCCGATTTGGCTTTTGGATCCTCTAAGTGACGCAAATTTCATCAGATCCGGCTGAAATTTGGTACATGGTGTTAGTATATGGTATTTAACAACCATGCAAAAATTGGTCCACATCGGTTCATAATTATTTATAGCCCCCATATAAACCGATCCCAGATTTTCCTTGCGGAGCCTCTAAGAGAAGAAAATTTCATCCGATCCGGCTGAAATTCGGTAAATGGTGTTAGTATATGGTCTCTAACAACCATGCAAAAATTGGTCCACATCGGTCCATAATTATATATAGCCCCCATATAAACCGATCCCCCGATTTGGTTTTCGGCCAAATTTGGCCCCCGGCTGAAATTTGGTACATGGTGTTAGTATATAGTATTCAATAACCATGCAAAAATTGGTCCACATCGGTGCATAATTATGTATAGCCCCCATATAAACCGATCACCAGATTTGACCTACGGAGCCTCTTGGAAGACCAAAATTCATCTGATTCAGTTGATATTTGGTACATGGTGTTAATATATGGACTCAAACACCCATGCAAAAATTGGTCGAAATCGGTTCATAATTATATATAGCCCCCATATAAACCGATCCCCAGATTTGACCTCCAGAGCCCCTTGAAAGAGCACAATTCATCCGATTCGGTTGAAATTTGGTACGTTATGTTAGTATATGGTATCCAACAACCATGCAGGAATTGGTTCATATCAGTCCATAATTATATATAACCCCCATATAAACCGATCCACAGATTTGACCTCCGGTGCCTTTTGGTGAAGCAAAATTCATCCGATCTGGTTGGAATTTGGTACGTGGTGGTAGTATATGATATTTAACAACCATGCCAAAAGTGGTCCATATCAGTCCCGATCCCGAGATTTGGTTTTGGAGCCTCTTGGAGGAGCAAATTTCATCCGAGTCAGTTGAAATTTGGTACATTGTGCTAGTATATGGCCGTTAACAACCATGCCTAACAAGATCCGTATCGGTCTATAGTTATATACAGCCCTCAGATAAATCGATCCCCAATCACACAAAAATTGGTCCATATCTAGTTCATAATTGTATATGACCCCCATATAAGCGTGCAAAAGTCCATATCGATTCGTAATTATTTGTAGACTTACCTGCACATACATTTTTTGTCTAATATATACCACGTATGGACTAACTCACAATTCAGAAAACGATTTAAGACACCACAACCAAAGTAATTCTATTGTGGATGACAGTCTTTCGTAGAAGTTTCTACGCTATCCATGGTGGAGGGTACATAGGATTCGGCCTGGCCGAACTTACGGCCATATATACTTATTAAATGTAGGACTAGTATCCGTTTACATCCACCTAATTTATTTCGCAACAATTAGATTGAACAGTATACAAAATTACATTTAAACCAATAAAATTAGTCAAAATTAAAAAAAAAAGTTTTTGGGAATATCTCCAAACGGGTTTGAGATAGAAAGTTGATTCAAACGGCACAAATGAGTACTAACCTATCACAAATTGGGACACCATTCAGGTTTTTGAAATTCGAAAATGGCAATTCTACTTTCTAGGACATCAATAATCCCTCGTCCATATTTTAAATTTTTTTCGTTTGTTGGTTTGTTTAGTGTTGTCAACGCAACAGACGCATTGAAAAGTTAAAAGTTCGCCAACTTCATGCGTCATATGCGTTCGTTACGTTGTCGTATAACGCAAACAATGGCATTTCCTACATTTAAACTTTTTTTTTAACAATAGCATATAACATACGCACGCATGATCGGAAGGTATGTAACTCCATCTTAAGACTTTGTTCATATTTGTTTATTTTTTCTGGCAAATCTATTTCGTGCCTCTCAATATAATGAGCCCGGCCGCAAAACACTTATTCCAAAGTTTTACAAATTCTTCAAATAGTTAAATTAAAAAGTCAAGAATTCATATTATTCTTTGAATTCCATTACAACGGGTACGAAACGCGACATCTAACCTGCCAAATTGGTTGACTACCAGATGGTAGACTGGCAAATTATATTATTATCTGCCTACCATATATTGGTATTAAATTGGGTCATTAATTTTAGTTACTCTACACTACGGTGTTCTCAAAAGTTAAGGAAATTCCCTACTCTAATATTTCGCATTATTCCTATTCCAAAATAAAAATACTTTCCAGTGATGAATGGTCTTTTATGTTGTTGAGGCGTTACAAACAAGTGTAAATGTATTGTTTATGGCAAGCAGATGAGCCATGGTAAATCAAAACTTGAGGAACATGTTAAATGGAGCCTCACATAAAAAATGTTTTGGCGTGGAACGTGGAAATCACTTTAAATTTTTTTTTTTTGCGTAAAATCAGTGATAAGCCAAATTTGGTGGCCAATTTTGAAATGCCGAGCATGTTCTTTGCCGAGCATAATGTCGCACTAAATGCAACAAACCACAAATAGAGACATTGTGGCTTTCAAATTTGGGACACCGTATCAAAAATACTTAATTCATCTGAGGGGCAAAAAAGCAGTGAACACACTGAAAAAACAGTGAACCCTTTTCCATAGCAAAATGAACTAAACTGTAGTAATATTGACCATGATTTAGCCCTTAAGATTTTTTTTTTTCAACCTGTCTAGTTTATAATTCTCTTAAATTTTAGTTCATCTATAACATTGTATTTTAGTTCATATTTACAACACTGTAAGACTTATATACCCCTACCAAGTTAAAAAGTCAGTATTATTTTGGTTAACTTGATTATTTTTTGGGAAACCCCATAATAAAATTTGGTTAACAGTCTCTTTAAAATGTCGACGACTAAACTATTTTTAAATCAATCATTCGGCAGTACAGAGAAATTAAATAATTAAAGGAACAACAAACCGTTTTACTGTTATGAAAATTTTCATACATTAAAATTACACTTTCTTTAAGCAAAAGTACTTTATTATAAAAACTTATGATGAAAGTTCTTAATACAATGCTTTTGTGAATAAAAATTATGACCACGTAGAACAAGAAAGTAGTTTATTTTAAGTCGCTTTTTGGACATTTTGACTTTTCGTTAGTTTCTTATTCATCGTAAGTATATTTTTCACATATCTTGCTGAAAAAAATGGAAGGAATAATGAAAATTGTTAAAAATTAACATGTAATAAAACATAATTTTTTAGCTCTTTAAATTAGCTTGTAACTTACCATATTTGGGGACATTCTATTAAATGGTCTAAGGAATTCAACTTTTCTCTAATTCTCTATTAAATTGTACGCTGAGGTTAAAAAGTTATCGAAATTCATTTAGGGTTACTCTGAAATTAAATATTTATTTTTACATTAAATAAAAAACATTAAATTGGTTTCCAAAAAATCTAATTAAAGAAATTATATTCATAAAAAAACTAAATATTCTGCTTAAAAGAATGTTAAAGAAAGCTTACCAATTTATCAAAATGTTTCCAAATTGCTATTCTGAAGTTATATATTTGTTTCTTACATTAAAAATATTAAATTGGTTTCAAAAAATATTTGATAAAAAGGTAAATATTCTAGTGAAAAGGAAGCCAATTTTAAGAGAAAACTTACCACTTCTATATTAAATTATACGCTGACGAGAAATATAGAAATATGCCCGAATCCATCTGGGTTTGCTCTGAAATTAAATTTTTTTTTTACAACAAAGAAAAACATTAAACTGGTTTCAAAAATAATAATAATAATTAGCAAATAATGATATAAATAAAAAAATATCCTTTTTAAAAGAAAGCCACATTTTAAAAAGAATACTTACCAATTATATTAAACTATACGGTGTAACAAATAGTTTTCCAAATTCATCTGGATTTACTCTGAAATTGAATATTTATTTTTTACATTGAATAATAAAAATTAAATTAGATAAAACAATTTCAATATACTTTCCATTTCAGCATTTTTTCCTAAATGTTGAACATTCTTCATAACTTTTTTCTAAGCTACCGATAATCACTTCGCCATCGTACATCTCATCGCTAAAATATTAATAACTTTCATTTAAAAGTTTTAATAAACAAACACCAATATATGTTTCAAAAAACCAAAATATTCCATACCTTTATATTCTCTTGTTACATACTTGCTAAAAAGATGCAACAGCCCACGCCAACTATACAACTGAAGCATGCCAAACAAAACCAAGCAAACCCAAAACATTCCTACAACAACAAAAACACATGTGCCTTCATTGAAAACAACACCTCATCCAGCCAAATAAACCATTCGCGAATAATAAACACACACAAACCACTGAAAGAACAAAAATAAAAACAACCCCACGCTCAGATATACACAACATCCCCATCACTCGCTACCATTTCTCATTATTGCATTTCATGCTCTCACTCTCAAAAAAAAATCAAGTAACATCATCTTTACATTAAACATATGTATTCCACTTTGACGAGAAAGATCTCTGTACTATGCATTAGTTCATCGCATCTGTACACAATTTACTCTAAAAATGCATATCAGTATAAGAACGATGAAACGTTTAACTTAAAATTAGCAAAAACTTCATGAAATGATAGCTACCCATTTTTGACGAAAATGTCTATAAATTTAATTACATGTGAACTAAAAATATTTCATTGAGAAATGTTGTACCAACTATTATTAACTATAGGAATTGCCAGTAAGAAATTGCTATCCTCTTTCAAGTTCAATTTTTGTAAAAAAATATTTTCTCACACAAAAACTCTTTATACTATTATTAACTATTATTAACTATAGGAATTGCCAGTAAGAAATTGCTATCCTCTTTCAAGTTCAATTTTTGTAAAAAAATATTTTCTCACACAAAAACTGTTTATAGTAAATTACACTTATTATTTAGAAAGTATTTTACATTTCATAAGTAGTTTTATAGTATGACGAAAGAATTTTTAACTACCAGTTAAGAACATTTTTAAGGAAATTTCCATCGTATTTTGTAGGCTATGAACTAAACGATTGCTACTTAAAATTTGTAAAATTTCCTTTCGAGTAGTTAATTTTCGTTAAAGATACGAAAAATGAACTAAAATTCTGGAAATTTCTTGTAATAAATTATTGTAAAAATTTCCTAAAATTTACCAGACACTTTTTTTCTGTGCAATATATTTTCAAATCCGGAGGTGGTGCAAAATTGGCGCAGAAGTCATGAATTTAACATGGGCTTGTCATAGAACGGATGTCCACCATTTCAACAGTTGTTGCACTGAATTTGCATCACTTCTTAAAGTGTAATCCGAATTCAATATTTTTGATGTGAATTACGAAGTTTTGTAATATTTTGCAAATAAATATTCTTTATAATTTTTTACGATTTTTTATGCTCTCTAACTCCTGTCCAAAATGTTTGACCTCAAATATTTTCAAAAATATGCAATTTTGCTAGAATCGATTTGGTATTTTTTCGACAAAATTTAAATATTTTGTACCATATTATTAATTCTTACATTATTTTTATACTATTTGAAAAAAAGTTAGAATTTCCCATTAAGTATACGAAAAAAGCGAATAATAAAAATTTGAATTAAAAGAACTTCCTGTGTTGTTAAAAATCTTTGGAAGGACATTTTTAGAAGTTCTTTTAAAGTTGTCCTCTTTAGAAAAACTTCCAAATTTTTCTGCTGGGAAGCTTTGAGATTCATTAACTTTTAAATGACAGAATTCAAAATACAAATTTAATTTTACATAAGATATATTGCATTTTCATATCTTTATAATTTTCATATCTTGTAATTCATTTTTTAGTTTAACGGAAAATATTGTAGGTAAAAATGTAGGTAAACCAAGATCTACTGAACATTACTTCTGATAGCGAGCAATGAATCTTGAGGGAGGAGAATAAATGTAATAAAAAGGATAATGTGGCTTCTGATTCTTAGCTCTCTTAGATAACACTAGTTTACATTTGATGTGAGGTGACTTTTCTTATGTATTTTCATCTCCTGAATTCGAAAATGAAGGTTACAATTTTTTATGAATATCCTGTTATATTTCATCCTTTTCATCCAACAGAATGCAAGGTAGTGATATGACGAACAAACGTGTATAATTGTATCTGCGATAAGGTAAGTGATTTAAAAAATATATCGATGAAAATAGGGCGTTCTAAAAACGTGTTTTACAGTGACTCTGTGTCGCCGGAAAGGTATAAACCATTGGTCTCTCTTCATGTCTGTAAATATGATACTTTAAAGTAAGAAATAAGATCAACTAGAAATAAATCGACCGAATTGAGGGAATATATCCGATGCCAAATCATGTAAATATGAGACACTCACAATTTTTGTGTGGGTTTTACGATTATTTTTATTTAATAATCGATTTCGATTTTTCTAGATTTTGCTGCTAAAATTCGAATAATCAATTTTTCGATTTCCATACGTTCTATATCAAACCATGGACTAACATAGGGCGCAGTTCTTTATGGACCTAAAATACCCCTAGGTTCAAAATTTTAAGCAAATCGAATAGAAATTTCTGCTTCCATGTCCTCAAGAAATGAAATAGGGAGATCGGAGAACAATTTAGCACAGTTCTTTATAAACCTAAAATATCTTTGGATTTAAAATTTTAAGCAAATTGGATGGAAATTGCTGCTTCCTGCCTTCAAGAACTCTAATATATGTATGCATATATAGCAAAACATGGACCTTTAGCTTTTAACGAATCTCAAATAGTTCTATATTTAAAGCAAATATATATGACGACTATATCAAAACATGTGTTCATGTCATATACCACGATTAGTACAGCTCTGTGTGAGAATAAAATACACCAAGGTTTCCAATTTTATGAAAATCGGATAGAAAAAGCGGCGTCTATATGCTGAAATCGGGGGATTGGTTTATATGGGGGCAACATCGAAACATGGACCGAGATAGCCAATTGTCGAACATACAGACGGACATTGTTATATCGTCTTAGGATTTAATTGTGGTCAAGAATATGTATACTTTATATAGTCAGGAATCGATATTTCGATATGGTACAAACGGAATGACAATCTTATTATACACCCATCACCAGCGTTTGGTGGTGATGAGTAGGGTCAGTGGTCTCATTTATAGTTTTTAAATTGCAATTATCAAAAAACAAAAGTTGTTTTTTTGTTTGTAGTTGATTTTACCTTTCCCAATTTTAACGTTTCATTCAACACAGACGGGAACGCGATAAGGTTTCACTTGTACATACAAACATCTGCGCTATCGGGCACAACTACAAATCTTGGTCTTATTAGCTTGGCATCGAATTACTTTCGATCATAAATATATATGACCGATGCTACACTCTAGTGCAGGGGTAGTCAACCTTTTTTACTTACCGCCCACTTTTTCCCCTCTAGTGATAGAAAAATATTCTTACCACCCACCTAATCGAGAGTGTTGTTTATTGATAAACTGCTTTTATTTATTAGGTTTTTACATTTTATTAAGTAATTTTAATTAAGTATAGTGAAATATTGAGTATTTAACGTGATTCCTGAGGCTGATGATGCCAAATTAAATATTTATGCCAAAAACAATTTATTAACAGTTTAACGAAGTAATTTACATAACAAAAGTAGGCTTGAAGTTTTCTTGATTTTTTTATATAGGGGTTAATATCTGGTTCTATTTTCGTCAAAAACAAGCGAAGGTCTCCTCTTTCAGAAATATTAAGGCGGGTTCTTTCTTTGTTCATGATGCGGTTAACAGCACTAAATCCCGATTCGACTAAATATGAGGTAGGAAAAGGTATTCATAATTTGAATACCTCTTTCCACATATTTGAATATAAAAAGAGGTATTTTTTATGTTGCCACAACTTTCATTATCCGCCATTTTCGAAACTCTCTCTACATCGTCTGTGTGTGTAAGTAGTAAACAAATGAGTTTGCGCTGTAAGCTTCTACATTTGCAGCACTTTGTCTTTTAAATAAAACTAAAAGCAATAAGATAGCTAAAATATATAAAATACTTAGGAAAATTCTACCGCCCAAAAAAAGTCTGTATTGCCCATTAGTGGGACCAGGATGACTATCGCTGCTCTAGTGAATAAGCATTATAAAAGCCATGGTGGCGTATGTGTGCCATTAATCGAACCCAGACTTGTTTGTTATACGCACCAACTAACATTGCATCTTGAAGTACAGTGTGCCGTATGAGTGCTATAACCAAAGAGTAAATCACACATACGCACATATGTACAAGGGGAAGTTGACTAACCAATTGCTAAATTAGTTTCCGTTAAAATTAAGCAACGACAAAAATACCGTAATCTCTCGATTTAAGTCGTGATTTGTTCCTTTTTGTTTAGGTTAGGTGGTAGCCCGATGTATCAGGCTCACTTAGACTATTCAGTCCATTGTGATACCACATTGGTGAACTTCTCTCTTATCACTGATCACTGCCCGATTCCATGTTAAGCTCAATAACAAGGACCTCCTTTTTATAGCCGAGTCCGAACGGTATTCCACATTGCAGTGAAATGTCACCAGCATTTCTGAGGAGGGATAATCCACCGCTGAAAACCTTTTTGGTGTTCGGTCGAAGCAGGAATCGAACCCACGACCTTGTGTATGCAAGGTGGGCATGCTAACCATTGCACCACGGTGGCTCCCGCCAACAATGGTACACTCAAGATTATATATCACTTCTGAGCAATATTTCTATTGAAATGAGCAATTATATTAGCGCTATGTAGAAGCTGTTCTAAATCGGGACATCAACCACAAAATTAAGCACAAAAATCAGTACCAGGGCTGTGGAGTCGAGTCAATTTTGCTCGACTCCGACTCCGACTCCGGCTCCGACTCCGGCTCCGACTCCAGCATTTCTGATTAGCCTCGACTCCGACTCCGGAGTCGACTCCAGGTGGTGTACCTATATCTCATTTTAACAATATTCCAATTGTATTTTTAAGATTCCACAAATAGACCGATATAAGTATTCCATTTTGCCATATGTGTTTATATGTCCAAAAGAATTCTAATTTTAAATGTTGATATGACTCGACGACAATCCTCAGCATTTTTGGGATGTAAAGAACAATACATTTTAATTTCAGGCCAATAAATGAAAATACGAAACAAGACTATATAGAGACCACATCAAAATATGGGTAGATAACAACAACCTCCAGAATATGTATTTATAAGAACACAACATTTCAAACAAGTATAAACGGACGTAAGTTCGGCCAGGCCGAATCTTATGTACCCTCCACCATGGATTGCGTAGAAACTTCTACGAAAGACTGTCATCCACAATCGAATTACTTGAGTTGTGGTATCTTAAATCGTTTTCTAAATTGTGAGTTAGTCCATACATTAGACAAAAAAATTATGTGTAGGTAAGTCTACAAATAATTACGAATCGATATGGACTTTTGCACGGAACGTAGGGAGCCAGAATTGAAATATGGGGGCTATATACAATTACTGATATGGACAAATTTTTGTGTGATTGGGGATCGATTTATCTGAGGGCTATATATAACTATAGACCGATATGGGCCTAGTTAGGCATGGTTGTTAACGGCCATATACTAGCACAATGTACCAAATTTCAACTCACTCGGATGAAATTTGCTCCTCCAAGAGGCTCCAAAACCAAATCTCGGGATCGGTTTATATGGGGCTATATATGATTATGGAATGATATGGACCACTTTTGGCATGGTTGTTAAATATCATATACTACCACCACGTACAAAATTTCAACCAGATCGGATGAATTTTGCTTCTCCTAGAGGCCTCACACGCCAAATCGGGGGATCGGTTTATATGGGGGCTATATATAATTATATATATAGACCGATATGAACCAATTCCTGCATGGTTGTGGGATACCATATACTAACACCATGTACCAAATTTCAGCCGGATCGGATGAAATTTGCTTCTCTTAGAGGCTCCACAAGCCAAATCTGGGGATCGGTTTATATGGGGGCTATATATAATTATGGACCGATGTGAACCAATTTTTGCACGGTTGTTAGAGACCATATACCAACACCATGTACCAAATTTCAGCCGGATCGAATGAAATATGCTTCTCTTTTAGGCTCCGCAAGCCAAATCTGGTGATCGGTTTATATGGGGGCTATATATAATTATGGACCGATGTGGACCAATTTTGGCATGGTTATTAGAGACCACATGCCAACATCATGTACCAAATTTCGGCCGGATCGGATGAAATTTGCTTCTCTTTTAGGCTCCGCAAGCCAAATCTGGTTATCGGGTTATATGGGGGCTATATATAATTATGGACCGATGTGGACCAATTTTGGCATGGTTGTTAGAGACCACATACCAACACCATGTACCAAATTTCAGCCGGATCGGATGAAATTTGCTTCTCTTAGAGGCTCCACAAGCCAAATCTGGGGATCGGTTTATATGAGGGCTATATATAATTATGGACCGATGTGGACCAATTTTGGCATGGTTCTCTTTGAGGCTCCGCAACCCAAATCTGGGGATCGGTTTATATGGGGGCTATATATAATTATGGACCGATGTGGACCAATTTTTGCACGATTGTTAGAGACCATATACCAACACCATGTACCAAATTTCAGCCGGATCGAATGAAATATGCTTCTCTTAGAGGCTCCACAAGCCAAATCTGGGGATCGGTTTATATGGGGGCTATATAAATATAATTATGGACCGATGTGAACCAATTTTTGCACGGTTGTTAGAGACCATATACCAACACCATGTACCAAATTTCGGCCGGATCGGATGAAACTTGCTTCTCTTTTAGGCTCCGCAAGCCAAATCTGGTGATCGGTTTATATGGGGGCTATATATAATTATGGACCGATGTGGACCAATTTTGGCATGGTTGTTAGAGACCACATACCAACACCATATACCAAATTTCAGCCGGATCGGATGAAAAATGCTTCTGTTAGAGGCTCCACAAGCCAAATCTGAGGGTCCCCTTATATGGGGGTTATACGTAAAAGTGGACCGATATGGCCCATTTTCAATACCATCCGACCTACATCGATAACAACTACTTGTGCCAAGTTTCAAGTCGATAGATTGTTTCGTTCGGAAGTTAGCGTGATTTCAACAGACTGACGGACGGACATGCTCAGATCGACTCAGAATTTCACCACGACCCAGAATATATATACTATATGGGGTCTTAGAGCAATATTTCGATGTGTTACAAACGGAATGACAAAGTTAATATACCCCCCATCCTATGGTGGAGGGTATAAAAATAATTAGGCTTCCAGAAGTTTTAGAAGTAAAATCCTGGTATTGGTCTATATAGTTATTTTATAAAAAAAATAAATTAACATAAAAAATAATAACAAAATTTAAATGTCGGTCTAATCAGATAGAATGTTTAGATGTTAAAAAATGTAATGCGTCGGATACATAAAACAAACATAAACTACCAAAAATTAGGACCGGCGGAATTTTAAATAACAACTACCATACAACATATGACAGGAATAGCTGGACAGTTACGAATATTGTTTCTATAGAAATAAAATGGTGAAACATCGATTTATAAATGGTCTATCAGTTATGGACATTACAGGCCATTAATTTAATGTAAAGAATTTCGAGTGGCTTTGATGAAACAAACTTTCTCCCAAAAGACCGGCAGTGGTTTAATTTAAAATTACAGCTTCCAAAGACATCGGGTGTATATTTCTCAAGTAATTATGTAGGGCTATCTCAAAATCTGGGCCGACGGGAAAATTCCGCATTTGTTTATGAATCTCAAATAACTCTAAATTCAAAATTTCTGATAAATCTTATGAAAATTTTAGACTGGGAAAAATGTCTTTAAAAAATGTCTTTAAAAAATCGCAAAAACCATGTATTTTGTCTTTGTAAAAATAATTTTCGAGCAGAGAATAAGTTATACTGGCAATAAGCATTTAAATGGTTCTCAAATGCCGCAAACATGTTCTACTATTTAAATGATAGAATTTAAGACCATTACATGATGTACCTGACCATTCAATTTTTCGACTTTTTTCAGGGAAAAAAGTATTTTTATAGGTTAGGTATAGACATTTCTAGAACCATTACATGGCCATGAAGACCATGTAGATTTTTTTCGTGACCATTTAATTTTTTAACTTTTTCGTAGCGAAAAGAATTTTATAAAAACATTGAGTAGGTGCACACGATTTTCATTTTGCGCATCAGTCGCGTGTTGATTGTTGCTTGGAATGGACGGAGAATGCGGAATTACTGTGTTTTGTGTTAATTTATTTATTCAGAAGTGGCACGTGGTTTAATGTGAACACAAAAAAGGAAAGTGTAATTGAAAAAATGTAGTGTTTTTCGTTCTCCATTTTTTATGGTATAATTTATTTTTATTTGCAGTTACATGATGCCTGCGTTTGTACATTTGATGGACACGACGTAAATATGGAATGATTACTTATTATTGAAATTGAACCAAAATAGAGTGTGTAAAATTATGTGATGTTAGCTTGCACGACATTATAAATACTAATAAACAATAAATTAGTTTTTAAATAAATAAAAATAATGCTAATTTTATGTTTTCTTTTCTCAAGTGGCGTCCTTTTTTCGACGACGAAAAAAGTTTTTTTCATAAAGATTAAAACATTTTAGCTTGTGACCATGTTCTTTTAACTGGAAGAAAAACATTTTTGACGAATACCATAACATTTTATATCGTGACCATTGTATTTTGATTCAAACAAAATTCTTTTTATCAATATAATAACATTTTTGGTGAGGACAATTTTATTTTTCTTAGAACCATATTCACTGCGCCAACATGGTTGCAGGTGAAAATGTTACATGGTGCCGCAAAAATAGCTCCTACACCCTCAAAAAAAATCGCTTCTCTAACATATGTTCCAAACATATTTTTCAGGAAGCACATATATTATTGGAAACTTCCGAAACATTAATATGTTTGTTTTATGTGAACATATTATATGTTTGGAAGCATTTTGAGCCCAAAAATATTATATGGTTGGAAGAATTTTCCCCAAAGAAGATTGTGCTCACTCCCTAACATAATTTTCACTTCCACGAAATTTTTAGTTTTTGGTACCTTTTTCTGTAATACAAATAATGTTGAAGAAATTATTCAATTTTATAATTTTTTTTAAATTTTACCTTTCGCCTGGACGGTGAATCGAACCGAGAACCATACAGTTTGTAAGCCAACACACTATCCACTGGGCTACGTAGCAGTTATAGTCACCAGTAGACAATTATCGTTATAAGTTACATTTATATAGCATAGATTGCAGCGCTCACGAGCCCATGCAAAAATAACATTATTTAAAAGAAACATACATTTGTTGGCCACGTGGAGCAGTGGTTAGCATGTCTGCCTTGCATGCAAAGGGTCGTGGGTTCAATTCCTGCTCCAACCGAACCATTTTTTTTGTAATTTAGACATTTATACTATATTAAATTTTTATAATGAAACTTCGAAATGTGGGTTATTAAAGATTTACAGTCAGAAACAGTGCTTGATATAAACGAAATGGCTTTTGAATAAAATATTATTTTTTTTTTTTTGCAAAAATAACAACTTTATAACAAAAAACTGTTTTTGGTATAAAAGTTTGAAATTTTTGGAAGAAAATCAAAAACAAAAGAAGAGTATAAACATACATAAATAATTTTATAATGTATTTAACACCATTTTAAATGCCTTTAAAACTTATCGTGTTTTGTACTTAATTTCATTTTTACCTTTAGGCCGTTAAAAAATGTGTGTTCATAATGTCAAAATGATAAACAAAACACTTGTCCACACATACATAAAATTCTCCTCTCAAGGCGAAACACATGAGGTTTTTTTTTAAATCTCTATGCTCTTGGTTCCGAATGTATATTCTCTTTACTCCGAATACTCATTCTAATATTCAAATTAAATAATATTTAGACTTAAGCATATCAAATTTTTGGCCTTCTCATAAAGCAGTTTTCCGAAACAACATACAACCGTTTTACAGAAATTGTAAACATATATATGTTTATTCGAAATTTGTAAATTTATATATGTTTACATTCACACATATTATTTTTATGAAACATTCATGCCCCAAACATAATATATTTTAACATATTAACATATGTGTCCCAAACATTTAGTGTTAATTTAGGAACATTACATGTTGGCACTTAAATATATTGTGTTTAAAAATTGTGCCCGAAGCACATTTTGTTTATATCGGAACATATGAAAAACATATTTTTCTAACAGTGTATCATATTATTTTGCTCTTCGAATATGATTGTGACAATCATGTTTCTTCTCTGCGTGTATATCACAAAATTGTCCGGTATGACCTATCTTCGAACTAGACATGCCTGCCAAAAATTCAGAACGTTAGATTCTACTGTTATATTGCCTTAAAATTGTACCTTTATCAAGAGTATACATAGGGTTAAAAATCGATATTTAAATATGTTAAAAATGGACAATGCAATTGACCAATTCAGCCCATATTTTAGTCAAACCTAATTTTTACATCACCGTGAAATTTAACCCGAATAAATACACTTTGAATGGCCTGAAATCTAGTACTTCGCCTTTCGTTGTTCGATTGAAAACCCTAATGGAATCTAATTTATCCAAATATTTCTTTAGTTAGAAAGATATGAAGTGTTTTTCAAATTTTGTTTCGCCGGAGTCGGAGTCGAGCAAAATTTCTACGACTCCGGCTCCGACTCCGACTCCAGCAAAATCTTCAGACTCCGACTCCGGCTCCTACTCCACAGCCCTGGTTGGTACTGCGTCTCTCCTATACAATCCTGCAGAAATAGTGTTCAATTGTTTGCTCGACTATAACACAAGGGAACAAAATTTAACTTTTCTGTGTTGATTTGAAATTTATAGCAACTGTTTACTAATTTGAGGTCGCTGAATCCAAATATGCACTTGTTTTTTTCTATCAACTCGACTTTTTAACGGTATACCTACGTTATGTTCAAAATTAAGGCACTTCCGCTACATAATTTGGAATAGCTTGAAAACGGTTCACCATATTAAATACACTCCGAATCTCCCAAACAATATTCTCTTTAATCCGTGCTTACATTGTGTTTAAATTTTCCAAGTAGTTTTTGAGATATATTTGAGGTTTAAAAAAAATTAAAATTGTTAAAAAAAAATTTTTTTGTTCTTCAAAAATTCCAAAAAATAAAAGTGAGACAAAAATCACATTTTTTTATCTAGAAACAGTTAGTTAAATATAATTACAATAAAATGAACTTTAGGTTAGGTGGCAGCCCGATGTATCAGGCTCACTTAGACTATTCAGTCCATTGTGATACCACATTGGTGAACTTCTCTCTTATCACTGAGTGCTGCCTGATTCTATGTTAAGCTCAAGGACAAGGGACCTCCTTTTTATAGCCGAGTCCGAACGGCGTTCTACATTGCAGTGAAACCACTTAGAGAAGCTTTGTAACCCTCAGAAATGTCACCAGCATTACTGAGGTAGGATAATACACGCTGAAAAACGTTTGGTGTTCGGTCGAAGCAGGAATCGAACCCACGACCTTGTGTATGCAAGGCGGGCATGCTAACCATTGCACCACGCCGGTCTGTTGATTAAGAACTGAATATTGTTTTTAAGGTTATTTGGGACCCTGAATCCAAATCTGCACTTCTATTTAAGCCGTGCTTACATTGTGTTTAAATTTTCCAAGTTGTCATTTTTTTAAATATTTGAGATCAAACGTTTCAGACAAGCTTACAAAGCATTAAAAATCATAAAAAATTATAAAAATTATTTATTTGGCACAATATTACAAAATTTTTGAATTCACATCCAAAACGCTGAATTCCAATCACACCTTAAGAAGTGATGCAAAGTTAGTGCAACGGCTGTTGAAATGATGGACATCCGTCCTATGACAAGCCCATGTTAAATTCATCGCTTATGCGCCAATTTTTCACTACTTCCGGATCCACAAAGAACTTTTTCACTACTTTTTTGGTGACACTTTTTTTGCTTGTGAGGATTCAAAGACTCTTTCTTTGCGATACTTCCCTTTTAATTCTTAAAATTACGTATAAAGAAGAGAAATATTTGTTTATTTTGTTGACGTAATAATATATGGGACAAAATCGTCAAAGACTTCTAAATTTTTCTAAAAATTCAAATAATATGTTAACAGCTTCCTGGATTGTAAGCTGCTGAAGAATCTCTCTTGTGTTTACTCATATCTCGAGATATCCCCTTTGACTATATTAATGTGAAAATTTCAATTTAAGTCTCTTTTTCCATTTTAAATTTCAATTTATTTATTAATTTAATACTAATACAACAAGAATAAATTCTATTTATGTTATATATTTATTCTATCTATCAATTTTGGAAATACTCTGAGCATTAACTGCAGATCTTGTGTTGGCTTTGTTTGGAACTTCCAATTTTTAGACCCATCAATTTCTCTTCTGCTGCTAGAGTTCTTTGGTTTTAGTTGCTACAAACAAATATGTAGAAGCATTTAAAAAAATTCGTTTTATATACAATTATTTCTTTTTTCTCTTCACGTCTTTCGTTTAGAGTAAGTCGTCCATTGGCACATACTTTCTAAGATTATTAGACCACTGCTATATTGAAGGTAGTATAGCTAACGAATAGCAATTCCTCGTTTTTGATCCCTTACTGGTCAAGACTATCTCAAAGAACGGCAATCGGATATAATTTAAAGTGTCATAATCAATACCAGTCAGTGTGCTTTTATTTATAACATCCACGGTTTATTAGATTCAAAGTACTGTTCACCACATATATTGTATAATAGTGCGCTTAGGAGCCCACAGTGTTAAATGTTCTTCATTGAGGGAAAAGCTTATGAATATCAATTATGAATTTAAAATTATTACCAAATGGGCCCGTAATTTGGACTGATATTTTGTTGCAATGAAGAAACTTTGAAAACAAAAATAATTGCATGTAAAATGTAATACTGGACAAAATTATTAATCCAATAATTATTGATGAAGTCTATCTTAAAATATTGAGACTGAACCGGCACAAACTATGAAGTAAAAGTCAAGGTGAAAATCACAAAGCAATAAATGTAGGCGGTACGCGGCCACTTAATGCCATTCTATGGTATTAAATCTCAAGTGCATTGATTGTCAAAGGCATTATGTTGGAAACCGTATCTTATCTAAAGACTAAAGACTGATATCCAAAATAGAATTAATTCGATTTAATAACACTTCCAAATGGAAAAGCATCCTAAAACTTCTTAACAATGTCTCATAAATTGTAAGTTTGTCCATCCACCATGGAGTCTATGAAATAAATAAAAAAAGATAGATCACCTATAAAAACCCTATAAGCCTCTCTAGTTCTTTATCGCCTTGTATAAGGCAGTTTAAAAATAATTATGAACTAATTTACGCATGGAAGTTATATGGCTACATATCAATCGGTTTTGGATTTCATCTTCCTCCACGAGGCTCCAGAGGTGAGTTTATATATAATTATAAATTGGTACGGACCAATTTTGAGAAAGCATATACTGACAACACGTAACAAATTTTAACACGATCTGATGATATTTCAGGCTCAAGAAGTAAACTCTGAGGATCGGATTATATGGGGTAATATAATATTATGGACCGATATGGACCAATTTGTATGTTTGTTACACTCAGAAAAGAGTGAACCCATTAGCGAGTTATTTTTAACTAACCAGTGTTAATATTGAACTTCGTATGTCGCTAAAGAAGCATGTACCCATAACAAGATCAACATTTTCCTATAGATTAGTAATTTGTTTCAACTTTTGTTAAGTTCAAATTTAACTATTCAGAAGTAAAAAATGAACTAAATAATGTTCTGGATTTCCCAGACCACCTGGTGACTTGGAGCAAGGAGACCTCAAGGGAGAGGATCCCCATTTCTACATGTGCAAACCACTTACTCTTCTGTAGTATAAATCCTTTAGAATCATTTATTAGATTTTATTTTTATCATATTATAAAATTTTATCTTTTGTCCGGACGGAGGATCGAACTGCGTACCATTTAGGAACTCATTGGGAGTTCTTAACCATTTTGCTGGTAATGGCCGTAAGTTCAATTTACTAACACTGTGCTAATTTTGTTCATCAATAATTAAATTTAACTAACTGTGAGTAAAATTTTGAACTACTCAATATTATGGAATTTAGTTGTAGTTACGACGTTCAATTTTCTGAGTGTAGAGGGCATATAATAATGAAATATACTTTTTCTAGAGGCTCCGAAAGTCAAATCTGAGAACCGGTTTATATGGAGTCTATGTATAATTATGAACCGATATGGACTAATTTTTGCATATTTGTTAGAGAACATATACTAACACGATATTCTACACTCAGAGAAAAAACATGGTTTTCGCGATCATATCCGAAGAGCAAAATAATATGATGGGAGCTATTTTTGGGGTGACCATGTAACATTTTCACCTGAAACCATGTTGGCTCAGTAAAAAAATATCTCTAAGAAATATATAATTGTCCTCATCTAAAATGTTATTACACTGAATAAGCAGTGAACCCTTTTCCATTGCAAAATGAACTAAACTGTAGTAATATTGACCATGATTTAGCCCTTAAGATTTGTTTGTGCTTATCTAGTTTAAAATTCTCTTAAATTTTAGTTCATCTATGGCATTGTATTTTAGTTCAATTATACACCACCATAAGATATATATACCCATACCTAGTTAAAAACCTGTATTATTTTGGTCCCCTTGACTATTTTTTTTTTTTTTTTTGGGAAACCCGATAATAACATTTGGTTAACACTCTCTTTAAAATGTATACGAATAAACTATTTTTTAATAAATCTTTCCAAAATACAGAGAAATTAAATAATTAAAGGAAAATCAAACCGCTATACTATTATGGAAACCTCCATTCATTAAAAGTAAACAATCTTTAAGCAAAATTACTTTATTATAAAAAATTATGAAGAAAGATCTTAATACAATGGTATTTGTGAATAAAAATTATGGCCACGTGGAACAAGACAGTAGTTTATTTTAACTCGACGTTTGAACACTTTGACTTATCCTTAGTTCTTTATTGTAAGTATATTTTCCACACATCTTGCTGAAAAAATGGAAGGAGTAATGAAAATTTAAAAGTTTACACCATATAATAAAAAAATATTAATCATATTAGCTTTTAACTTACAATATTTGGGAGCATTTTTGAAATGGTAAACGTATCTTATAAAATTTGTACCTGAAACAATTAGAAAAATAAGATGTAAGTTATTTTAACTCAAAAAACTGTGTTGTTGTTGATGTGAAGGACATAGTTAAAAGAAAGCCAAAAATTAAAAAAAAATACCAATTCTATATTAGATTATACGATGTATAAAAATGTTTCCACATTCATTTAGGGTTACTCTGAAATTCAATATTTTTATTTACATTAAATAAAAAAATAGGAAAAGAGATTTGTTTGTTTCGAATTTATTTCGGCATAAGCCGGCTATCATACAAAACCTTTTTTCGGAAGGTTCAAGTGTGGTTCATTGTTGGGTTTAATGAACTGCCTGAATTTATTCTGATAATTGGTTGATAGTTTTGCTGCAAGTAGAGGATGCTGATGAGGAATGTGGTAATTCCGAAACGTGCGTCCATCCAACCATCTTGCAGTCTATAGGACTTTGCCCAAATAAATTTAACAAACATTCTTTTCCTCTGTTGGTTAAGCTACACTTGTAGTTTAGTCAATGTATGGTTTTAAGCTGAAACAAAAAAACAACAACAATGCTTAAAGAACAAAACCAACAATAAAAAACAAAACGAATTAAATAAAAACTTTAAATTGGTTTCCAAAAAATTTTTATTAAATATATAATGAAATAAAGAAAATAAATATTCTGGTTAAAAGAATGTTAAAGAAACCTTCCCAATTCATTATTAAATTATAAGCAAAGAAGTAATAAAAATTATTCCAATTGTTCTGGGGTTATTCTGAAATTAAAGATTTATTTTTTCATTAAAATGTTCTTTTGGATCCGAAAGTGGTGCAAAATTGACGTAGAAGCAATGAATTTAACATGGGCTTGTCATAGAACGGAAGTCTTCCATTTCAGCAGCCGTTGCACTGACCCGAATTCAATGTTTTGAATGTAAATTAACCCTGGACAGTCATCCTTCGTCAAAATGACGACGCGTAATTTCAATTTTGATTTAAAATGCATTTTGGTCGATTGGGAAATGATAAATTTAAGTTATACCAATACAACCATTCTATGAATTTTTGTTTTATAATAATTAAAAACTAATCGAATAAGGAAATAAACTCAATTTTTATTCTCATTTTTGCACACGATGCAAATTATAGTATCTTGAAATAAGCAACATGACGAAGGTTGACGTTAGTGTACAAAAAATAAGGATGACTTTCCAGGGTTAAAAAATTCTGTGATGTTTTGTGAAATAAATATTTTTTATAATTTTTATTAGATTCTAACGCTTGTCGGAAACGTTTGACCTCTAATATTTTCAAAAATTCACAATTTTTTCAGATTGGATTTAGCATTTTTTCGACAAAATTTAAATGATTTGTACAATTTTATGAATTCTTACTCCGTTTTTAACGTATTTGAAACAAACAAAGTTAAAATTACCCATTAACAGTATGAAGAAACCAAGTTATAAAAAATTGAATCAAAAGAACTTCCTGGGTAGTTAAAATAAAGAACATCATTGGGAGTGCATCTTCTGGAAGTGCTTTTAAAGTTGTGCCCTTTGGAAGAACTTCCAAATTTTTTGCTGGGCTGAGGTGTAACAAAAAAACTTTCCAAATTTATCTCGCATTACTCTGAAATTGAATATTAATTTTATTAAATTAGATTTCTATAAAACTTTCCATTTCAGCATTTTTTCAAACAAAATTCAAGTAATATCATCTTTACATTAATCACATTCAACTTTGCCGGAAAGATATCTGTACTACGCATTAGTTCATCGCATCTGCTGACAATTTACTGTAAGAACGGGAGCCACCGTGGCGCAATGGTTGGCATGCCCGCCTTGCATACACAAGGTCGTGGGTTCGATTCCTGCTACGAACGAACACCAAAAAGTTTTTCAGCGGTGGATTATCCCACCTCAGTAATGCTGGTGACATTTCTGAGGGTTTCACAGCTTCTCTAAGTGGTTTCACAGGAATGTGGAAAGCCGTTCGGACTCGTCTATAAAAAGGAGGTCCCTTGTCATTGAGCTTAACATGGAATCGGGCAGCACTCAGTGATACGAGAGAAGTTCACCACTGTGGTATCACAATGGACTGAATAGTCTAAGTGAGCCTGATATCGGGCTGCCACATAACCTAACCTAACCTACTCTAGAACAATATTCGTAAAGGCACATAAGTTTAAGAACGATGAAAAGTTTAACTTAAAATTAACAAAACCTTCATTAAATGTTTTCAACCCATTTTAGACAAAAATGTCCATAAATTTAATTACATGTGAACTAAAAATATTACATTGAGAAATATTCTACCAACTATTATTAACTATAGGAATTTCCGCTTTCAAGTTCATTTTTTGTAAAAAATATTTTTTGTAAAAAAAAAAATTATAGTAAATTTTACTTATTATTTAGAAAGTACCTTACATTTCACAAGTAATTTTAATGTATGACAAACGTATTTTGTAGACCATGAACTAAACGACTGCTACTTAAAATTTGTAAAATGTCCTTTCGAGTAGTTAATTTTCGTTGAGGATACGAAAAATGAACTAAAATTCTGGAAAATGCTTGTAATAAATTATTGTAAAAATCTTCTTAAATTTACGAGACACTTTTTTTCATGTTAGCCTATTATATCTTATTTTACAATTATTAATCGAGCTTTATGGACAAATTTAGATGAAGGAACTTGATTAATAGTCATTGAAAAGAAAACGCCAGATACAAATCTATACACGCCTAGACTGTACATCTTTCGGTTCGGGCGAATGAACCTTGCCACAGCCTTTAGTATAGATCTGGCTGGGATAGATAACTCAATTTTGGGCCCTTTTGTGCTAACTCCTCATGGAGAAAACATCTACACGCTCACAAAAAATCGCTTCTGTAACATATACTCCCAAACATATTTTGCTTCAAGCATATATATTTTTGGGTATTGCCCAAACATTTATATGTTTGATCTCTTCCAATATATAATATGTTTGAAAGCATATTGGTCTAAACAATATATGTTTGGGTAGTCTAAGTTCCAAACATTTTGTATTTTTGCATCGAAATTCAATAATGTTGTCTTCCAAAAAACAATATGTTATTATGTGAACATATAATATGTTTGGAAGCATTTTGCACCCAAAAATATTATATGCTTAAAAAAAATTCTCCCAAACAATATTGTGCTCAAAATTTTATTTATTTATTTATATATTTACAATCATAATGAATTATGAAAATAAACAGGTAATATAGATGCTAACAACATAGGTTTTCGACCTGAATGCTCAAAATTTTGTTTCTGCCTAATTGTATATTCCCCCACATCTTTCTCACTTCCACGAGATTTTTTAGTTCTTAGCACCTTTTTCTGTAATACAAACATTGTAGAAGAAATTATTCAATTGTATGATTTTTTTATTTTAATTTTACCTTTTGCCGGACGGGGATTCGAACAGCGGACCACACAGTTTGCAAGGATCAAAGAAGTAGCTGATCAATTGACCAAGGAAAAATAAAATGTTAATTTTGTAATAACAAGCAACAACCACCAACTTAATTCAATATCGCTCCCTGTTAAATAGCGCTCCAAGCTACTAAACACATGTATGTTTATAGGCTATTTCTAAATTAATATATGTTTGCATCCAAGCATATTATATTTACAAACATTTTATGTCCCAAACATAATATGTTCTAACATATTAACATATATGTCCCAAACATGTTATGCTAGTCTATGAACATTATATGCTTGCACTCAAAAATATTGTGTTTAAAAATTTGTGTTCCAAACATATAATGTTTATAGCCAAACATATGAAAAACAGTCTTTTTCATCCGTGTAGGAATTTTCCTCTTACAAATTGAATCATCTTTACTTCCACTGTACATCATCTTTTCATATAACTACAAGTCCCTTAATCTTATTATACCCTCCACCATAGGATGGGGGTATATTAACTTTGTCATTCCGTTTGTAACACATCGAAATATTGCTCTAAGACCCCATAAAGTAAATATGTTCAGGGTCGTGGTGAAATTCTGAGTCGATTTGAGCATGTCCGTCCGTCTGTTGAAATCACGCTAACTTCCGAACGAAACAAGCTATCGACTTGAAACTTGGCACAAGTACTTGTTATTGATGTAGGTCGGATGGTATTGCAAATGGGCCATATCGGTCCACTTTTACGTATAGCCCCCATATAAACGGCCCGCAAATTTGGCTTGCAGAGCCTCTAAGAGAAGCAAATTTCATCCGATCTAGTTGAAATTCAGCATATGATTTCTAACCACCATGCAAAAATTGGTCCATATCGGTCCATAATTATATATAGCCCCCATATAAACCGACCGCCCGATTTGACCTCCGGAGCCTCTAAGAGAAGAAAATTTCATCCGATCCGGCTGAAATTTGGTAAATGGTGTAAGTTTGTGGTCTCTAACAACTATGCAAAAATTGGTCCACATCGGTTAATAATTATATATAGCCCCCATATAAACCGATCCCCCGATTTGGCTTGCGGAGCCTCTAAGAGAAGCAAATTTTATTCGATCCGGCTGAAATTTGGTACATGGTGTTAGTATATGGTCTCTAATGACCATGCAAAAAATGGTTCACATCGGTCCATAATTGTATATAGCCCCCATATAAACCGATCACCAGATTTGACCTCCGGAGCCTCTTGGAAGACCAAATTCATCTGATTCAGTTGAAATTTGGTACATGATGTTGGTATGTGGTCTCTAACAACCGTGCATAAAATTGGTTAACATCGGTCCACAATTATATATAGCCCCCATATAAACCGATCCCCAGATTTGATATCCGGAGCCTCGTGGAAGAGCAAAATTCAACCGATTCGGTTGAAATTAGTTACGTGATGTTAGTATATGGTATCCAACAACCATTCAGGAATTGGTTCATATCAGTCCATAATTATATATAGCCCCCATATAAACCGATCCCCAGATTTGACCTCCGGTGCCTTTTGGAGAAGCAAAATTCATCCGATCTGGTTGAAATTTGGTATGTGATGGTAGTATATGGTATTTAACAGCCATGCCAAAAGTGGTCCATATCAGTCCATAATCATATATAGCCCCCATATAAACCGATCCCGAGATTTAGTTTTGGAGCCTCTTGGAGGAGCAAATTTCATCCGAATCAGTTGAAATGTGGTACATTGTGCTAGTATGTGGTCGTTAACAACCATGCCTAACTAGGTCCATATCGGTCTATAGGTTTATATAGCCCTCAGATAAATCGATCCCCATTCACACAAACATTGGTCCATATCAAGTGCATAATTGTACACTGAAAAAAGTATTGTCCTGAGGTCAAAGATTTCGTGTCTTTAAAATACGAATGCAAATTTTGCTTAGCATAGACGACGCATTTCTCTAATATAAAGTTTTTCTCCTTGTCCAAAAGTCGAAAAACTTTTCAATGAAGTCGTATTGTCCTTATAATTAAGTGATTGACTTAAAAATTTGTATCATAACATGAAAGAAAATATGTTTGGGCTAAGGTCAACTTGACGTTAATAATTTAGAAAAATTCTTTAAATTTAATGAAATTGTTTTTAAATTTGTTGTCGTTTGGCACCTTAGGTTAGGTTAGGTTAAAGTGGCAGCCCGATTAAGATTCAGGCTCACTTAGACTATTCAGTCCATTGTGATACCACATTAACTAAAAGTACCTATTACATATGGGCACTTCTAGTCTTAACCGCTGAACCTTCTTGATTATTTTTCTTTGTTGAACCAACCAGATTGTTCCAAAAATATTAGCAGACTGCTTAAGTTAACGTTTTCCAGATCCGCCAGTAATCTGAAGCTATATGCTCCTAAAAGTTGCTTGCGCTTTACACAAAATGCAGGACACAAGAGGTGTTTAATTGATTCTTTTTCCTCCGCATCATGACAGCTCATACAATAGTCATTATACTTCGCGCCAATAGTTTTTGCAAAATCTCCTATCAGCCAGCGACCCGTTATAGCAGATATCAGGAGTGATACCTGACGTCTCGAGAACATTAGCATATCTAGTGTGCGGTTTAAGTTGAAATGGGGCCATATTTGCTTGGTGTCGTTACAACCCTTGCAATTCTCCCATCGAACATTTGCCATCATAACAGCCTTCTCACGCAGCATGAGCTTGCAGGTAGCTAGGGGCATACCAACAAATTCTAGTTCCCCTGGAATATGTAAGGTAGTCCCTAGCCTTGCCAACTCATCCGCTTCGCAGTTCCCCGGTATGTTCCTATGGCCAGGCACCCATATTAGGTGAATATTGTACTGCTCAGCCATCTCATTGAGAGATTTGCGGCAATCGATGGCCGTTTTCGAGTTGAGGAACACAGAGTCCAAGGATTTTATTGCAGGTTGACTGTCTGAGTATATATTAATGCCCACATTTTTTGGAACATTACTTCTCAGCCAATTCGCCACCTCTCTTATTGCTAATATTTCAGCCTGAAAAACACTACAGTGATTAGGTAATCTTTTCGCTATTTGAAGTTCCAGATCATTAGAATATACTCCGAAACCCACTTGTCCATCCAATTTGGAGCCATCAGTGTAGAAATCTATATATTCTTTATTCCCCGGGGTCTGTGTGCACCACGCCTCACTGTTGGGGATTAGAGTCTCAAACTTTTTGTCGAAAAGTGGACTCGCCAAAGTGTAATCCACTACGTTAGGCACATCTGACATTATTTTGAGGACAGAACTGTGACCGTAACCATTTTCCGACCACAGCGATACTTCGCGCAACCGCACAGCCGTTGTTGCAGCTGACTGTTTGGCCAAAATGTCTAAAGGCAATAGATGCATCATGACATTAAGGGAATTTGTTCCTGTCTTGCTGAATGCGCCTGAAATACACAAACACGCCATGCGCTGAACTTTATCTAAACCAGTCGGTTTCTGAAGTGCCGGCCACCAGACTACAACACCATATAGCATTATAGGTCTAACCACTGCCGTGTATAGCCAATGGTTTTAGTCCCACTTTTTTCCTATTGCCTTTTTGCACGAGTACAAAGCTACAGTTGCCTTCCTCGCCCTTTCTTCAATATTAAGCTTAAAGTTCAGCTTCCTGTCCAAAATAACGCCAAGGTATTTTGCACAATCACCAAAGGGAATTTCAATACCCCCTAAGGAAATAGGCCTAACCGTGGGGGTTTTGCGATCTTTGCAGTACATGACTAATTCTGTCTTTGCAGGATTTACCCCAAGACCATTGTCTTTCGCCCATTGTTCAGTCATCCGGAGGGCCCTCTGAATAATATCTCTGATTGTGGATGGGAATTTTCCCCTGACTGCCAGAGCTACATCATCTGCGTATGCCACCACTTTTATCCTTTCTTTTTCTAGAGTAACGAGAAGGCCATTTATAGCAACATTCCAAAGAAGAGGTGATAGAACTCCTCCTTGGGGAGTGCCTCTGTTCACATACTTTTGTATGTTTGCTTGTCCTAGCGTGGCTGAAATACGTCTCTTCATTAGCAGTTCGTTTAACAGCCTGAGTATACATGGATCAACATTCAGAGTTGTCAGTCCATTTAATATCGAGCTCGGATGGACATTATTGAACGCCCCTTCGATGTCTAGAAACGCCACGATTGTGTATTCTTTGACAGATAGTGAGCTTTCAATAAAGCTGACTAGTTCATGTAGTGCGGTCTCAGTAGACCTGCCCTTCGAGTATGCATGCTGTCGTTTCGAGAACAAACTTGAATCGATGCTAGTTCTAAGATAAATATCTATCATCCTCTCCAGAGTCTTAAGTAGGAATGAGGATAAGCTGATTGGTCGGAAATCTTTCGCCCTCAAGTGAGAGGCTTTTCCCGCTTTAGGTATGAAAACGACTTTTGTTTCCCTCCACTTTCCTGGGATATATGATAAGTTGATACATCCTTTATATATCACCGACAACCAGGGGATAATTTTGTCAGTTACAGCTTGTAACTCCGCCGGAGTAATTCCATCAGGTCCAGGGGATTTGAATGGCCCAAAGCTATTTAGCGCCCATCTTATTCTAGTTTCCGATACAATTTCCTCGACGGAAAACGACCGCTGAGCAACTGTGGCACCGCCAGTACATGGTTCAACCGTCTGATTTCCAGGAAAATGTGTGTCCAATAGTACCTCCAGCGTCTCCTCACTGGACGTTGTCCAATTGCCCTCCGATGTTTTAATGAAACCTGGAGCGGAGTTGGTGGATGCTAGAACCTTCCGTAGTCTGGAAGCCTCGGACGTATTCTCAATACTGCTGCAGTAAGCATTCCAAGAGTTATGCTGAGCCTTTCTCAGTTCTCGCTTGTATCCTCTCAGATTCTTCTTGTAAGCGTCCCAGTCCTCAGGGGCTCTGGTGGACTTTGCCTTGTTAAAGAGCTTCCTGCAGGATTTCCTCATATTACTTAATTCCGTAGACCACCATGGTGGTCGATGTTTCCCCCTTGGCTTTCCTCTAGGGCATGCAGCTTTCAGTGAGATGTTGAAGGCCTTAGTAATCCGCTCCACTGCGTGTTCGATATCTTGCACATTTCTCATATTTGTCTCTGTTATTTCCGGTATCATCATATTGAACGATTCCCTATACCTATTCCAGTCAGCTTTCCTAACATTTGGCGGAAATATGATCTTGGTGATATGAACATCAAATTTGAAACTGATGTAGCGATGATCTGAGAAGCTGTGTTCACTTAAAACCTGCCACTCAGATATCATTTCATTCAGTTCTTGCGAGGCCAAGGTGATGTCCAAAACCTCTTGCCTGTTTTTAGTGACAAAGGTTGGGACATCTCCCTTGTTGCAAACTACCAGATTAGTACGCAAAATAAACTCTATTAGCGACTCTCCCCTTGCATTAGTATCACTACTTCCCCATATACTATGATGTGCATTCGCATCGCATCCCATAATGAGTTTCGTCTTTGTTTTCAGTGACTCCTCCACTAAGGTCTTAACGGCACATGGAGGCATCTCCCTGTCATGTCCCATATAGACCGAAGATACCCAATATTTGCATTTGGCTATTTCTAAATTGGCAACGACAGTGTCTGCATTGCACACTGAAGGAAGCAGAAACAAGTTGAGCTCGTTTTTAGCAATTATACAGGCTCGATTTACATCATTACCAGTATACTGCAATAATTTGAACCCCGGAGTACTTAATTCACATGTTTTGTTTTTATAAACATATGGTTCTTGAATAAGAACTATATCTATGTCCCCTTTCATCAGGAGAACTTTTAAGGCAGCACATGCAGCCTTACAATGATGAAGATTTATCTGGAGGATCCGTAGGACCATCGAGATTTTCAACAACCGTCACATCAGCCGCTTCAATCGAGTCATCAAGAATGTCCTCTTCAGAGATATCGGTGACTCTCGCAATAACCATAGGTTCAACTTTGGTGAGTTCTGAGGCAGTAGAAGCCTCCTCACGCATACGGTATCTATCCATGTCTTCAAATGTCTTGGTATCCCCCTCGACTTCGCAAGAGGATCCGCTTACTTCTGATTCAGACAGAGGCTTGTCCATTTCTGAATCCTTTAGCTGATCGTTTTTATACACCTTCATTTGGATATAATGAAAGCCATAACATACACGGCCCTGGGACTTTGCTAGATGTGGCAAAGACTGAGTGTTCAATATAAACACTGCATGCCGTCTTGGCCCATCCACTTCATCCAAACGGCCAACCTTCCAATCAGCTGTTGGAATATCTGGATTGCATTGTTTCAGTCTATTTAAAATAAATTCAGGGTCAGGAGGGTTTGCAGGTATCCACGCATGTGCTCTTGGTCTAGCCGGTATGTCTTTCTTCTCGACTAACTCTAGAGCAGCTCCTTCCCAAACTTCACCAATTAGTATCAGAGCAGCTTTAAAACATTCTATAGACCTCTGGTCCTCAAATGCGACTAGCTTAAATCGTCCTTGATACCAACCAGCCTCTTGGTGTCGAGGATCTGGGCCGGGAAACTTTTCCAGCACCTGTGAGTAGACGCCAGACAAAGCATTCTCAATTTCCCCCCAATTTTTGGAACCATACCGTCCAATGCTCCTTTATTTATGATAGCCATCACAAGGCTGTCTTTAGCAACTGAGGCAAACGATCGTTGATCCCTTTTGGAGGATGGCAGCTCATCCGGTGATCGTTCCCTTTTTCCAGCCTCAAGAATTCCTTGAGCCCATTTTAAGGAATCGCTTTGTTTAGCCGACAACGTGCTTGGGTCGACTGATCCTAACTTCTTTAGGATAAACAAAGCATTTCTGCGTTCTTTGAATCTTTTTCGTGAGGGATTACCTCCTTTTGATGCCATTACCTTGGAAAAGGTCCGACTTGTCAAATTGTCGCCACCTGTCGACCCGTCTACAGGTCGACTAATTGGGCCTAACTCTTGGTCATTGCCCAAATTTATAACTCCAGTCGATACCCGTCCACTGGGCCCTGAAGTTAGCAACCCAGTGGATGTCTTTGAATTTCTCTGCATGGTGGCCTAATAACCCACCACACTTGAAATTCGTAGTAGGTACTTATTACAATGATTTTATCCCCTATTAAAAAAACACGTCCGTTCCGTTCGACGGTTGAAATAAAAATTTTTGGCATCTTGCCTACAAAGCAAAAAATCGTTCAAATATAGGACACGTTTTTCAACACGTTTTTTACTTGAAACATAGCATAATTTCTACTGGAAGTCGATTCTTAATTTTGAAAATAAAGTTGTCGTTAATTCGTTTTTTAAGAATTTTGATAGCATATGAAGAAAAAAATTGGAAAAAGCGAAAAATTAAAATTTGCTTCCTAGAAGCAAGTACACAAAACCCAAATTTAAAAGAGAATTGTGTCTTAAAAGTATCCTTACTTGTATTCTCGGAATCAATACCAAAATTTTTAAAGTAAAGACAAAATCTTTGGAACCGGCATGCTTTTTTTCAGTGTATATAGCCCCCATATAAGCGACCCCTATATTTCAATTATGGCTCTCTACCACGTATGGACTAACTCACAATTTAGAAAACGATGTTAAGAAGTTTTAAGATACAAGAACCCAAGTAATTCGATTGTGGATGACAGTCTTTCGTAGAAGTTTCTATGCAATGGTGGAGGGTACATAAGATTCGGCCTGGCCGAACTTACGGCCGTATATACTTGTTTTTATTTCGTTTTGTTACTTCAGTAATGCAACAACACGAAATTTATTTTTAAAAGCTATTTGTTTGAAATCACCTAAGGGGTGAACAATCTAACAATGCTTTTTGTTTCTACAGTCAACAACAACATGTGACAACTTACAGAAACTGATTTCATCTTTTTTTTTTGTGCGTATATTGATAAAAAGAATTTGGTTTGAATTAAATGATAATGGTCACGATCTAAAATGTTATGGTAGTCGTCAAAAATGTTTTTCTCTCATTTAAAAGAACATGGTCACAACCTAAAATGTTATGATCTTTATGAAAAAACTTTTTTCGTCGGCGAAAAAAGGACGCCACTTGAGAAAAGATAACACGAAATCAAGTTTATTTATTAACTAATTTCTTTTTTATTTATATTTATAATATCGTGAAAGCAAACATCACATATTTTTATACAATCTATTTGGTTCGTGCAACTGGATATAAAAATAAATGATGCAATACAGAAAATTGCAGAGCAAGTAAACAAAAATGTTTCAAATAAACTTCCCTTATTTTATGTTCACATAAAACCACTTCTGAATAAATAAATTAACACAAAACATTGTAATTCCGAATTCTCCGCACTTGACTGAATCGAAAATTAAAATCGTGTGAACATGCTCAAAGTTTTCTTTTCGCTGCAAAAAAGATGAAAAATTAAATGGTCAAGAAAAAAATGTACGTGGTCTTTATGACCATGTATATAGACAAAAACAAACTTTTTTCCATGCAAAAACGTGAAAAAAGTAATGGTCAGGTAGAGGATTTTCCCGACCATGTAATGGTCTCAAATTCTATCATTTAAGTAATAGAACATGTCTGCGGCACTTGAGAACCATTTAAATTAAAATTTTTGAATTCTTTTCACAAAAACAGAATTGTTCGCTAAGTTTGTGGAGATTTGCGCCTACCTTGAGGAGCAAGTTGTTGTTCAACAAGACGGTATATCAAAGCATTCTTACAAAATAGTAAATAAATGGTGGTCGGAGCAAAGTTTTCAAATACTCAAATAGCCACTTCAAAGCCCCGAGCTCAATCCCATTGAAAATTTATGGTATCTTAAAGGTGCTTAAGATTACACCAACAAATAGGGAAGAGCTTAGAATCATGGTTAGCACAATTAGTAGGATAACCAAAAAAAGGTAGAGGAATGTATGACAAGACAATTTAAACCCATAATTAGAAACAACGGACTATGGGCTAAATACTAAAACATTTGATTTTAATGCAAAACTGGATGCAGGCTTATTTTAATTTTATTTTCATAAATGCTGTAGCATAGGGATATAATTTACGTGAATATACCGTTTTGTTTGTCAGGAAATAATGTATAAATGAAATAAGTTTTGTAGCAATTGGACTCAATAGACGTTCTCTATTAAGCAAATAAAGCATACCGGTAAATGCTAAACATGCATTCCTCACTGTGCACAAATATGTGCATAGTTCGTTAGCTAACGTAGCACTAACTAAGCTTCAGAAAAATGGGGGTTAAAGTGACATTTTTGTACGTGAATTGCTTTGTTAGTATATCAAAAAAAAAAGAGAGTTAAAATTTGATAAATGAGATCTGTATTCACATTTTAATTTTATACAGTCTAAATTCAACTCCTTAAAAGAAAGTCATGTATGTTTTCTTAGTAAAGAAACCTTCGTGCATACAACGATTTATTTTTTTTTTCAGTGTATAGATACACTAACTTTCAGGTGCTTAAATGTCAAATTTAATTAATAGTCTTTCCTAAGAATAACACCCTTTCACAAATGAACTGTACTCACAAAGACTGAATAGATTTTTATCTCCTGCACATGAAACATTTTCTGCATAATTATGGGAAATATATTTCATTTTTTGTCTCATCCTCATTGACCAACATGGCAACCATATTTCATGAAAAATTATATTCTCAACAAGTCGTGCAAATGTACTCGGAATACTGCAACTGATCTACTGAAGTTTTCACATTGTTTTCATTCAACCTGTTCTACATGAGCTTCAGGGTTATAGTTTCACATTTAGGAAGGGGGTCTTGGTGTTTCTGTAAAACTTATGCGCCCACCTTATCCATTGTTTTTAATTGAAGAGCACATACCGGGCCTGAGGGAGCAATTGTATTACATAGATCCAACCATGTTGGAGGTTCTGGTGGATGGACTATTTAATTTCGTCTAATACCTTTTAAGATGGAAAATAAATAAATACACCAACAATTCCAAAAAGAAGATGAAATGTAAACTAGAATATGCGGCCGTAAGTTCGGCCGGGTCGAATCTTAAATACCCACCATCAAGAATCAAATATAATAATTTTCTTTGAAAACCTGCCGTCGTAGCGGGCTAGTTGATAATATTTGGATTTGGTGAATTATACTACCACAAGAATATCGGTGCAAATAATATGGTTCCCGAAGCTAAATTTAGAATTGACACATACGGATACGATATCAAAAAATCAGTTTTTTTTTTTGTGTTCTAGAGAAATCTTAAATTTCTCGTTTAATTCTGCAATTTGGATGATAACTATGCCTGCTATCTCGCCCAGATATTAAATCATTTGCGGACAAATCAAATAAAAATAGCGCGTTATTTGACTTCAACAAGTCTAATCTGTATTTCGTGGTCCATATCAGAATATGAACCAAGACAAGCCGTACTGAGAATATCACTTTATGGTTCAAAAATTCTTTTAGCTTTCAAATATCAGTCAAATCAGATAAAAAATTACTTAAGAAGACAATTCGGAAAATAGATCTATACAAATAAAAACGTATGTTCTTCATTCGTTCCGGGAACTGAACGGACGTGATTTTCATATATCGAATTAATTAAATTTACTACATCAAAAGGTGGTAATATCACCAGAAAGAGGTTCACGGAATGCAGAAATGCTTTGTTTGTCTTAAAGAAATTAGGATCAGCACGTTGGCGGATAAGCAAAGCAATTCCTTAAAATGGGCCTAAGCGAATATAGCTTTAGATTATTGGCGGGCCTGGCGAATATTAACTTAAGCAGTCAGCTATTTTTTATACCCTCCACCATAGGATGGGGGGTATATTAACTTTGTCATTCCGTTTGTAACACATCGAAATATTGCTCTAAAACCCCATAAAGTATATATATTCTGGGTCGTTGTGAAATTCTGAGTCGATCTGAGCATGTCCGTCCGTCCGTCCGTCCGTCCGTCTGTTGAAATCACGCTAACTTCCGAACGAAACAAGCTATCGACTTGAAACTTGGCACAAGTAGTTGTTATTGATGTAGGTCGGATGGTATTGTAAATGGGCCATATCGGTCCACGTTTACGTATAGCCCCCATATAAACGGACCCCCAAATTTGCCTTGCGAGGCCTCTGAGAGAAGCAAATTTCATCCAATCCGGCTGAAATTTGGTACATGGTGTTAGTATATGGTCTCTAATAACCATGCAAAAACTGGTCCACATCGGTCCACTTTTACGTATAGCCCCCATATAAACGGACCCCCAAATTTGGCTTGCGAGGCCTCTAAGAGAAGCAAATTTCATCCGATCCGGCTGAAATTTGGTACATGGTGTTAGTATATGGTCTCTAACAATCATGCAAAAACTGGTCCACTTCGGTCCATAATTATATATAGCCCCCATATAAACCGATCCTCCGATTTGGCTTGAGAGGCCTCTAAGAGCAGCAAATTTCATCCGATCCGGCTGAAATTTGGTACATGGTGTTAGTATATGGTCTCTAACAAGCATGCAAAAATTGGTCCAAATCGGTCTATAATTATATATAGCCCCCATATAAACCGATCCCCCGATTTGGCTTGAGAGGCCTCTAAGAGCAGCAAATTTCATCCAATCCGGCTGAAATTTGGTACATGGTGTTAGTATATGGTCTCTAACAAGCATGCAAAAATTGGTCCACATCGGTCCATAATTATATATAGCCCCCATATAAACCGATCTCCCGATTTGGCGTGCGAGGCGTCTAAGAGAAGCAAATTTCATCCGATCCGGCTGAAATTTGGTACATGGTGCTAGTATATGGTCTCTAACAACCATGCAAAAATTGGTCCACATCGGTCCATACTTATATATAGCCCCCATATAAACCGATCACCAGATTTGACGTCCGGAGCCTCTTGGAAGACCAAAATTCATCTGATTCAGTTGAAATTTGGTACGTGATGTTAGTATATGGTATTCCACAACCATGCAGGAATTGGTTCATATCAGTCCATAATTATATATAGCACCCATATAAACCGATCCCCAGATTTGACCTCCGGTGCCTCTTGGAGAATCAAAATTCATCCGATCTGGTTGAAATTTTGTACGTGGTGGTAGTATATGATATTTAACAACCATGCCAAAAGCGGTCCATATCATTCCATAATCATATATAGCCCCATATAGGAGGAGCAAATTTCATCCGAGTCAGTTGAAATTTGGTACATTGTGCTAGTATGTGGTCGTTAACAACCATGCCTAACTATAGTTATATATAGCCCTCTGATAAATCGATCCCCAATCACACAAAAATTGGTCCATATCAATAATTGTATATAGCCCCCATATAAGCGACCCCCATATTTCAATTCTGGCTCTCTACGTACCGTGCAAAAGTCCATATCGATTCGTAATTATTTGTAGACTTACCTACACATACCTTTTTTGTCTAATGTATGGACTTCCCACAATTTAGAAAACGATTTAAGATACCACAACCCAAGTAATTCGATTGTGGATGGCAGTCCTTCGTAGAAGTTTCTACGCAATCCATGGTGGAGGGTACATAAGATTCGGCCTGGCCGAACTTACGTCCGTTTATACTTGTTTCTTTTTGGAACAACCAACAGAAGGAAATAATCGGGTGGGTTCAATAGTAAAAGCTAAAACTTCCAATATGTAATAGGTACTTTTAGTTAATGTGGTATGACAATGGACTGAATAGTCTAAGTGAGTCTGAAATAATGTTTTGAGCTGGACTTTTTAATATTTTTAATTGCAAAAATATAAAGTTCCTAATATATCTTATAATATTTGGGTTATATAAGTTAATATGTTATGATTAGGTTAGGCCAGGACCGACGGACCGAAATTTCAGTACATTGTGATACCACATGTGGCGAACTTCTTCCTTATCAATGAATGCTGCCCGATTTTATGTTAAGCTCATTACTGAGGGACCTCCTTCTTATAGCCGAGTCTAATCGGCGTTTCACATTATGGTGAAACCACTTAGAGAAGCATTGATCACCTCTCACAGGCATTACTGAGAGGGTATAATCCACCGTTGAAAACCCTTTTTATACCCTCCATCATAGGATGGGGGTATATTAACTTTGTCATTCCGTTTGTAACACATCGAAATATTGCTCTAAGACCCCATAAAGTATATATATTCTGGGTCGTGGTGAAATTCTGAGTCGATCTAAGCATGTCCGTCCGTCCGTCCGTCCGTCCGTCTGTTGAAATCACGCTAACTTCCGAACGAAACAAGCTATCGACTTGAAACTTGGCACAAGTAGTTGTTATCGATGTAGGTCGGATGGTATTGAAAATGGGCCATATCGGTCCACTTTTACGTATAGCCCCCATATAAAGGGACCCTCAGATTTGGCTTGTGGAGCCTCTAACAGAAGCATATTTCATCCGATCCGGCTGAAATTTGGTACATGGTGTTGGTATATTATCTCTAACAACCATGCAAAAATTGGTCCACATCGGTCCATAATTATATATAGCTCCCATATAAAGCGATCCCCAGATTTGGCTTGCGTAGCCTAAAAGAGAAGCAAATTTCATCCGATCCGGCTGAAATTTGGTACATGATATTGGTATATGGTCTCTAACAACCATGCAAAAATTGGTTCATAATCGGTTCATAATTATATAAAGCCCCCATATGAACCGATACACAGATAATTATATATAGCCCCCATATAAAACGTTCTCCAGATTTGACCTCCGGAGCCTATTGGAGGAGCAAAATTCATCCGATCCGGTTCAAATTAGGAACGTGGTGTTAGTATATGGTCGCTAACAACCATACCAAAATTGGTCCAATCACACAAAAATTGGTCCATATCTTTTCATTAGCATGGTTGCCACTAGAGCCAAAAATAGTCTACCGATCACACAAAAATTGGTCCATATCGGTTCATTAGCATGGTTGCCACTAGAGCCAAAAATAGTCTACCGAAATTTTATTTCTAGAGAAAATGTTGTTAAAATTTTATTCGGTTCATAATAAAATTTTCATCATTGTCAAAATTTTATTTCTATAGAAAATTTTGTTCAAATTTTATTCGGTTAATAATAATAATCTACCAAGATTTTATTTCTATAGAAAATTTTGTCAAAAGTTCATTTCTATAGAAAATTTTGTTCAAATTTTATTCGGTTCATAATAATAATCTACCAAGATTTTATTTCTATAGAAAATTTTGTCAAAAGTTCATTTCTATAGAAAATTTTGTGAAAATTTTATTTCTATAGAAAATTTTGTTAAAATTTTATTTCTGTAGAAAATTTTGTCAAAATTTTATGTCTACTTTGTCAAACTGAATTATATACGTATTGGATCGATCTTTTTTGATTTAATATATACCACGTATGGACTTACATACAATTTAGAAGATGGTGTTAGGAGGTTTTAAGATACCTTGCCATCGGCAAGCGTTACCGCAACTTAAGTAATTCGATTCTGGATGGCAGTGTATAGAAGAAGTTTCTACGCAATCCATGATGGAGGGTACATAAGCTTCGGCCTGGCCGAACTTACGGCCGTATATACTTGTTACTATTCAGTCGAGACTGGGATTTAACCAATGACCCTATGTATGCAAAGGGGCCATGTTGCTTTGGATAACTGCGCCTGTATTGGCATTCGTGCATTCGGAGTGACAAAGAGAATATAAATACCTATTTACAATTTTGCTGTTAAATTTGATTAGTTTTGAATGTTCAAACAGAACAATTATTTTCAGGGCCGGTCCCTGAGTCCATAGTCTAGACCGCAGTATTAGTCTAGTCGATTTAAAATTCGGCACAAGTATTTTTTTTTTTTGATCAGAATAGAAACATATTGCATTGATTGAAATCGGTTCAGTTTCAGATATAGCTGCCGTTTATTTTTGGTCCGATTAAAACTCATATGACCGCAGAGGCCAAAAGTTTACTCGGATTTAATTGCAATTTTGCACGGGGTGTAGAATTAACATTCTAGTTACACCCACAGAAATGCAAAGCATTATTTTTAGACGGTGAACATGGAACAATCTTATTTGGAGGAATAATCTTATTTGGGGGGAAGTTGTTTCCAAGTAAATTCTATGTTACTGTTTGGATCAAACTTCTTCTAAACACATTATATTTTCAACTAAAACAAACATTTTAATATTTAGGAAGTACATAAAGCATAAACCTGTTAAATTTAAAATTTCACTCAGATCGGATAAACAAAGGCGCTCCTATGCCCTCAATAACGCAAAGGGGTGCATTAGGTTATATGGGGGCTATAAGAAAGCATGAATCGATATAAATCTTCGAACATGAGTCTGACTGATTTGAACATACAAATTGGCATCGAATTTCTTCCTCATCAAGGGAAGAAATTGATGGATATCTCGATGTGTTACAAATAGAATGGTAAACTTAACCTACTCCCATTCTATGGTGTTTGGGTATGAAAACGCAAAAAACAACAGAAGATTAAAAACACAACCGTTGGCATTAAGAACATTTATAAATAAACTAATAGTTTCCCCAACATTGGCAGCACCACCACCATCTTCTCCAGTTCCATTACCACCAGCAACAAAGGCAAGACCTGAATGTTGAGCAAATGAAAAAAGGGCTAAGACCTGGCACGTTTTATAGCTTGAGAGCCAAAGCAAATTGAAAACGTAAACAACAACAACAATACAAAGCAACCAAAGATAATTCCAAGATGTAGAAGTAAATTCGAAGAATGAGTGCATTTGATGTTAGTCTTAATTAAACGACAACTGCAGCGACATCTGTTGAACCAAAGAAATTAAACAAAAGCTTCTAATGGAACTAATGATAGAAATTCCTAAGGGATTGCCACAACAGTGACAACCACAATAAAGATTGCAGCCACAAGCTCATAGTCAACAGCACAACAGATCACAGAAATACACACCAACATTCCACCTGGTCCTACATACCAGGACAATGATGTATTCATTGAAATTCAATATTGAGCAAATGGCTTACAATTGACGTAGAGTAGTGTGTATTTAGTAGATGGCGAGCAGCTAACAGGCGAAGCAAACAAAGAACATTGATAAGATTTTGAACAAAAGAAAAAAACCCATTAATGTTTTGCTTTTAGAAATAGCTGGAGAAATTGGAAAATAAGCCAGATCAAGTGGGCTTTAATCAGCTCTAATCGAAAATAGATTGATTAATTGAATGTTTACTGATTACTTAATTAAATACACCATATAATAGAATATTTTATTTTAAAATGGCAAACATATAACCAGGCAACAACTAAGTAATTATTGTAGATAAAGTGAAGGCTGTTTACCAAGAGCATTTCTGCTATACGTTTAGCATAAAATCGTACACAATGACTTACTATGAGGAGATTTTCAACTGCAATACATTTGAGCCTATTTCTGGTAAACTAAATATTTTCTCCTACGAGTATATCGATCACGCTTACACTTTAGTTCTTGGCAATGTCGAAGATCAGTATTTTCCACGTAGGTCATGCCCTTGTGAAAATAAGTAAGATTTCCAATTATTATTTATTGATAGTAGATTATCAATTTATAATTCTTAATTATGCATTTAAATTTATAAGTTAATGTATATATTTCTCGAATAATGTTTTCATTGGAAACTACATTGACCATGATTCTTGTCATCCTTTCTTATTTTTATAGAAATAAGGACCGATGATTCGACCAAACCATAGACCGCACCAACCAGTACATTTATCGGAATACATTGATAATTCTTGAACGTTGTGTGGATTATTTTTACCCCAAATACGGCCATTTTGCTTCTTGACATATATATTCAACCAAACATGCGCTTCATCACTGAAAAGAATTTTGCTGTAAAAAGCGGATATCCGTTTAATTGATTAACATTGTTTTTGAAAAAATTTTCCACGATTTGGGAGCGTTGTTCTGGAGTTAACCAATTCATGATGATATGAGTAGAGAGGTCACTTTAAACTGTAAAAACAGCAGTTGTCAGCCAACAGAGTGATTCATGTTAAAACAAGTAGGGAAAGTCTAAAGTAGGGCGGGGACGACTATATTATTCCCTGCACCACTTTGTATTTTGGGTACAATATATTAGAGGTCTGCTCAATTCTATTTGTATATGCAGAGTACATGCGTACTTGCTATCTATTTAAGAGAGTCGCAAAACAATAGTTACACATTTTGATGAACATCCAAAAGCTACGAGTAACTTCTTGTTGCTACTCTGATGTCTTCACTACCAACAAACACATATTCCTCTTTCGCTCTTATTGGAGTGTACTCAGAGTGATCACGTCGAGTACATTGCCAGAACAAAACTGCATGAGTACTACATGTACAACATGCAGCTTAAGAAATAGAAAGAACAGTTATTCTCCATTCTATATGTTTTCGGTTTTTAAACAGAAGGTCTAACGTTAAGGTATGTGACATATATACGTATATGAAATATGTGATATACATACATATCTATGATTAATACAATGGAAAGTGTTGCTTTGTACATAACTGAGAAATACTTGTGGTGCCAGTGAACAGAATGCATGTTGTACTCTTTCTCAAGTACTTACATATTTATTGTTCCTTTTTTCGGAACACATATTCGGATAAGTACATGTTTGTATTTGATAAGCAAGTGTTCACTTCATTACTTGTGCTCATATTCGACAGCGAATTTCATACATGTAGTGAAAAGTTATTCGATGCATACCTCTACTGTATATAAAGGATTATGTTCCCATATACATATATTATTTTAAATCCGACCCGATCTGTAGGAAATTTGTTAGCGTTCTACAAAATTTGTTTTGTTGGCTTCTCTTCAATCGTTATTGTTGTTTTTTTTTTTTTGATCTCAGCTTAAAGCCATGCATTGACTAAACTACAAGTGTAGCTTAACCAACAGAGGAAAAGTATGCTTGTCAAATTTATTTGGGCAAAGTCCTATAGACTGCAAGATGGCTGGATGTACAGCTGTTTCGGAATTACCACATTCCTCATCAGCATCCTCTACTTGCAGCAAAACTATCAACCAATTATCAGAATAAATTCGGGTAATTCACTCAACCCAAAGTGAACTACACTAGAACCTCCCGAAAAAGGGTTTGATAGTCGGCTACTGCCTAAACAAATTTGCCAGCATATCTCTTTTCCTTTGCCAAACTCAAATCATCGATTTGAATGTATTTGGCTGGGTTTGTTTTTGAGCGTGCTTCCTCTATCTTCATTCGTTTTGTTTGTTATTGTTGGCTTCTCTTCAATCGTTATTGTTGTTTTTTTTATCTCAGCTTAAAGCCATGCATTGACTAAACTACAAGTGTAGCTTAACCAACAGAGGAAAAGTATGCTTGTCAAATTTATTTGGGCAAAGCCCTATAGACTGCAAGATGGTTGGATGTACAGCTGTTTCGGAATTACCTACAAAATTTATAGACTTTAAATTTAAGTGGGTGGAACAAAACGTTAGTAAAAAACATGGGAAACATTTAAATTTGAACCATTTTTGAGGCATCTTCGTATTTATGAATTATCTGTCGATAGGTATGTATTAGAAGTATAGGCAAATTGGAGTCATTTTAATAAGTTTTCGACTAGTTTACAAGGAAAATGTGGGTATTTTGACAATTTTTGCCCAAATCGGAAAAACATTTATATGGAAGCTATATCTAAATCTGAACCAATTTCAACCAAATTTGACATGCATACACAAAAAAAAGTTTCTGATTCAATCACGAAATTAATTGATCCAAATAATTTTTTAATTGAAATGTCTTCATGAGAGCTAAAATTGGCATGTATATCCATAACATTATTTCTATAGGGCTTTGCCCAAATAAATTTGACAAACATTTTTTTCTCTGTTCGTTAAGCTACTCTTGTAGTTTAGTCAACGCAATGGTTTTTAAGCTGAGATCAAAACAACAAATATGATTGAAGTACAAACCAACAATAAGAAAACAAAACGAATGAAGTAAGAGGAAGCACGCTCGAAATAAACCCAGCCAACTGCACTCAAATCGGTGATTTGAAATTGGCAAAGGAAAGGAGAAATGTTTGTACAAATTTATTTCGGCAAAAGCCGAGTATCATAGACATCTTTCGGAAAGTTCAAGTTTGGTTCACTTTGGGTTTGGTGAACTACATGAATTTGTTCTGATAATTGGTTGATAGTTTTGCTGCAAATAGAGGATGGTGATGAGGAAAGTGGTTATTCCGAAACTGATGATGCTGATGAGGAATGTGGTAATTGCAGTCTATAGGGCTTTGTCCAAATAAATTTGACAAACATTATTTTCCTCTGTTGGTTAAGCTACTCTTGTAGTTTAGTCAACCCAATGGTTTTTAAGCTGAGATCAAAACAACAAATATGATTGAAGTACAAATATGCACAAAAAGAGCGTAAAACTCTGAATTCTGTGGCCATGTAAGTGCATATCGGGTGAAAGATATATATGGGAGCTATATCTAAATCTGAACCGTTTTCTTCGAAAATCAATAGGGTTCTATTCTGACCCAAAACATAAACTTGTGCTAAACAAATTGTGTTCACAAACAGACGGACGAATAACGGATAGACGGACATGGCTATATCGACTCATGGAACCGCCCTGAGCAATACTGCTAAAGACACCATATGTCTATCTCGCCTCTTTCTGGGTGTTGCAAACACATGCACTAACTTATAAAACCATGTTTCACAGTGTGGCGCAGGCTATAAAAACCTAATAAAACAACACCCATTATGGTAACAGTTCCGCTGTATGTCATATTACCCAACTGATAATACTGTTTAATGGACCTATTCTTTTAAACATTAAATTTCCAATTAATGATAATTGCTTACCAATTTAGACTAAATTACCTCAAAGATTATTTTACAATAGGAGTTTTTACTAGGTACGTCCAAAAGATTGTAAAAAAATTCTGATAAATACAGGTTCAGTCATACACACTGAGATGAAATATGATTACCTCAAATATATTTCAAGAGCAAAATGTTATATTTGGTTGCGAGAAATATGTTACATGTTCCCCATCTAAAAATAACAATTCGTCTTGAAACAAGTTTGAGGTACTCATGTTCGTTCTCTTGGTGTATAGAAGTTATTACAAGTTGACGCCTTGCTCGATTTAGGATGTAATGTCGTAATGTCGATGAGATATACCATTTTCTTTGAGATCAATTGATATGATGAACTAGGGACTTAATTGCACCAGCAGATTAAAATTGCACCGTATAGGCGCTCAAAAACTTTAATCAATTTGTGTGGTCCTACACCAAAAAATCTTTGAAATGTTTTGCAGACAAGGTTGCCACAGTTATTAGAATTCTACTAAAACTGATAAACCTTTTACTTTTGGATAGACTGATAGAATTTTTGGCGTTTTGCTTGATTTTCCGTTACTCTTCTATAACATACACCGAAAAAAGTAAATTGTTTTGTAGCAAGAATGAACTACGTCGTGCGAAAATTGAACTAAATTATACGCCATATTTTTAATTCTTCACAAAGCACTGTCTCATAGGAGACATCAATAACTAAAAGGAAAGAAAAAAAATCATTGGCGCCAAATCATGGTCATATTAAACATATTGTAGTTCATTCTTACTATTTTGTTTCTTTTGCTTTAGTTCATAGTGAACTTATATGAGACATATTTGAAAAAAGCGGAATTGCATTGGACTGTGAAAATTTTTAAAAAAAATAGTAAAATTTAACTACAAACAAATAATTTGTTTGCAATACAAAGATGAAGGGCAGATAGGATTCTCGTAGGTTGCTCACCAAGGACCATAAGGAGGGTGGGAAGCCTAACAAACCACTGATATTAGGTTTGCAATGCTAAATCATTAGATGCGAAAGAGTGAGAGAGAGAGTATATAGAAAGAAATAGAGATGGAAACCGGGAGAGTTGACACAGCGAGAGATTCAAAAGAGAGCAATTTCTGTGAAACTGCTTGTATGTTGTTTTGGAAAACTGTTTTATGAATTCATTTGTTTTGGCTATGCGATTGGCATTTTAATAAGGCCAAAAATTTGATATGCTTAAGTTTAAATATTATTTAATTTGAATATTAGAATGAGTATTCGAAGTAAAGGGAATAGACATTCGGAACCAAAAGAATAGACTTAAAAAAAGCAGCACGTGTTTTTGCATAGAGCAGCATTTTATGAATGTGTGAACATGTGTTTTGTTTATCATTTTGGCATTATGGGCACCATTTTTATACCCTAAACCACATAGTGGTCAGGGTATAATAAGTTTGATCGGCCAAAAAATGTGCCTACCAGAAATATTGATTTTAGACCCCATAAAATATATACCGATCGACTCAGAATCACCTCCTGAGTCGATCTAGCGCTTGGTGTCCGTCCGTCCGTCCGTCTTCCATGTATTTGTTGTTCACAGGATTCCGGTCGCAATTATTAACCGATTTTGATGAAATTTGGTACAGGGAGTGTTTTGTGCACAAGGACGAACGCTATTGAATTTGGAAGAAATCGGATCAAATTTAGATATAGCTCCCATATATATGTATCGCCCGATTTCGACAAATGGGGCCACGTTGCGCGTTTTTTCAAACGGATCGTCACCAAATTTGGCAAAAGGTAATCTTTTCCATCGCCCTTCAAGTCCAAATCGGTTCAGATTTAGATATAGCTCTCATATATATGAATCGCCCGATTTTCCCAAATTTGGCCACAAAACCTTTATTTATTAACCGATCTTACTTAAAGTTGGCTAAATATAATCTTCTATAGCACTAACTATATGTGCAAAAAATCATCGAAATCGGTTCAGATTTAGCTATAGCTCCCATATATATGTACCGCCCGATTTTTATAAATTTGGCCATAAAACCCTTATTTATCAACCGATCTTACCCAAATTTGGCTTAATGTAGTCTTCTATAGCACTAACTATATGTGCGAAATTTCATCGAAATCGGTTCAGATTTAGATATAGCTCCCATATATATGTATAGCCCGATTTTCCCAAATTTGGCCATAGAACCCTTATTTATTAACCGATCTTACTAAAAGTTAGATAGATCCAGTCCTCTGTAGTACTAACTATATGTGCAAAATTTCATCGAAATCGGTTCACATGTAGATATAGCTCCCATATATGTAACACCCGATTTCGAAAAATTCGCCCCTAATAACCTTATGTTTGACCATACAGGCCTCATTTCGTAACTGATCTTACTCAAATCTTGCACAAGATAACCTTTTGTGGTATTAATCAAACCCGCAAAATATTATGCAACCAATTTGCAGATTTAGATATAGCTTCCATATGTATGCATCGCTCGATTTTCCCAAATTTTGCCATAGTACTCTTATTTATTAACCAATGTTACTCAAATTTCAAATTTTGATGTACTAGCCGATCGTACTTATACGTACTTGAGCTCTTACATAAGAATATTGCTCGATTTTTACAAATTTGTATTTATTACCCACACTAATTTAACGAGTTTCTCTTTTTAATAATGGGCTCAATATAGTGGCATACTAACTCCGTAAGCGCAATATCAACACAGCCAGTGTTGCTAGAAGTAGGGGAAATTCCCTATATGTAGGTTTTTTCTAATATTTAGCGTCTTGTAGGGACGTAGGGCCACAATGTAGGCCATTTTCACTCAACACAATTTGTAACAACTTTTACATTTTGGTGGCTCTAAAGGAGGAAATTAGAAGCCGACAAGGCTTGATCTTTAACAATGTGTGGTAAACTTTATTCATGTAGAAAATTTTGTCAACATTTTATTTCTATAGAACATTTTGTCAAAATTCTATTTCTATAGAAATTTTTTTCAAAATATTATGTCTATAAAAAATTTTCTGAAAATTTTATTTCTGTGGAATTTTGTCTCAAAATTTTATTTCTATAGAATTTATTGTCAAAATTTTATTTCTATAGAAAAATTTCTCACAAAAATTCGTTTATAGAAACTTTTTCCAAAATTGTATTTTTATAAAGATTTACCAAAAATGATTACTAATTTGGGTAGAATTCTACCAACTGTGGCAACCGTGGTCGTAATACAAATTTATATTTTAAGTTATATACGTTGCATATTTATGTTTTAAGATAATAAAGTACTTAGAACCATTTTTGTTTTGTAAAATTTGTTTAAATTTAACGAAAAATATTGTAGGGAAAATTGTTTGGGAATGTATGGGAAAATAGGGAACTTTTTTTGTCCTTGTAGGGTAAACCGAACATTTTCCCTGGCAACACTGACTATGAGCTATAGTCAGATTGAGACAAAGCACACATGTACCCCTTAATTTTCTTAAATATGCAACTGCGGTTTATCTCCCAGACCTATATCAATGTTAATCCACAAATGCTTATGATTACTAATTCAGAAAGGGTGGTTTAGGGTATGATATAGTCGGCCCCGCCCGACTTTCTACTTTACTTACTTGTTTTACTTTGTTCTGAATTTAATAATTTAAATAATTAATCATAAAAATTCTTATGATTTTTCAGCATTGACGAAAACCAGCATCCTTGATACATCATGAAAATAAAACACTTAAAACTTTTGTCCAACTTCTATTAATATGTGTAATTCATATACTGGGATTTCATGTAAACGAAATTAATTTAAATCAAATGTTAATTTTTGTTAACTTTCGCTGAATCGGGAAGAAAATAATTTCGTCTCATAGACGAAACTAGATCATCAATGTGACGAAATATGAAGAGAACAAAAATTGACTTTGTTGATTGATTTCGTCACGTGGACTACCGTGGATTACTTTTTAATTTTAATGAAATGTTATGCGTAGTCTGTAAGGGTTATGTAATCCATAGACATAAATAAATGAAATGAAATATCCATTGAAATACTCCCGAGGACGAAACTTTTCATCGCATAGACGAAAACGCATTGATGAAACTCAATCGTCAAAGTGACGAACGCTTTTTCTTTCGGTGTATATATAGTTATGGACCGATATGGACAAATTCTTGCGTGTTTGTTAGAGACGACATTCTAACACCATGTAGCAAATTTCAGCCGGATCGGATGAAATTTGCTTCTCTTAGAGGCTCCGCAAGCCAAATCGGGGGATCGGTTTATATGGGGGCTATATAATTATGGACCGATGTGGACCAATTTTTGCATGGTCATTAGAGAACATATACCAATACTATGTACCAAATTTCAGCCGGATCGGATGAAATTTGCTTCTTTTAGAGGCTCCGCAAGCCAAATCGGGGGATCGGTTTATATGGGGGCTATATATAATAATCTACCGATGTGGACCAATTTTTGCATGGTTGTTAGAGACCATATACTAACACCATGTACCAAATTTCAGCCGGATCGGATGAAATTTGGTTCTCTTAGAGGCTCCGCAAGCCAAATCGGGGGATCGGTTTATATGGGGGCTATATGTAATTATAGACCAGTAGGACCAATTTTTGCATGGTTGTTAGAGACCATATACCAACACCATGTACCAAATTTCAGCCGGATCGGATGAAATTTGATTCTTTTAGAGCGATCGCAAGCCAAATTTGGGGGTCCGTTTATATGGGGGCTATACGTAAAAGTGGACCATTTGCAATACCATCCGACCTACATCAATAACAACTACTTGTGCCAAGTTTCAAGTCGATAGCTTGTTTCGTTCGGAAGTTAGCGTGATTTCAACAGACGGACGGACGGACGGACGGACATGCTCAGATCGACTCAGAATTTCACCACGACCCAGAATATATATACTTTATGGGGTCTTAGAGCAATATTTCGATGTGTTACAAACGGAATGACAAAGTTAATATACCCCCATCCTATGGTGGAGGGTATAAAAAAAGGAGGAAACATTAAATAGTCAACTGTATAAAAACAAAGTTTAGTTCCTCATTTTTAATAAGTAGTCCAAGAGGAGTTGGCGGACACTTTTAAAAATAAAAGCGGACATTAAGTTTGAGTTTTGCGGCTAAAATTATTTTTCATTTTAGCGACAAAACTCGAATATCTAATCTCGACTCCACGTTCTTCTTTTGTTAGAGTTTTTGAATTCCTTCCAAAATTTCAAACTTTTATATAAAAAAACAATTTTTTTCCAAAAGCTCAGTCCATTTCGTTGATATCAAGCACTGATCTTTTCTGACTGTAAATCTTTAATAACCCACATTTCGAAGTTTCATTACAAAGATTTAATATAGTATAAATATAAATGTATATATAAATAAGTAAATTAAAAAAAAATTTGATGTTCGGTCGGAGCAGGGATTGAACCCACGGCCCTTTGCAAGGCGGACATGCTAACTATTGCTCCACGTGGCAAACAAATGTATGTTTCTGTTAAATAATGTTTTGTTTGCATGGGCTCGTGGGCGCTGCAAACTATGCTATATAAATGTAACTTATAACGATAATTGTCAATTGATGACCATATCAGCTACGTAGCCCAGTGGATAGTGTGTTGGCTTACAAACTGTATGGTCCCCGGTTCTCCGTCCAGGCGAAAGGTAAAATTCTCCGTCCAGGCGAAAGGTAAAATTTAAAAATTTTATAAAATTGAATAATTTCTACAACATTATTTGTATTACAGAAAAATGTGCCAAGAACTAAAAAATTTCATGGAAGTGAAAATTATGTCAGGGAATGAGCACAATCTTCTTTGGGAGAAAATTCTTCCAAGCATAGATTGCTTCCAAACATATTATAGGTTCACATAAAACAAACATAATAATGTTTCGGCAGTATCCAATAATATATGTGCTTCCTTCAAAATATGTTTGGAACATACGAGATGTTAGAAAAGCGATTTTTTTAGGGTGTAGAAATATTGCTCTAAGACCCCATAAAGTATATATGTTCTGGGTCGTGGTGAAATTCTCAGTCCATCTAGCCACTTCCGTCAGTCCGTCTGTTAAAATCACGCTAACTTCCGAACGATGTATTGATTGATGTAGGTCGGATGGTATTGCAAATGGGAAGACAATGTTAAGAAGTTTTACGATACATGGCCATCGGCACCCAGCAAAAAAATTTGGAACTTTAAAAGCACTTCCAAAAATGTCCTCCCAAAGAAGTTCTTTATTTTAGCTGTACAGGAAGTTCTTTTACTTCAATTTTTCATAACTCGCTTTTCTCATATTTTTAGTGGAAAATTTAAAATGTTTTGTTTCAAATAGGTTAAAAATAGATTAAGAATTAATAAAATGGTAAAAATTATTTAAATTTTTCTGAAAAAAACGCCAAATCCATTCTAGAAAAATTGCGAATTGAAAATTTGAAAAAATTGAAAATTTTTGGCGACGCTTTTTTTGCTGGGCAAGTATTACCACAACCCAAATAATTCGAACTTCTTTAGTAGAGTTCCTACGCAATCCATGGTGGAGGGTACATAAGATTCGGCCTGGCCGAACTTAAGCCTGGAAATACTTGGTTTACTTGCACCATACTCTCTCGGTCCCTCTTTTTAAACAACATATATGTTTATAGGCAAATTCTAAATTAATATATGTTTGTATCCACACATAGTATATTTAAAAAAATTTTATGTACCAAACACAATATGTTCTAACATATTAACATCCCAGCAAAAAATGGAGCACTATTTCAGCAGGATTGTAAGGGAGAAAGGCAGTACCAACTGCCCACAAAACAACCGAATCGGTGCTGATTTTTTTGGGCGATGTCCCGATTTAGAGTAGCTTCTACATAGCGCTGATATAATTGCTCATTTTAATAGAAATATTGCTCAGAAGTTATATAATCTGGAGTATAGCATTGTTGGCGTGAAGGAAAACAGCACTACCTTTCATGCAACTCTACTGCATGAATTGGTTGCAGCAAAGTAAACGAATGGTCATAAACTAGTTTGATTACTCGTTTACGTTATTGCCACCGATTCATGCAGTGTGGTTGCACTGCCTACTTTATTGTATACCAAAAAGCGCAACTAAACTCTTACTGCTGAAGTATTTTTTGCTTATGTCTCAAATATGTTATGCTAGTTTATGAACAATATATGCTTGCACTTAAAAAGAATGTTTTCAAAATATGAGTTCCAATCCTATAATGTTTACACCCAAACATATTAAAAACAATATGTTTTGTCGGGTGCAGTCTCGAAGGCCCTGCAAAATTTGTATTCCTCATCTGGAATAGGCAATAAGGATCCTACATTGTTATATATTTATCCTTGCACTGTAAATGTTGAAATAAAACTTCCAGTAGCAATATTGTCAGGACCAAAACATATGTTTTTCTACATTTTATTTTGTGTCGCTAACTTAATTTTGTCGTTTCATTTTGTTCTGCTTCGTTTTTTTTTTGCTGTTAGCAATGCTGGAAATTTCTATCGAATACCGTGATCCAAACTTTTAATCGTATCGACAATGTTCGATACGATTATATATTTGATATCGAATGCCGTGATTATACCCCTAGTCCACATTGGTTTAATTATCTGATTGTCTAAAGAAGCTCCTATAGATTAAATCAATTCAATTCACACTCTTTAACATTCACCTTCGTCGAAATATCCACATATTCATCCAGGATGTCATCAGGTTCACAGTTAAGCCGAAATATAACAAAAAAATCCACAGAGCACAAAATATTTACATTGCTGCATATTCATAAAGTCTGTCATGAACGAATAAATAATAAATATTAACATTTGAAGGAAAAACATATTTTCGCGGTCGCATAAGTTAATCCATATTGAAATCAGTATCATTTCATAGAATAGCAGGAATTTTCGCATAGAGCATTCATGGCTTATAGTAATTTAAAATCAATGATAAAATGACATCAATGGAAAACTTATGCCATTGAATTTCAATTTCACAGGATGCGAAAATGACTGATGCATGCATATAAATAATATGAGAAGTAACACTTTGTGATATGTTGTAACAGAAGGAAGTTTTGATTGAAATAATTTTCTCAATAAATCTTTATTTCGTTTATTTTATAATTTTCCATATTTTCCTGTATCATGAGTCTGTAGGCATTGCAATTCATGCTACTTATCTTTATATTTGTTTCTTCATCTTTAATAACCCATATAAATAAAATATTTGTGAGCAATATATATATATATATATATATATATATATATATATATATATATATATATATATATATATATATATATATATATATATATATATATATATATATATATATATATATATATATATATATATATATATATATATATATAGATATATATATATATATATATATATATATATATATACCACACCTAAACGCCAAGTTTTTTTTCCGATTTTTATTTGACATTTCTCTATTTCAGACTTACTCAATTTGAACCATGGACGTCGTGAATGGGCAGAATGGTTCCAAGAAATGGCAACAGTGGATGATCAATTTTCGAAGAAAATCATTTTCAGTGATGAGGCACATTTTCACCTCAGTGGATTCGTCAATAAACAGAATTGCCGCATTTGGGCGAATGAGAATCCAAGAGTGATTGTCGAAAAACCAATGCAATGCGGCATCATCGGGCTGTATTTTTTCCAAAATGAGGCTGGTCAGGCAGTTACTGTGAATGGTGTTCGCTATCGTGAGATGATAACGAACTTTTTATGGCCCAAATTGGAAGATATGGATGTGGACGATATGTGGTTTCAGCAGGACGGTGCCACTTGCCACACAGCTAACGAAACAATGGCTCTTTTGCGCAACAAATTCAATGGCCGTGTTATCTCACGTAATGGCGATGTCAATTCGCCGCCAAGATCATGTGATTTGACACCGTTGGCCTTTTTTCTTTGGGGTTATTTGAAAGAAAAGGTGTACGTCGATAAGCCAGCAACAATTCAAGAGCTAAAGGATGAGATAATTCGGCACATTAACGGCATAGAACCTCAATTATGCCTCAGCGTCATCGAAAATTTGGACCATTGTTCCATACTTAATTGAGTAATACCAGTATATCATAATAAAATAAAATTACAATAATTTCCTAAATTGTTTGTGTTTTATTCAAGATCAACATCGGCCCTTGAAATTTTAACCACCCTTTATATATATTTTTTTAATTATCAGTATTTGGGTTTTAAATTTGTTATGAAAATGGTTGCCATCTTCTCCTTGCCAAAACAGCATTGGATATTGGAGAGCATCATATGAGCAATGTGTTTCAGGTACTCGTTGCAATTGATCATTTAATGGATGTACAATTATATATCTTTACTTATCACCAACATTTACAAAAGCAATTAATTTAATGTTGGTGCATTGAGTCGTCGTGGATGCCCCCTACTGATGTTTTATCAGAATTTATAACTGACGGAATAAATTTTGTAACTAAAGGGTGATACGGTCAAAATTTGGCCAATATAAACTTGACGTATTTCTTTCAATTTTGCATTTAAAAAACCTGAACACCCCTCATTTTGAAGGTGTGTGTGTGTAGAATGTTGCTCCTATTTTGATTTTGAAATTCACTCTTCAGTTGTCAAAATGCCGTCCAAGCAAGAAGAGCAGCGTATCAAAATTTTGCTCGCGCATCGCGAAAATCCGAGATACTCGCACGAAAAGCTGGCAAAATCGCTAAAAGTTGCCAAATCAACCGTTACAAATGTAATTAAAGTGTTTGGGGAACGTTTGTCGACAGCCAGGAAGTCTGGATCGGGGGGAAATCGAAAACCGGAAGCCGCTGAGACGACAAAGAGAGTTGCCGGTAGTTTCAAGCGAAACCCTAACCTCTCTCTCCGAGATGCCGCAAATAAGCTGGGTGTATCGTCTACAACCGTGCATCGAGCCAAAAAACGAGCCGGACTATCGACTTACAAGAAGGTAGTGACTCCAAATCGCGATGATAAACAAAATACGACGGCCAAAGCGCGATCCCGGAGGCTGTACGCGACGATGCTGACGAAGTTTGACTGCGTGGTAATGGACGACGAAACCTACGTCAAAGCCGACTACAAGCAGCTTCCGGGACAGGAGTTTTATACGGCAAAAGGAAGGGAAAAGGTTGCAGATATTTTCAAGCACATAAAACTGTCAAAGTTCGCAAAGAAATATCTGGTTTGGCAAGCCATTTGTACCTGTGGCTTGAAAAGCAGCATTTTCATAGCTTCCGGGACTGTCAACCAAGAAATTTACGTGAAAGAGTGTTTGAATAAACGTCTGCTGCCTTTCCTGAAGAAACAGGGTTGTTCCGTACTATTTTGGCCGGATTTGGCATCTTGCCATTACGGTAAAAAGGCTATGGAGTGGTACGCCGCCAACAACGTGTGACAAAGTTCAGCGTATGGCGTGCTTGTGTATCTCAGGTGCATTCAGCAAGACAGGAACAAACTCCCTTAATGTCATACTGCATCTATTGCCTTTAGACATTTTGGACAAACAGTCAGCTGCAACAACGGCTGTGCGGTTGCGCGAGCTATCGCTGTGGTCGGAATAAAGTTACGGTCACAGTTCGGTCCTCAAAATAATGCCAGATGTGCCTAACGTAGTGGATTACACTTTGGCGAGTCCACTTTTCGACAAAAAGTTTGAGACTCTAATTCCCAACAGTGAGGCGTGGTGTACACGGACCCCGGGGAATAAAAGATATATAGATTTCTACACTGATGGCTCCAAATTGGATGGCCAAGTGAGTTTCGGAGTATATTCTAAAGATCTGGAACTTCGAATAGCGAAAAGATTACCTGATCACTGTAGTGTTTTTCAGGCTGAAATATTAGCAATAAGAGAAGTGTTGAATTGGCTGAGAAGTAATGCTCCAAGCAATATTGGCATTAACATATACTCAGACAGTCAACCTGCACTAAAATCCTTGGACTCTGTGTTCCTCAAATCGAAAACGGCCATCGACTGCCGCAAATCTCTCAATGAGATGGCTGAGCAGCACCATATTCACCTAATATGGGTGCCTGGCCATAGGAACATACCGGGGAACTGCGAAGCAGATGAGCTAGCAAGGCTAGGAACTACCTTACATATTCCAGGGGAACTAGAATCTGTTGGTATGCCTCTGGCTACCTGCAAGCTCTTACTGCGTGAGAAGGCTGTCATGATGGCAAATGTTCGATGGGAGAATTGTAAGGGTTGTAACGACACCAAGCAAATATGGCCCCATTTAAACTTAAACCGCACACTAGATATGCTAGTGTTCTCGAGACGCCAGATATCACTCCTGATATCTGCTATAACGGGTCGCAGCCTGATAGGCGATTTTGCAAGGACTATTGGTGCAAAGTATAATGACTATTGTATGAGCTGTCATGATGCGGAGGAAAAGGAATCAATAAAACACCTCTTGTGTGAGTGTCCTGCATTTTGTGTAAGGCGTAAGCAAATTTTAGGGGCATATAGCTTCAGATAACTGGCGGACCTGGAAAACGTTAACTTAAGCAGTCTGCTAATGTTTTTGGAACAATCTGGTTGGTTCAACAGAAGAAAATAATCGAGAAGGTTCAACGGTTAAAACTAGAAGTGCCCCTATGTAATAGGTACTTTTAGTTAATGTGGTATCACAATGGACTGAATAGTCTAAGTGAGCCTGAATCTTAATCGGGCTGCCACTTTGACCTAACCTAACAACGTGCAGGTGGTTCCCAAGGACAAAAACCCTCCCAACATGCCAGAGCTCCGCCCAATTGAGAAATACTAAGCTATTGTCAAGCGGAACCTAAAGAAGACCAAAAAAATGCTAAGGACGAGCAGCAGTTTAAGGCAAACTGGCTTTCTGCGGCGAAGAGGGTGGACAAGGTGGCTGTACAAAATCTGACGGCAGGTGTCAAGCGTGAGGCCCGGCAATTCGGATTTGGAAAAGCGAAAGCCTAACTGAATATTTTCCTGAATTTTATACTAATTGAACTTGAAAAATAAATTTAATTTGATTTTTTAAATAAACGATTTCACCGATTCACACGCGTTTTCCTTTGACCAAATTTTGACCGTATCACCCTTTATTCTACAATCTTGCATCGAAGTCCCATAGCAATAGCACATCTCGTGGAAACTTCTGTTTCACAATTGTCAGGGAAATATGCCTGCGAAATTTGCAAGATTCATCAGGAAAAGACTATATGGATCTTTCTGTGTGATATATTTGTCTTTTAGCTAAACAAAGTATAGCTTTATCTCGCAAATAGAGATTTAAAATTAGAGATATGTACCCAGTAAAACAATTTGGAAGTTCTTTCAAAGGCACAACTTTAAAAGCACTTCCAAAAGATGTACTCTCAAAGATGTTCTTTATTTTAATAAACAGAAGAAGTTCTTTTAATTCAATTATTTATAATTCGCTTTTTTCTTGTTTTTATTTTTTTTTTGTTTCAAAAAGGTTAAAAACAGAGTAAGCATTAAAAAAATGATACAACTTATTGAAATTTTGTCCAAAAAAAATCTAGATCCATTCAAGAAATATTGGGAATTTTTCAAAATATTTTAATTCAGACAAGCGTTAGAATGCATTAAAAATCATAAAAAATTATAAAAATTATTGATTTGTCAAAATATGACAATATTTTTTAATTCACATCCAAAACACTGAATTCGAACTACAGAGTAAGAAGTGATGCAAATTCAGTGCAGCGGCTGTTGAAATGGTGGACATCCGTCCTATGACAAGTCCGTGTTAAATTCACCGTCTCTGTGCCAATTTTGCACTATGTACTTCCGGATCCCAAAAGAACATTTTCACTATTTTTTTGGCGACGCTTTTTTTTACTGGGTATTTACTCCCAGCAAAAAAAGCATCGCTAAAAAGTAGTGAAATTGTTCCTTTTGGATCCGGCAGTGGTGCAAAATTGGCGCAGAAGCGATGAATTTAACACGGACTTGTCATAGGACGGATGTCCACCATTTCAAATGCTGTTGCACTAAATTTGCAGCACTTCTTAGGGTGTAACCCAAATATTAGTGTTTTGCATGTCAATTACAAAATTTTGCAATAATTTGCAAATAAATAGAAAGAAAATGTTTGAATTGACATCAATTTTCTTTCAAGTTATAATATAATGTGCCACATAATTTATTCTGTTTTCACAGATTCATTTGATATTTTAGCTGCTAAACTCAAACGAAGAAGGGTATCTTTAGGGCATTATTCCTGCTTCAACCGAACCCCAAGCGGTGGATTATCCCACCTCAGTAATGGTGGTGACATTTATGAGTGTTTGAAAGCTTCTCTAAGTGGTTTCACTACATTAGGGAACGTCGTTCGGACGTAAAAAGGAGGTCCCTTGTCATTGAGCTTAACATGGAATCGGGCTGCTGTAGTTCTTGAGTTACGGTGCAGAAACGCAAAAAAGCAAAATATTAAGCCATTTGAAAATGAGTCGATTTATCTGAAAATTAAATACATATTCGTAATAAACGCTGACTATATAACAGGTTGGCTGATAAGTCCCCGGTCTGGCACATAGATGCTAATATTAAATGCATATTATTTTTATATAGTACCAACCTTCAAATGATTCGCGTCAAAATTTGACTGACGTCTGTAAGTCAATTAGTTTGTGAGATAGAGCGTCTTTTGTGAAGCAACTTTTGTTATTGTGAAAAAATGGAAAAAAGGAATTTCGTGTTTTGATAATATACTGTTTTCTGAAGGGGAAAAAATACGGTGGAAGCAAAAACTTGGCCTGACAATGAGTTTCCGGACTCTGCCCCAGGGAAATCAACAATAATTGATTGGGGGTCGATGAACGCAGTGAACGGCCGAAAGAGGTGATTACCGACGAAAACATCAAAAAAAATGCACAAAATGATTTTGAATGACCGTAAAATGAAGTGATCGAAATAGCAGAGGCCTTAAAGATATCAAAGGAACGTGTTGGTCATATCATTCATCAATATTTGGATATGCGGAAGCTCTGTGCAAAATGGGTGCCGCGCGAGCTCACATTTGACCAAAAACGACAACGTGTTGATGATTCTGAGCGGTGTTTGCAGCTGTTAACTCGTAATACACCCGAGTTTTTCCGTCGATATGTGATAATGGATGAAACCTGGCTCCATCACTACACTCCTGAGTCCAATCGACAGTCGGCTGAGGGGACAGCGGTGAACCGTCTCCGAAGCGTGGAAAGACTCAAAAGTCCGCTGGCAAAGTAATGGCCTCTGTTTTTTGGGATGCGCATTTTTATCGATTATCTTGAGAAGGGAAAAACCATGAACAGTGACTATTATATGGCGTTATTGGAGCATTTGAAGGTCGAAATCGCGGCAAAACGGCCCCATATGAAGAAGAAAAAAGTGTTGTTCCACCAAGACAACGCACCGTGCCACAAGTCATTGAGAACGATGGCAAAAATTCATGAATTGGCCTATTTTGAGGCAAAACCGAAGGAGTACTACCAAAATGGTATCAAAAAATTGGAAGGTCGTTATAATCGTTGTATCGCTCTTGAAGGGAACTATGTTGAATAATAAAAACGAATTTTGACAAAAAAAATGTGTTTTTCTTTGTTAGGCCGGGGACTTATCAGCCAACCTGTTATGTACCAACATATTCGAAATAAAGTTATCTAAATTTTGTAGCTCACTCTTTCAACTTGAGTATCAATCATACGGAACGTAGTTGCCAAAAAAATATACTTACCCTCCGACGTTTTACCATCAATTATCTTCAAAGTTCTTTAGTGAACAATAAATTTAAACCTCATTATCGTTTTTTTTTAAGTATGTCAATCTAATCGAAAGATTAATTAATAGAATTGCATTTGAACCATTGTAGTATTCCGATTACATTATGTTTTTCAAGAGTTCAGCTGATGTGAATCTCAGCCGTGCCACAATTGCATTTCAATGGTCTATCCTCCTCCCTCACGGTGTGATTGCTTTCTATTATTATCTCTTAAGCCAATGGGGATTGTTTTTTATCAATTAAAAGGAAAAGGAAATAAAGTACTTCGCAAACATCGGACTCTTATTAAAAAAAAAACTATTGTCCTGATTTAATTATGTCTCTTTTTTCCTCTCGCTCATTCAGTGATTCATCAGTGGCCATCACCATCACAGACATCATCGGCATCGATTGCTTTGTCATCGCCATCATAGTCCTAGGACAGACGCAGCCACAGAAGAAATAAAAGCTTTCCAGAAACAGGATCAACAGTGGCAGTTGGAGCAGCAGTACAATAAAATCATTAACCACGATGTTGACCTCAATTGAATTCATCTCGACAAATCAACTTCAACCGGTTGGTTGGTTGTTTGGTTTATTTTACACAGCAGATGCAAAAAGTTTTCCGGCAACAAGAGCCAGACCAGACCAGCCACCCAAGCAAGTTGCAATGGTAAGTACATCCGACCAAAATCATTCTGAATCAATGGCCGATATACACAGCGATTGAGTTCTCCCCTTCTTGATGCCTGCTTTGTTACATTTTTCCCGTATTGCATTTTTCTTACAGAGTTTTTCTTTGTTTTTTTCTTTCATAGTTTAATTTAACATGAATCTTATAATTGATAGAATTATAGGATATTGTTGACGTCGACCAGTTCATTCCAATTCAGGAGGGATGTTGTTTGTAATCCCTTTTGTTGCTAAGTAATCATAGTGGGTTTTCATTGGTTATTTCTTCTTATAGTTTTCCAAGAAATCATCATTGAAGTGGTTAGCCAGTACAGCAACCACTTGACCACAAACTTCGAGGCATGCTATATTTACGTTTTGTTTCCAAGAGCACTACAAAACTCAAAAAAAAATGTAGGACTTAAAAAAACACCATGATCACGTATAAAGAATCATCTGGAAAGGGTTGACTAAGAGCTACAAGGATAGATCGTCTCGCATGGTGTCTAGGTTAGGTTAGGTTAGGTGGCAGCCCGATGTATCAGGCTCACTTAGACTATTCAGTCCATTGTGAACTTCTCTCTTATCACTGAATGCTGCCCGATTCTATGTTAAGCTCAATGACAAGGGACCTCCTTTTTATAGCCGAGTCCGAACGGCGTTCCACATTGCAGTGAAACCACTTAGAGAAGCTTTGAAACCCTCAGAAATGTCACCATCATTACTGGGGTGGGATAATCCACCGCCGAAAAACTTTTTGGTGTTCAGTCGAAGGAGGAATCGAACCCACGACTGTGTATGCAAGGCGGGCATACTAACCATTGCACCACGATGGGTCCCATGGTGTCTAGGGTGACCAAATATATTTTCCATGTTGGGAATTTCTCTTCTATCAATGAAAACAACAATATAATATTTTATTTTTAAAGTCCTAACCCGAAAAATCTGTCGGATAAATTTTTGATCCGGAGCAATTTAGGAAGAACATCTACATATATAAAATCCGAATTTTGTTTGTTTATTTGTATGATCCGGATAACCTCGGAAACGGCTCAAACGATTTGCTTGAAATCTTCCGAGATCGAAGAGGGCGATGAAAATAGGGTACCTCATTTCCTGATATCTGGTGAGGAAGGGGACCTCTCCTTTGCCCGTTTCGACCAAAGTGCTCCGATTTTCAAAGATGGCGTATGAAGAAAGATCGGCTTTTTATTTTTCAATTTTTAGTCGGGAAAGACGACATCCTCTTTGCCCGACTTATTTTCAAAGTACAGTGGAATTAAACTTCTCTGATTTACTTGAAATTTACAGAGTGGGGGTGAGGTTATGAATTTGCCTCCACCATAGGATGGCCGATATATTAACATTCTCATTCCGTTTGTAACACATCGAAATATTGGTCTAAGACCCCATATTCTGAGTCGATCTAGCGATATCCGTTGGTACGCCCGTCCGTCCGTCTGTGGATATCACGCTATCTTCCGAACGAAACAAGCCATCGACTTGAAATTTGCCACAAGTATGGTTATTGATCTAGGTAGGATGGTATTGCAAATGGGCCCTATCGGACCACATATTTGTACTGCCGAGCCCCAGATTTGACTTCCAAACTGAATCAATTGAAATTTGGTACGTAGTTTGAGTATATGGTCACTAACATTCATGCAAAAATTGGTCCATATCGGTCTATAATTGTATATAGCCCCCATACATATCGATCCCCAGATTTGACCTACGGAGCCTCTTGGAGCAGTAAATTTAATCCGATTCCATTAAAATTTTGTAATAAGAGTTAGTAAAGGGTGATACGGTCAAAAATTGGTCAAGGGAAAACGCGTGTAAATCGGTGAAATCGTTTATTTAAAAAATCAAATTAAATTTCTTTTTCAAGTTCAATTAGTATAAAATTCAGGAAAAATGTTCAGTTAGGCTTTCGCTTTTCCAAATACGAATTGCCGGGCCTCACGCTTGACACCTGCCATCAGATTTTGTACAGCCACCTTGTCCACCTTCTTCGCCGCAGAAAGCCAGTTTGCCTTGAACTGCTGCTCGTCCTTAGCAGGTTTTTTGGTCTTCTTTAGGTTCCGCTTGACAATAGCCCAGTATTTCTCAATTGGGCGGAGCTCTGGCGTGTTGGGAGGGTTCTTGTCCTTGAGAACCACCTGCACGTTGTTGGCGGCGTACCACTCCATGGCCTTTTTACCCTAATGGCAAGATGCCAAATCCTGCCAAAACAGTACGGAACAACCGTGTTTCTTCAGGAAAGGCAGCAGACGTTTATTCAAACACTCTTTCAGGTAAATTTCTTGGTTGACAGTCCCGGAAGCTATGAAAATGCTGCTTTTCAAGCCACGAGTACAGATGGCTTGCCCAACCAGATATTTCTTTGCGAACTTTGACAGTTTTATGTGCTTGCAAATATCTGCTACCTTTCCCCTTCCTTTTTCCCTATAAAACTCCTGTCCCGGAAGCTGCTTGTAGTCGGCTTTGACGTAGGTTTCATCGTCCATTACCACGCAGTCAAACTTCGTCAGCAGTCAAACTTCGTCGTGTACAGCCTCCGGAATCGCAGTCAAACTTCGTCGTGTACAGCCTCCGGAATCGCGCTTTGGCCGTCGTATTTTGTTTATCATCGCGATTTGGAGTCACTACCTCCTTGTAAGTCGATATTCCGGCTCGTTTTTTGGCTCGATGCAGTATTGTAGACGATACACCCAGCTTATTTGCGGCATCTCGGAGAGAGAGGTTAGGGTTTCGCTTGAAACTACCGGCAACTCTCTTTGTTGTCTCAGCGGCTTCCGGTTTTCGATTTCCCCCCGATCCAGATTTCCTGGCTGTCGACAAACGTTCCCCAAACACTTTAATTACATTTGTAACGGTTGATTTGGCAACTTTTAGCGATTTTGCCAGCTTTGCGTGCGAGTAGCTCGGATTTTCGCGATGCGCGAGCAAAATTTTGATACGATGCTCTTCTTGCTTGGATGCTCTTCTTGCTTAATATCGGCCCATAATTATATATAGCCCTCATATAAACCGCACAAAGATTGGTTAATATCGGATCGTAATTATTTATAGGCTCCCCTATATATACCGGTCAAGAACTGAATTATAAAGGTAGGTAATCTGACTTGCTTGTTTAAAGATACCTTGCCATCGGCAAATGTTACCACAACCCAAGTAATTCGATTATGGATTTCAGCCTTTAGTAGAATTTTTTTTCGGCCTGGCCCAAATCTTATGTATCCGCCGCCTTTGAAATATTCTGTGAAGGATATGATTGACTTAGTTAATGCAAAATGTTCCTTAGAAATGCGTTATATTATAACAAATAGCGTCTTTTGAAAAATCAGGATGGTCTCGCGAAGCGGTACAGCATCTGCTGGAATCATATAAAACGAAACGGTGGTGGTGGGTTAGATTTGGCCCTGCCGTATGTACTTGTTTGGTGTTATAACGAAGTTTTTCAAAAGAAATTACTATCACAATATAGACCGATCTCCCGATTTTAATTCTTGAGGGCATGAAAGTCACAATAAGGCAAAGTAGCCTTTATCAAAAACATGTTTTCGGGAGGTTCAAGTGTAATTCACTTTGGGTTTGGTGAATTACACGAATATTGAGGCATAATTGGAGGATAGTTTCTTTGTAAGTAGAGGATGCTGATAAGAAATGTAGACACGTCCGTCCATCTAACCATCTTGCAGTCTAAATATATTTTGCAGGAATATAATACGTTTGGAAGGGTTTTCTCCCATATTAAGTTCTTACTGAAATTATAAATTATTTGTCGCAAGTTGAAAATAACCATTAATATTTTTCCATCGAATCCTACACAGAAAAAAGTGAATACTTGAATCAAATACAAAAATTTTGATTTCAATTATTTTTATATTTGATTTTCAGCTTATTACGAAAATCATAAATCCAATTACCCAAATTTTAAGGTTGTCGTGAAATTATTTTCAAATGAAGGGATATTTGTGTTGAGTATAAAGGTAATTGGAATTTGTCAAAATTTCCAAATGAATCAGTATTTACTCAATCCAAATACATTGGTATTTAAAATATATAAAGTTTTTCAATTACAGTCGTAATTGAGCTGAGTACAATGTTTATAAAATTTTGTAACCAATACATTTACTATCGTAATTGTGTTTATTACGGTAGTAATCAATATAATCTTTGTACTATATGTTATAATCTATATTAGTTTAAGAAAATTATAAAAATACACTCTGAAAAGAGGTTTTATGCTTTTTATTGTAAAAAATGTTAAAAATATATATAACTGAAAATATGGCAGAGTACATGTTTGGAAAAAATACAGAATATTCCTTATAAACGGCATATTTAACAGGCTCACTCACAAAGAATAAACAGTTTTTAAATTATCTGTACCACCTGTTGGAATTGGGCTTCCCAAATCTCATTTCTATGTGATTCGTCGTCTTGCTCTTCTGTAATGCAATCAATGTAGAAGCCTCTATTCATTTCAAAATTTTAAAAAGATTTTAAAAAATTTTATATAATTTTACCTTCTGTTGAAGAATTCTGGGAAGAATTGAAGCACGAACTTCCCGTTTTTAAACTAAACACATTTTCCTCTAGGCCACATAATTTTGGCAGTCGTCTTTTATCCATTCATAGACCAGTTTGATGCGTACACATCCTAAATAAATAAGCATTTTCGCAAGTTTTTGAATGGCCCAATTCAGGATGTGTTTACGTTTATACAACGAAAGAATTCATTTACTAATTTTATTAAAGTTTTCAACGAATTTTGTCAATTTTACGAATATACGAAATATATACTAAATATATTATATTAACTTTCCATTCTAAAAAGTTCGTGCTGTAAAAAATTCGTGATTCGTCGTGATCCCGACTATTAGTCGAAGTCACGAAAAATTATTGTGAATCTTTAATCGTATTTGCGAAAACATACATGACTATTTCGTGAATGTGCTTGAGAGAGTTCTTCACACACGATACACTCACAACGAAACTGTTAATTTTTAGGAAGAGAATTCTTTCAAAGTAGTTTCCACAAAAGTTCGCTTGTCAAAAAAAAACTCGGATTTAGATAAAAATATATAACATACTTACCTACGATAAAAATAAAATATGATGCGTTTTTAATATTTAAACATTTGGAATCGCGATACCAATAGCAATTTTTATTTGCGCGACCATGTACTTAGAAAGTTTCCAAATAATAACAATAAATGATATTTTATTGTTTGTATTAATTTATTTTTCGTTACTTAGCAACGTCATAATCAGTTTTGTCTGGCAATTACGCATTATAATTAAATCAATAACTTTTACACTTGGTCCAATTGAAAATATTAATTGATGTGTTGTAAATTCAATTATCGGGGAATTTGGATATTTTTTCCAGTTTTCCATTCAACCAATTATTTTTGTATTTGACTTAATAAAAATCGTACTCGATATAATTTTTTCATTCAATTATGCCAGTAATTGATTTTTATTCTGCTTCATTTTTTTCTGTGTATAGATTTTTACAGATAAATATTCAAAAGTACATTTATTTTAGAAGTGAACAAAGCCTAGTCAAAACTCCACAAGGAACTTTGTAGTCCATATTGGATTATACTGTATTTTTGAAACCATGCTTGGCGTTTCGTAGTACTTTTTATACCCTCCATCATAGGATGGGGGTATATTAACTTTGTCATTCCGTTTGTAACACATCGAAATATTGCTCTAAGACCCCATAAAGTATATATATTCTGGGTCGTGGTGAAATTCTGAGTCGATCTAAGCATGTCCGTCCGTCAGTCCGTCTGTTGAAATCACGCTAACTTCCGAACGAAACAAGCTATCGACTTGAAACTTGGCACAAGTAGTTGTTATCGATGTAGGTCGGATGGTATTGAAAATGGGCCATATCGGTCCACTTTTACGTATAGCCCCCTCTAAGAGAAGCATATTTCATCCGATCCGGCTGAAATTTGGTACATGGTGTTGGTATATGGTCTCTAACAATCATGCAAAAATTGGTCCACATCGGTCCATAATTATATATAACCCCCATATAAACCGATCCCCAGATTTGGCTTGCGGAGCCTCAAAGAGAAGCAAATTTTATCCGATCCGGCTGAAATTTGGTACATGATGTTGGTATATGGTCTCTAACAACCATGCAAAAATTGGTCCACATCGCTTCATAATTATATATAGCCCCCATATAAATCGATCCCCAGATTTGGCTTGCGAAGTCTCCAAGAGAAGCAAATTTCATCCAATCCGGTTGTAATTTGGAACATGGTGTTAGTATATGATCTTTAACAACCGTGCCAGAATTGAACCATATCGGTCCATAATTATATATAGCCCCCATATAAAACGTTCTCCAGATTTGACCTCCGGAGCCTCTTGGAGGAACAAAATTCATCCGATCCGGTTCAAATTAGGAACGTGGTGTTAGTATATGGTCGCTAACAACCATACCAAAATTGGTCCAATCACACAAAAATTGGTCCATATCGGTTCATAATCATGGTTGCCACTAGAGCCAAAAATAATCTACCAAAATTTTATTTCTATAGAAAATTTTGTCAAAATGTTATTTCTATAGAAAATTTTGTCAAAATTTTATTTATAGAGAAAATTTTGTTAAAATTTTATTCGGTTCATAATAAAATTTTCATCATTTTCAAAATTGTATTTCTATAGAAAATTTTTTCAAATTTTATTCGGTTCATAATCATGGTTGCCACTCGAGCCACAAATAATCTACCAAGATTTTATTTCTATAGAAAATTTTGTCAAAAGTTTATTTCTATAGAAAATTTTGTTAAAATTTTATTTGTGTAGAACATTTTGTCAAAATTTTATGTCTACTTTGTCAAACTGAATTAAATACGTATTGGATCGATCTTTTTTGATTTAATATATACCACGTATGGACTTACATACAATTTAGAAGATGGTGTTAGGAGGTTTTAAGAAACCTTGCCATCGGCAAGCGTTACCGCATCTTAAGTAACTCGATTGTGGATGGCAGTGTTTAGAAGAAGTTTCTACGCAATCCATGATGGAGGGTACATAAGCTTCGGCCTGGCCGAACTTACGGCGGTATATACTTGTTTTAATTATACCCTTCACCACTACTGTGGTACAGGGTATAATAAGTTTGTGCATTTGTATGTAACGCCAAGAAGGAGTAATCATAGACCAACCTTTTAGTATACGGATCGGCTTAGAATTAAATTCTGAGTCGATTTAGCGATGTCCGTCTGTCTGTCTGTCTGTCTGTCTGTCTGTCTGTCTGTCTGTCTGTCTGTCTGTCTGTCTGTCCGTCTGTCTGTCTGTCTGTTGATGTATTTTTGTGTGCAAAGTACAGCTCGCAGTTTTAGTCCGATTGTCCTAAAATTTGGTACAGGGTCCTGTTTCGGCTCAAAAACGATCCCTATTGATTTTGGAAAAAATCGGTTCAGATTTAGATATAGCTGCCATATATATTTTTCACCGATCTGGTCATAATTGGCGTGTATATCAACCGATCTTCCTCAAATTCCGTACATTCGAATATTTTATGAGTCTCGAAAAACTTGCAAAATATCAGCAAAATCGGTTCAGATTTAGATATAGCTCCCATATATAGCTTTCGCCCGATTTACACTCATATGACCACAGAGGCCAATTTTTAACTCCGATTTAATTGAAATTTTGCACAGGGAGTAGAATTAGCATTGTAGCCATGCGTGCCAAATTTGGTTGAAATCGGTTCAGATTTAGATATATCTCCCATATATACCTTTCGCCCGATTTACACTCATATGACCACAGAGGCCAATTTTTACCTCCGATTTAGTTGAAATTTTGCACAGGGAGTAGAATTAGCATTGTTACTATGCGTGCCAAATTTGGTTGAAATCGGTTCAGATTTGGATATATCTCCCATATATAGCTTTCGCCCGATTTACACTCATATGACCACAGAGGCCAATATTTAACTCCGATTTAGTTGAAATTTTGCACAGGGAGTAGAATTAGCATTGTAGCTATGCGTGCCAAATTTGGTTGAAATCGGTTCAGATTTAGATATATCTTCCATATATAGCTTTCGCCCGATTTACACTCATATGTCCACAGAGGCCAATATTTAACTCCGATTTAGTTGAAATTTTGTACAGGGAGTAGAATTAGCATTGTTGCTGTGCGTGTCAAATTTGGTTGAAATCGGTTCAGATTTAGATATATCTCCCATATATAGCTTTCGCCCGATTTACACTCATATGTCCACAGAGGCCAATTTTTAACTCCGATTTAGTTGAAATTTTGCACAGGGAGGAGAATAAGCATTGTTGCTATGCGTGCCAAATTTGGTTGAAATCGGTTCAGATTTAGATATAGCTCCCATATATATGTTTTTCTGATTTCGACATAAATGGTCAAAATACCAACATTTTCCTTGTAAAATCGCCACTGCTTAGTCGAAAGGTTGTAAAAATGACTCTAATTTTCCTAAACTTCTAATACATATATATCGAGCGATAAATCATAAATAAACTTTTTTGAAGTTTCCTTAAAATTGCTTCAGATTTAAACGTTTCCCATATTTTTTTACCAACATTGTGTTCCACCCTAGTGCATTAGCCGACTTAAATTTTGAGTCTATAGATTTTGTAGAATTCTATCAAATTCTTCCAGATCGAGTGATATTTAAATTTATGTATTTGGGACAAACCTTTATATATAGCCCCCAACACATTTGACGGATGGGATATGGTGTCGAAAATTTAGATCTACAAAGTGGTGCAGGGTATAATATAGTCGGCCCCGCCCGACTTTAGACTTTCCTTACTGGTTTTTTATTTAATTTTTCCGACGACACCTCCAAATATGGCTTATTTAAGTCTAGCAGCCCGAAATGAAAAGAGCTTGTTAGAAACGAATCCAATCGTGATTTTGAATAAGAAGTATAAAAGTTAAATAAAAGTTTGAATTTTTCTAAAAATGTTAATATGTTATGTATAGCGCAATGATAGTGATGGCATGGAAATAATTTCAAAATGTTACGGCATCTCTTTAATGTTACCACAAACATTAAACTGAGTTTATTGTAACAATTATTAAAGTATTTTTATGTACTCCACTCTGAATACAAACATTTAAATCCAGCGTAATTTAAATCTCTGGCAAACAATACTCGGTATGGAGAAGTATACATAGCTTCAAATATCATCTATGCACAAAGTTGCATTCGTCTCCCTGTAAGTACGCACGTACATTTGTCCTGGCCCCAACCACAGGACATACAAGTTATCGCCTGTGTTTACATTCATGTTCATCTCTCTAATTCGCATTCATTATTAACAATAAGTCATCTCAGGATAATAATAATGACATCTACTATCCAAGTAGGAGTACATGGTGTTTACACATGTCTTAACCTCCATAACAATTAACTTCCACAAACATCCTGCACGACGAAGAGAGCTTGTGATGCTGGCTACGGGCCCAACCCATAATACCACCCCCACGACCATCCATTCATCCATCCAGCGCTCTGCATACCACGAATGCCAAAACACACACGCACACATTCACATCAAATAAAAATCCTGCTCTAGCGCCAGTAGTAAAGGCAGCGACAGCGGCAAAACATTGACATTCAAGAGTGTTTACTCCGATGTTTTTGATGACAGCTACACATTTGTTATACGAGTAGTTGGGTAGTAGATCCTGTTACTGCTCCCCTATCCCTGCCCCTTGAGTAAGGAAGTGGGCCACCATGAAAAATCCACCGAGAAGACTTAACAACCTAATGACTGACAGAGTGACATTATCAACGATGTTGATAACTGCTTAGATGTTAAGTATGATGCTAAGTAGGTTTGTTCTTGTACGAAATGTGAATGGTTGCTGGTACTGCTTTCAGTTACCCCTCTGGCAGTCCACCATCGACACCGCACACTGTCGCCATTTATGGCTTACGTTAATTCCGATTGTATGTGGCTGCATTGCCGGAACTTCCTTATTGTTAGCCATTATTAAAAGGAAATGAGGCACTGTTGCGGCGGAAGGAAATAATTTTCTCTAGATGTAGCATAATGTTTGATACTGAACTGAAGAGACTGAATGCTGAACTGTGAATGTTGCCAGATGTTGGAATTTACATCAATTAATGATGCACATAAGCTTTAATTTGAATTACAAATGAGTAGCTAGAAGTAGCACATTCTTGTTTGCAAAAGCGAGATATCATTTATGGGATGCTGGATTGAAGAAAATGTTTCGAAATATTCTTCAACGTAGATGTTTTGTTTAGTTTAGAGCTGTAAAATTATTTTAGTAGCCTATGGGAAATTGGTAGAGAATGCCACTGACGGACCTATCCCAAGCAGGGTTGGCCTGTCACAAACTGTGTCTTTTGCGACATGCATTTGCGACGGTATAATACGTATGTCGCAAAAGTCGTAAACCTACTGTATATATATATTTGAATAGAAGAAATCCTGAAAATTTTTTAATTTAGTTTGACAGCATTCGCTGTGAGTTTCTGCAGAAATTTATTAAAGTTTTCCCACGGTCAAGCCTATTTTCTTAGGTGGTATCGAAATTCCCGTTGGTGAGTGTGCAAAATACCTTGGGGTTTTGGACACGAGACTGAACTTAAAGCTAAGAAAGGTTGAGAAAATCCATGTGGGGACTAAAACCGAAAATTGTGGACATTCCTAAGAATTGAAACTTCTTCATACATACCATCGTCTTGGATATCATCGAATTCGCTGCCTAGCTGACGCAACTAAAGTATTTTGAGTTTGCGACTTTTGTTACTTTTTCTACATTTACGACGCGTATGTGACGTTTACAACTTTGCGACAGTCGCAAACCTAAAAAAGTTTGATACAGACCATCTCTGATCCCAAGACTGGTACCGAGGCTTCAGTTCATATAAATTTTAAAATTTTCTCTCTCGGTATTATAAAAGGGTTTCCTTTCTAGTAACGACAAATTAATTACATAAAATTCGAATCGGTCGAAATGTGTAATAACAAAAGTTTACTGAAACAGATGCTGGAGAGGTTGAGAGGTTATGGGGAGATGTTTAAAGGCTGGTCCTAAAAAGAAATTTTCTTTAACAAGTGTCACAAAATACACTCTAAAAACAGTGAACCCACCAGTAAGGGAAATGTGTAATTAAAAAAAAAATTGGGTTACTTGTAGAAAATTTCAACTAAACTGTATTACCAACTTCAAAAAAATAAATAAATATATTTCAACGAATTTAAGAAAAATTATTAGACTTAATTATTTTATTTCACTTTTTAAGCAAAATTTTGTAGTTTGAAGGAAAGAAGGAGTTCAAAATTCCAAATATGGCTCTGGTGCCGTACCAAGTTCATGATGGGAGCATCATTGGTAAAATTTACAAATTTAAAAGTATTCTGAAACATTGTGCGGGAGACACGAATTTAGTAAATGTTTATACTTTGTATTGTTTTCCCCCTTTTTATACCCTCCACCATAGGATGGTGGGTATATTACCATTGTCATTTCGATTGTAACACACCGGATGAAATTTGCTTCTCTTTGAGGCTCCACAAGCCAAATCTGCCGAGCGGTTTATATGGGGGCTATATATAATTATGGACCGATGTGAACCAATTTTTGCATGGTTGTGAGAGACCATATACCAACACCATGTACCAAATTTCAGCCGGACCGCATGAAATTTGCTTATCTTTGAGGCTCCGCAAGCCAAATCCGAGGGTCCGTTTATATGGGGATATACGTAAAAGTGGACCGGGCCCATTTGCAATACCATCCGACCTACATCAATAAAAACTACTTGTGCCAAGTTTCAAGTCGATAGCTTGTTTCGATGGGAAGTTAGCGTGATTTCAACAGACGGACGGACGAACATGCTTAGATCGACTCAGAATTTCACTACGACCCAGAATATATATACTGTATGGGGTCTTAGAGCAATATTTCGATGGGTTACAAAGGGAATGACAAAGTTCTCGGTCATATTTTTGTGTGTGTACAGAATAGTACGTGCGATTATCTGACGAATTTATGATAAAAACTAAGAATGTTCAGAAAAACAACGGAGCAATTGAATTACATAAAGCCATTCACTCAAACATGAGCTATAAGAATATTTTTCAAATATATGGTATAGGTATGTCGACTAACAGAGTAGCCATTAAAATTTCGACATTAAAATTTGTCTAGTTATCTGTTTGGTTTTTCATATTTCGTGGGAATTATACTCGGCTAGCATGTGTGAGTGCAGCATAGCATTCCTTGACATCTGGTAACTCTTTGCTAGTCTAACTCGTTCTACCCACACAGAATCGCGCACATACGCTAACCTATCATACTCAAAATAACAATGCAAACGATGACAATCTTCTTATGATAATGTCATAGACAACAACAACAACTAAAGTTGGCTAGAGAAAACATGGTTTGATGATGAATTCGGGATGAGCCAGGAGAGAGAGAGTTTGTGTTACAGTTACTGTCTCCACTATAACAATATCCTACAATGAATATGACAACGACGATGATGTAAATGATACCAGCATAAAACGAGGTTGGTGCTGTATATCCAAAAACTCGTTATGCCGAGACGAAAGGCCGGAGGTATAGTCGTAAAGTCTTCTCATGAGATTTGCTTCCATCAAAAACCACAAAATAAGAACAACAGGACAAAAGAGTTGATAGTAATAAAAATTATGACTGTTGTCACTTTTTATCCGTTTACGAATCAGAGAATCTGTTAATTATGAATAAAATCCCCATTTAGTCACTTTTGACGAACAGAAAGTGGGATTAGGTCTCAGTAGCTCTTGAGACACTTTAGCCTTTTTACCACAAATGTGGTAAATGGAAATTGCTTAAAGACACAATCTCGTAGTCGTCGTTGTCGGCATACGTGACCACTTCATTAGCGTCATAATCTCGAGGTCTTGCTCGTGGCCATATAAGGCAGTTAAAATCTGTAGGCTCAAAATTCATTAAGTGTCTTTAAAGAGAGTCGTTGCTCATGTATACTATCAGAGTTTATAGAATAACATAAATTCTTAACATTAGAAGTTTTCCATGACACCCTAAGAATAGCGTAAATGATTAAAAGTCATGCGACCAATTCCATCTAAAAGAGATTCTTAACATATCATTCAATTTTAAATTTACGACATTTTCTCATATTGGCAAGGGTTATTGAAGGAAAGTTGACAGTTTGTAATCTCCAAATTTTATTTAATCGATTTTTGATGGTGTTAGTAAAACTAAACTAATTGACGTCAATTTTTATTAAGGTTTAATAGAGATAGATTTCGGACGGAGCTAATTCAAAACTATACCCTCAAAAAAATCTCTTCTTTAACATATGTTCCAAACATATTTTGCAGGAAGCACATATATTATTGGATACTGCCGAAACATTAATATGTTTGTTTTATGTGAACATATTATATGTTTGGAAGCATTTTGAGCCCAAAAATATTATATGCTTGGAAGAATTTTTCCCAAAGACGATTATGCTCATTGCCTAACATACTCGTAATTTTCACTTCCTCGAAATATTTTAGTTCTTGGCACCTTTTTCTGTAATACAAATAATGTTGAAGAAATTATTCACTTTTATAAATTTTTTAAATTTTACCTTTCGCCTGCACGGAGAATCGAACCGAGGACTATACAGTTTGTAAGCCAACAAACTACCCACTGGATTACGTAGCTGTTATAGTCACCAGTAGATAATTATCGTTATAAGTTACACTTATATAGCATAGTTTGCAGCGCCCACGAGCCCATGCAAACATAACATTATTTAACAGAAACATACATTTGTTTGCCACGTGGACTCTCCAGTCAACTCTCCCGGTTTCCATCTCTATTTCTTTCTCTAAACTCTCTCTGTCGCTTTGAATAAAATATCACAACATATGTATGTTTAGTCGAAATTTGTAAATTTATATAAGTTTGCATTCACACATATGATTTTTATGAAACATTCATGCCCCAAACATAATATATTCTAACATATTAACATAGATGTCCCAAACATTTAGTGTTAGTTTAGGAACACACCTTGTTTGCACTTAAATATATTGTGTTTTAAAATTGTGCCCGAAACACATTTTGTTTATATCGGAACATATGAAAAACATATTTTTCTAAGAGTGTACCGAATTAAGAAAACAGAAATAAACATAAAGAAAACAAGTATATTAATTAAAAGTATAATAGTTAGTCTTATTTAATTTTCTTATTTAATCTTAATTAAAATTTAATTAATAGTTTAATCTTTTTGATCATCGTATAAAAATATATTGGTATTAAGTTTGCTGCTTTAACATACGCCTCTTTAACATATGTTCCAAACCTATCTGGCAGGAAGCACATATATTGCTGGATATTGCCGAAACATATTATATGTTTGGAAGCATTTTGAGCCCAAAAATATTATGTGCTTGGAGTAATTTTCTCCCAAAAGAAGAGTGTGCTCAAAAAAAGTTATTTCTGCCTAATTGCATATTCTCTCACATCATTCACTTCCACGATATTTTTATACCCTTCACCACTACTGTGGTACAGGGTATAATAAGTTTGTGCATTTGTATGTAACGCCAAGAAGGAGTAATCATAGACCAACCTTTTAGTATACGGATCGGCTTAGAATTAAATTCTGAGTCGATTTAGCGATGTCCGTCTGTCTGTTGATGTATTTTTGTGTGCAAAGTACAGCTCGCAGTTTTCGTCCGATTGTCCTAAAATTTAGTATAGGGTCCTGTTTCGCCTCAAAGACGATCCCTATTGATTTTGGCAAAAAACCGGTTCAGATTTAGATATAGCTGCCATATATATTTTTCACCGATCTGGTCATAATTGGCGTGTATATCAACCGATCTTCCTCAAATTCCGCACATCCGAATATTTTATGGGTCTCGAAAAACTTGCATAATATCAGCCAAATCGGTTCAGATTTAGATATAGCTCCCATATATAGCTTTCGCCCGATTTACACTCATTTGCCCACAGAGGACAATTTTTTACTCCGATTTAGTTGAAATTTTGCATAGGGAGTAGAATTAGCTTTGTAACTATGCGTACCAAATTTGGTTGAAATCGGTTCAGATTTGGATATATCTCCCATATATAGCTTTCGCCCGATTTACACTCATATGACAACAGAGGCCAATTTTTAAATCCGATTTAGTTGAAATTTTGTACAGGGAGTAGAATTAGCATTGTAACTATGCGTACCAAATTTGGTTGAAATCGGTTCAGGCCAATTTTTAACTCCGATTTAGTTGAAATTTTGCACAGAGAGTAGAATTAGCATTGTTGCTATGCGTGTCAAATTTGGTTGAAATCGGTTCAGATTTAGATATAGCTCCCATATATATGTTTTTCTGATTTCGACACAAATGGTCAAAATACCAACATTTTCCTTGTAAAATCGCCACTGCTTAGTCGAAAAGTTGTAAAAATTACTCTAATTTTCCTAAACTTCTAATACATATATATCGAGCGATAAATCATAAATAAACTTTTGCGAAGTTTCCTTAAAATTGCTTCAGATTTAAATGTTTCACATAATTTTTTACTAATATTGTGTTCCACCCTAGTGCATTAGCCGACTTAAATTTTGAGTCTATAGATTTGTAGAAGTCTATCAAATTCTGTCCAGATCGAGTGATATTTAAATGTATGTATTTGGGACAAACCTTTATATATAGCCCCCAACACATTTGACGGATGTGATATGGTATCGAAAATTTAGATCTACAAAGTGGTGCAGGGTATAATATAGTCGGCCCCGCCCGACTTTAGACTTTCCTTACTTGTTAGTTCTTAGGATCTTTTTATACCCACCACATAGAATGGTGATGGGGTATAATAAGTTTGTCATTCCGGTTGTAACACATCGAAATATTCTTGATCAGAGAGAAATTCTAAGACGACATAAGCATGTGCGTCTGTCTGTCTGTTGTAATCACGCTACAACCTTCAATAATGGCGCTATCGTCCTGAAATTTGGCACAGATTCGTCTTTTATTTGCAGGCAGGTCAAGTTCGAAGATGGGCTATATCGGTCCAAGTTTTGATATAGTCCCCATATAAACCGACCTCCCGATTTGGGGTCTTGGGCTTATAAAAACTGTAGTTTTTATCCAATTTGCCTGAAATTGGAAATCTAGAGGTATTTTAGGACCATCAAAAAGTGTACCGAAAATGGTGCCATCGGTCCATGTTTGGGTATAGCGCCCATATGGACCGGTGTCTCGATTTTGCTTCTTACCTGAAATTTGAAATCTAGAGGTATTCTAGGAAAATAAAGGTTTGTGCCGAAAATGGTGATTATGGGACCATGTATCGATATAGCCCCCACATCTCCCGATTTTACTTCTTGGGCTTCTAGAATCCGTAGTTTTTAAACAATTTGCCTGCAATTGGAAATCTAGAGGTATTCTAGGAAAATAAAGAGATGTGCCATGTTTTGATATAGTCCCACATAGACCGATCTCCCAATATTACTTCTTGGGCTTCTAGAATCCGTAGTTTTTACCCGATTTGCCTGAAATTGAAAATCTAGAGGTATTCTAGGACCATAAAGGGGTGTGCCGAATATATTGAGTATCGGTACAGTTTTTGATATAGCCCCTTAACAAACCGGCCCTCCTATTCGGGGTCTAGATTCTAGAACTACAATTAAATGTGGCGAATACTGTGTGTGTCCTTCCATGTTTTTGTATAGCCCCCATTAAACCGAACTCCCGATTTAACTCCTAGGGTTTCTAGAAATTGTAGTTTTTATCCGATTTGCCGCACATTAAAAATATACTGGCATTTTAGACCCATAACAAAGTGTATACGATTTAGTTTTATCGGTCCATTTTGTAAGGCCTCCATATAGACCGATTTCACTTAATGAGGATATAGAAGGCGCACTGATCATGAAAATTGCTTGAAACTGGATGCAAAATTTCCAGATCTTACTTCTCGTAGTCATTTAAATAATTTGGATGGAAATTCGCAGATTTTAGATTTCAAATCAAGGCGTTATTTCCTCATTTTCTTGCACTTACAAGAGATATTTATGATTCTTCTCAACCTCAAACAAAAAATGGTTCCTATAAATACAGAATCTGATCTAGTCTTCATAAGTAAAATCTTTACATTTATCTGTGGGAAGCGTATTGTTTGAACTGATCTGCTTGGGAAAATATATGTCGTAAAACCTCCCTGAAATTTTCAAAGGGAACTATTACATTTGATTCATGGTAGTGGGTATTTAAGATTCGACGCGGCCGAACTTACTACTGTATAGTTGTTTTAATATCCATTCTCTTGGTTCCGAATGTCTATTCTCTTTACTCAGAATTCTCAATTTAATATCCAAATTGAATAATATTTAGACTTAAGCATATCACATTTTTGGCGAAGCCCTATAACATGTCAAGTGCATAGCCAAAACAAATGAACACATAAAACAGTTTTCCGAAACAACATTCAAATAGTTTCACAGAAATTGCTCTCTTTTGATTCTCTCGCTGTATTATGTTGATATCTTTCTTCAACCCTCCTGGTTTCCATCTCTATTTCTTTCTTCATACTCTCTCCCTCTCTCTCCCTAAATAAAATATCACAACATATATATGTTTACTCGAAATTTGCAACTTTATATATGTTTACATTCACACATATTATTTCTATGAAACATTCATGCCCCAAACATAATATATTCTAACATATTAACATAGGTTTCCCAAACATTTAATGCTAGTTTAGGAACATTATATTTTTTTACTTAAAAATTGTTTAAAAAATTGTGCCCGAAAGACATTTTGTTTATATCGGACCACATGAAAAACATATTTTTCTAACAGTGTAGCTCCAATTAAATAGTACTCGTAATAAGAATTATGAAGGTGTTCAATAAATATAAACAGATATATGGCCGAATCTTTTGTACTATCCACACCCACAGAAAAAAAACATGTTTGGACATGGTTGCCGCATCCATTTAATGCTTATCTAGAGCATGTAATTGTTGCGAAAACCATATATTTTGTCAATGTAAAAATAAGAGAAAAAAATGTATGCTGGCAATAAGCATTTAAATGGTTCTCAAAAGCCGCAAACATGTTCTATTATTTAAGTGATAGAATTTGAGACCATTAAAGGGTCAAGAAATTCATGTGCCTGATCATTCAATTTTTTTATTTTTTTGCAGCGAAAATAATTTTATAAAAACATTGAGCAGGTACACACGATTTTCATTTTTCGCGTCAGTCGTGTGTTGATTGTTGCTTGGAATGGACGGAGAATACGGAATTACTGTGTTTTGTGTTAATTTATTTATTCAGATGTGGCACGTGGTTTTATGTGAACACAAAAAAGGGAAGTGTAATTGAAAAAGTTTTTATTTTAAATAAATAAATAATGTTAATTTTGTGACGACGAAAAAGGTTTTTTTTTGTAAAGATCAAAACATTTTAGGTTGAGACCATATTCTTTTAACTGGAATAAAAACATTTTTGACGAATACCATAACATTCTGGATCGTTTCTTTTAATTCAAACAAAATTCTCTTTTAATTCAAACAAAATTGTTTTTATCAATATAATACGTTAACATTTTAGATGAAGACAATTTTATTTTTCTTAGAACTATGTTCACTGAGCCAACATGGTTGCAGGTGAAAATGTTTCATGGTAAAAATAGCACCTATCATATTATTTTGCTCTTCGAATATGATCGTGACAATTAGAGGTGTGCACGTGAGTAATATTTTACTCACACGAAATATGTCGTGACTCACGAATAATTTTATAAGTAATTTACCTGAGGGACGTGTCTAAAATCATGAGCACGATTAAAAACGAGAGCGTTATTATACTCTTAACATCCTAGGTGTCACTAAAATTGCAAATGAATTTAACTTATTAGCGTTTTATGTTGGAGAGCGGGATTATTTTCGTGAGCGTAATTCGTTACTCACGCACACTCACAAAGATATTGTTTTCGTGACTCACGCTCACGCACTACATTTTGGTTTGTTAATCACGCTCACTCACGCCGTTGACATGAGCGTGACTCACGCTTCGTTTCGTTTCATGGAGGCATGCAGATGAAATACCTACAGTGGGTATTCCAGTAAGGCCCACAAAGATTGGGTAGTTGGTGACTGGATATAAGTTAAATGGTCAGATGAAACCAAAATAAACCGTTTTTAATCTGATGCAATAGAACATTACTGGTAATGATCTGGTAATGACAAAGTCTCCAAAAAAACACCACATCACACAAACCGTAAAACATAGAGGGGGAAGCTTCATTGTATGGGGATGGTGACACACTTGGCCCTAGGTTAGTGATAAGGAATCATAAAAAGGAGACTACCTTGATATTGTGCAATAAAATTTGACTGAGTTTGTTGAGGTTTTTGCCTACCTTGAGGATCACGTTGTTTTTCAAAAAGACGGCCAAACCCAAGCATACACTGTTAGATAAATATGTTTTTATATGTTCCAATGTAAATAAAATGTGTGTTCGGGCAGAATTTTTTAAACAATATATTTAAGTGCAAAAATGTAATGTTCCCAAACTAGCATTAAATGTTTGGGATACATATGTTAATATGTTAGAATATATTATGTTTGGGACAAGAATGTTTCGTAACAAGTATATACAGTAGTAAGTTCGGCCGGGCCGAATCTTAAATACCCACCACCATGAATCAAATATAATAGTTTCCTTTGACAATTTCAGGGGGGTTTCACGACAGATATTTTCCCAAACAGATCAGTTCAACCAGTACGCTTCCCACAGATAAATGTAATGATTTTACCTATGAAGACTAGATTAGATTCTGAATTTATCTTCTAGTAGTAAATGCATATTATTTTTACATAGTATCAACCTTCAAATGATTCGTGTCAAAGTTTGACGTCTTTAAAACAATTAGTTTGTGAGATAGAGCGTCTTTTGTGAAGCGACATTTGTTATTGTGAAAAAATGAAAAAAAGAGGAATTTCGTGTTTTGATAAAATACTGTTTTCTGAAGGGACAAAAATACGGTGGAAGCAAAAACTTGGCTTGATAATGAGTTTCCGGACTCTGTCCCAGGGAAATCAACAATAATTGATTGGTATGCAAAATTCAAGCGTGGTGAAATTAGCACGGAGGACGGTGAACGCAGTGGACGCCCAAAAGAGGTGGTTACTGACGAAAACATAAAAAAATCGACAAAATGATTTTGAATGACCGTATAATGAAGTTGATCGAGATAGCAGAGGCCTTAAAGATATCAAAGGAACTTGTTGGTCATATCATTCATCAATATTTGGATATGCGCATCTGTGCAAAATGGGTGCCGCGCGAGCTCACATTTGACCAAAAACAACAACGTGTTTATTATTCTGAGCGGGGTTTGCAGCTGTTAACTCGTAATACACCCGAGTTTTTCCGTCGATATGTGACAATGGATGAAACATGGCTCCATCACTACACTCCTGAGTCCTCCAAAGTAATGGCCTCTGTTTTTTGTGATGCGCATGGAATAATTTTTATCGATTATCTTGAGAAGGGAAAAACTATCAACAGTGATGGGTTATTGGAGCGTTTGAAGGTCGAAATCGCGGCAAAACGGCCCCATATGAAGAAGAAAAGGTGTTGTTCCACCAAGACAACGCACCGTGCCACAAGTCATTGAGAACGATGGCAAAAATTCATGAATTGGGCTTCGAATTGCTTCCCCACCCACCGTATTCTCCAGATCTGGCCCCCAGCGACTTTTTCTTGTTCTCAAACCTCAAAAGGATGCTCGCAGGGAAAAAATTTGGCTGCAATGAAGAGGTGATCGTCGAAACTGAGGCCTATTTTGAGGCAAAACCGAAGGAGTACTTCCAAAATGGTATCAAAAAATTGGAAGGTCGTTATAATCGTTTTATTGCTTTTGAAGGGAACTATGTTGAATAATAAAAACGAATTTTGACAAAAAATTTGTTTTTCTTTGTTAGACCGGGGACTTATCAGCCAACCTATTATATGTGCTTCCTGCAAAATATGTTCGGAACATATGTTAGAGAAGCGATTTTTTTGAGGGTGTACTTACAAAAAAGTAACGAAATAGTTGTCGCAGCACAGCTTTCAAATGCTCAAAAGGCTACCACAAAGCCGTGATTTCAATCCCATTGAGAATTTATGGTCTCTGCTTAAAAGGTGCTTGAGATTACACCAAAGAACACCATGAAATAACGGTGTAATCTAGAGCCAAGTTCCTAAATAAAAAACTTAGTAGAAGTATGTCAAGACGAGTTAAAACCATAATTATAAATAAGTGACTTTGGGCTAAATACTAAGACATTTAATTTTAATGTATTATGCATAAATTGCAAAACTGGATTCAGACTTACTTTTATTTTATTTTAATAAATGCATTAGTATAGGTTTATAATATATCAGAATGTAAGTTTTGTTTATCATTCAATCCCTACACCCTCAAAAAAAATCGCTTTTTTAACATAAGTTCCAAACATATTTTGCAGGAAGCACATATATTATTGGATACTGCCGAAACATTAATATGTTTGTTTTATATGAACATATTATATGTTTGGAAGCATTTTGAGCCCAAAAATATTATATGCTTGGAAGAATTTTTCCCAAAGACGATTGTGCTCATTCCCTAACATACTCGTTATTTTCACTTCCACGAAATATTTTAGTTCTTGGCACCTTTTTCTGTAATGCAAATAATCACCCTTATTCCTGAAGTCGCCCTCGCTCCCGCCGTCGCTTTTTGTCGTCTGTCGCTTTTAAGTCGTCTCGTAATTCATTTGGTATTCCTGTGAAGTGGCGACGGCGAGACGACGATTACATTTTGTACCAATTACAATACTCGGTAATAAAAGACCGATATCACTAGAAAACAATCAGCTGATGTGCCAAAAATTAATTTTAATTTTTTCGGTTTAAAATATTTTTATTTCAGACGCAATTCTGTGTCGGCAAATCAAGAAAAAATATTTAATTTGAAGCGGGAAAAAATGTGGATATATATTCAAGGACAGTAAAAGCTTCCAAAACTATAAAAATGGCGACGACGCTGAGATAAATGGCACAAGGATCATCGTGAAAGAAAACAATCAGCTGATGTGCAAAACTGAATTTTAATTATTGCTTTAAAAAAAAATAAATGATAAATTTGACTCGGGATATGATTTACATTATCTAAGTTTGGTGCTAAATAAAATACATTGACCTTGAAGGGTTTTTATTAAAAACAAATGGAAAATTAACACGTTTACTTTAATTGTGCAGGTTTCATTTCTATGATGTGAATGTGATGACCATAATTACTATATATACAGATCAATTTGGTATAAATAGCTCATTTTTATATCAATAGATTTGTGATCGTGGTCAGAACATGAGACCCTTAAAGAGTGGAAACTGGAATAAATACTTGAACAGTATAGATTTTTTTAATAATAGTTATAGCTTTTCTATCATTTGTTACAATTTTTCTCTAAAGTTCAAAGGCATTAAACTACAAAACATTTGTTCCAACCGGTTTTAAATCGTTGGAGTCAGTCTAGCTCATCTAATGGCTGATCGCTACACAGAAAAAAAAGTGTCTTGTAAATTTAAGGACCATTTAAACTTTCACATAGTTCAACAAATTTACTGCAATATAGTTCATTTTTCGTAACCACAACGAAAATTAACTCAGCTAAAGGAAAACTTATAAAAATTCAGTAAATGTTTTTTAGTTCACTAACTATGGAATGGGAAGGATTTTTCCTTAACTAAATTTCCAACACAGTAGTTAATGCATCGTTGATTCTATTATAAAAATACATGGACAATATAAAAATCTTACTACGAAATGTGGAAAATTTACTAAGAAAAAATTTTGTATGGAAAAAAATTTTTGTAGTAAAAATTAACTTAACGACATTACCGATTCGTATGATGGCTTCCTACAGATTATTTCCCTTTTTATTATAAGTTGGAGAGTTTTTCCTCACATTGAACATTTTAGATAAAGTAGAATAAAAAGTAGTTAATATAATCCTTGACGGGTGTATATAATCTTTTTTAGATTCCTCATAGATTTGGTATATATTTTACCTTAACTTATAGGTAGAATTCCAACTAATCAATAAACGTGCTACTGGAAAATGTGAGTGCATCATGTGAAGGAGTTTTTAGAGACATTTTGTGTATATCTCGTATGATTGTTTGGGTTTGCTATTGCGTCATTTATGCTGTTGTTGGTTGTTTTGATTCTAGAGATAATGGAATGTTCCTTGTGTGTTGTTGGTATCTTTTGTGGTGAGAGTTGTTTTCTTGTAATAGCGAGATCAGAAAGGGATCGTGTGTGTGTGTGTGTGTGTGTGTGTGGAGTTATTTTTCTTTACGGTATGTATCCTTTATGACTTTGTGTCTGAGTTTTATTGTTGCATTCAGTTATGTTGATGCATTTATGAGGTGCACACGTGGATTTAATTTTGCAAAATTGTACGTGCGGTTTGGTGTTTATTAATGAAAATACATTTATTCGAAACATTTTAGAAACTGAGAAGTGAATGATGTGATGTTAGAGTAATCAAAAACGCTTTTTATTGATAAAAAACAAATAACAGATTAAGGAACTGTATATTTCTGTTAATAGTTTAAAATTAGTGCGGATTTTTAATTGATTTACATAAAAAATATACAACATGAGTGGTAATAGGATGATCTATATTTATTCTACATTTGGATCACAGGTTGGAGATGCAACCATTTTTTGGAATCTATATTTTTTATGTTACAGCTACAGGTGAGTACTAAGTTCGAGTTTAGCCGCTAAAATTAAAAATAAATCACTAAGAAAAGTATAAAATTATACGTCTTTGATACAAATTTAAATATAACTTGATGGAGAATAGCCCAAACCAAGTTTTTATAAAGATTATTTTCTTTATACTGGATTATTAAAGAAACCTTATCATGAAAATTGCGATTTTAGCCTCTAAACTTGAACTTAATATACACCTTAAATACTAAATGCTATACTGAAAAGTGGAAATTATGTCTAATTTTATAATATTTTTTATTTCAAATATATTCTGAGAATAATTTCAATAACGTCCCATTAGTCCATGGATATGATTCTAACAATGTACCTACTGGAAGGAGTTTTCAATGTGGTAAGTTTTACTATAAACGGTATTTTGTCAGTTTTTAATAAAACCAAAATTTAAATTTATTAAAAATAATTATTTTTATTTGCAGGTAGACAGGCCTTGTAATGGTAATTTTTTGGAGTATTCTTACTGTTTAATGCTAACTAAACTGATATCTTTATTGGCTCTAGAAAATACTCTTGAAAGCCGTAAGTTAAAAATTAATATCTTTCTTATATTTTGTATAATTTTGCAATTTCAGATGCTTATAAGACAAATCCGCCCAACAAAAGTTAGCCAAAATCGATGAAATTGGACAACAATTCAATGAATATAGCAACTAATGCTGCATATATCTTTCATATGGATGGAAAACATGGACATTTAAATTAATTAGTTAGTCCTAATAACATAGAATATTACTCTTTTGAATAAGCAATTACTAACTACCGACAAGTAACTGCATCCAACGTACGAATAAAAATATTGCCTTTATTGTATATCATAAGCCATAGTTTTGTGTAATATAATAATAATTTTTTGAAATAAAATACTGGTGGTTATAGAAAATTGACTTGTTTTGTACGAAAAATTTCTTAGTTGTATACAGGCTTGTTGTACCTTTGATTCCTCAATTTCTCTACTTTTTTGAAAATTATACCGACAAACAGTTTATTTCAAACCAATTTCTTAATACAAGTTTCCCAAAAAATTGTTCATTTTTCCGGATAGCAGGAATATTTTGAATTAGTTTAACTATATTCTTCCCACAGCATAGTAATAATGAACTAAAATACGATGCAATACATGAACTAATTTTTAAGAAAATCATGAACTTATCTAGATGAAAAAAATCTTTGGCGCCAAATCATGGTCATTCTTACTATGGGTTAGTTCATTTTTCATAAAAAATAGTAAACTTTTTTTTCGGTGTAGTTTCTATTATTCCGATTTTTTTGTAATTGTTGAAGATTAGTCACTTTACCTCTTACCAATTTCCATTTATTAAATTTATTTTTCAATTATTCGATTAATAAAACTTCTTCAAAAATTAATCACTAAACTCGCCGCTGGTAAATTTAACGGCGACAAAAAGCGACGATATTGGCGACAAAAAGTGACGCCAGGAATACCGATTTTCATCGATAGCAGAATATATCGACGAACGGAATACCAATTAGTGGGGACAGATGAAAAGCGACAAAAATCGACGGCGAGGGCGACTTCAGGAATAAGGGTGAATATTGAAGAAATTATTTATTTTATAATTTTTTTAAATGTTACCTGCACGGAGAATCGAACCGAGGACCATACAGTTTGTAAGCCAACACACTACCCACTGGGCTACGTAGGTGGGTTCAATCCCTGCTCCGACCGAACACTTTTTTTTTTAATTTACACATTTATATTTATACTATATTTTTATAATGAAACTTCGAAATGTGGGTTATTAAAGATTTATAGTCAGTAACAGTGCTTAATATAAACGAAATTGACTGATTTTTGGATAAAATATTATTTTTTTATTGCAAAAATAACAATTTTGTAACAAAAAACTGTTTTTGGTACAAAACTTTAAAATTTGGAAGGAATTCAAAAACTCTAACAAAAGAAGAATGTGGAGTCGAGTATAAACATACATAAATAATTTTATAATATAAACATAAATTTATTTAGGCATGAACAGTTTTTTACTAGCATTTAACACCATCGCTCTAAAATGCCTTTTATTTGTCTTTAATAATTCATTTTAAAGAAAATAAACTTTTTAAATTGTTTTAGCTGCAAAACTCGAACTTAGTGCCCGCTTTTATATTTGAAGGTGCCCGTCAACTCCTCGTAGGCTACTTATTAATAAGGAGGAACTAAACTTTATTTTTATACATTTTACTGTGCAATTTTTCACTATTTCCTCCTTATTTCATTTTACTGTCCCAACTCTAAAAAGAGTATAGTGCCCTTTCCCTGATTTCTTTTAACAAACCAAGAAAAAAATTGTGCCCATAATGCCAAAATGATAAACAAAACACATGTCCACACATACATAAAATGCTGCTCTCAAGGCGAAAACATATGCTGTTTGTTTTTCAAATGACTATTCTCTTGGTTCCGAATGTCTATTCTCTTTATTCGAATTAAATAATATTTAGACTTAAGCATATCAAATGTTTGGCCTTATCATAAAACAGTTTTCCGAAACAACATACAAGCGGTTTCACAGAAATTGTTCTCTTTTGATTCTTTCGATGTGTTATGTTGATATCTTTCGTCAACTCTCCCGGTTTCCATCTCTATTTCTTTCTCTATACTCTCTCTGTCGCTTTGAATAAAATATCACAACATATGTATGTTTAGTCGAAATTTGTAAATTTATATATGTTTGCATTCACACATATGGTTTTTATGAAACATTCATGCCCCAAACATAATATATTCTAACATATTGACATATATGTCCCAAACATTTAGTGTTGGTTTAGGAACATTACATGTTTGCACTTAATTATACTGTGTTTTAAAATTGTGCCCGAAACACATTTTGTTTATATCGGAACATATGAAAAAACATATTGTTACGTTTTTATATTTAGGCGTTTTTAATTACCCGACAATTAAAACACAGTTCTTCTAAATAACGACAATCTACAATTTATTTACTATGACTTCACACTTTACAATTCGTTCACACTGAAGTTATTCGTTTGACGCTTTAATTAAGACTGACTCGTTAGCAGCATGCGAGCGCTTTTATATATGACGGTGTGGCAATACGAGAACATTCTGGTAGCACTACAATATTCTGGCAACGCCAGAACATTCTCAGACAATGCTAGAAGGATCTACGACCATTAAGTTGTTTACCTGGTGGCTGCCAAACACATACACACTCACATAGATATATGCTCGCATTACTACAACAACAACAATAATGACAATAGACAATGAGATGAAATGAGAATGCAGAATAACAAAGCAAAGGGGTTGCTATTCTATGAGAGAGTAAGAACTAACATTTTGGTAAGCAAACAAAAGAACATAAACGAAATTCAGGAAAATACTAGAAATGAATAGATGATTCCAACAAGTGATAGCGAAATTTTATCGTTACAATTTGAAATTTTAAATTAACGGAAACTAATTTAAATAAACTTATATCTATAATTATTAAATTCGTAACACTGCCTCCCGCTTAAGCCTGTTCGTCCCGAACAGGCACAGAACCTGTTCCGTAAGGAGCCAATCGTTCCAGATGTACAACTTTCATCTTTGATCTAGGGCTGTCGTCCTTCTGAATCCGGTATACAACATCATTGATCTTCTTGATGACTTTGTATGGGCCTTCCCACTGTGTTTGCAGTTTAGGACACAATCCTTTCTTTCGTTGCGGGTTAAATAGCAGAACCAATTCTTCTTCTTGGAAGCCCTCAGTATTTACAGCACGATCGTATCTCGCCTTCATTCTGTTGCTGACCATTCTTATTTTGTTGCGCACTGATTCGTGAACTTCACCGAAAGTGTTTGGGATGTCGTTTCTGTTTTCTTCCATGGCGAGCTCATTAGGTTTAGCGCCGAATATCAGATCTCCAGGCAACTTCAACTCAGTTCCGAATAGAACATTGGCCGGTGTTCGCGAGGTGGAATCATGAATGGCAGATCTATACGACAGCAAAAACTTTGGTATATGCTCGTCCCAGTCCCTCTGGCCGTTGTCCACTACTTTTCGAAGATGTTCCTCCAGAGTGCGATTAAACCTTTCTACCATGCCATCGGATTGTGGATGTAATGGCGTAGTCCTCGTTTTCTTGATACCAAGGGATTCACACATCTCTTTGAATATGGCCGATTCAAAATTTCTTCCCTGGTCTGAGTGAATCTCGGACGGCACACCGTAGCGACATATCCAGTTTTTGTTGACCACATCCACAATCGTTTTTGCCTCTTGGTTTGGAATTGCATACACCTCCGGCCATTTGCTGAAGTAATCCATGACCACAAGGACATAACGGTTTCCAGAATCACTTACTGGGAAAGGGCCTGCCACGTCCATTGCTATTCTTTCAAACGGGGCTCCTGGTCTATATTCTTGCATAGGACCTCGACTTTTCCTTGTTGGACCTTTCGCCTTCATGCACTTCTCGCAATTGGCTACCCATTCAGCAATTGATTTCTGGCATCCAACCCAGTAGAATCGTTGCTTCACTTTATCGGCGGTTTTGGTTATTCCCAGATGACCTCCACTGGGACCATTATGGAACTCCGCCAAAACATCTCTTATTTTGGAATCTGGAACGATGATCAAATTTCGGCTGCTCTTGCCATCTTCGCTTTCCCATTCACGTTGCAGGGATCCATTGACTAGAACTAAACTATCCCATTGAGCCCAGTATGATTTCATAAGTGGACTTTCGGCTGCGATGTCTTTCTTGCTGGGTTTCTTATTTTCTTGTTTTGCGGAAATAATTTTTCTCAGAATGGGATCTTTACGTTGCTCTGTTGACCAGTCTGTGCCAGATTCGATGTGTAACTGCCTGACATTTACAACTGTCTCCTTTGGTTCAGCCTTCGAGTAGCGTCTGCTTTCTACATTGCAATGCCGTCGTGTCAAGGCTTGATGAATAACTTGTTTGCCACCTTTTCTATTATCCGCAAAATTTGAATTTGAGTCGCTTGGCTTTGTGGTCGCCTTCTTCTGACTATTGTTTAATGGAGATGGCGAGATTGACCCCGACGTTTTACATTCCCGGGAAAGATGTCCAGCCTTATCACAGTTATAGCATTTTATTCTAGATTTATTTGCCTGCTGCTTCATTTCTTGCATTATCTGCTTTAGAGCCTCTTTTACCAATTCAATGACCGATTTCGATTCTTCACACTCGGTCTCTACTCTGCGTACTTTGTGAATTTGAGGCCGTGCCAGCAATCTCGCAGTCTCTTGTATAAGTGCAAATGTTACTGTTTCTGTGAATGTAGCTTTTTGTGCGGCATATGTTGCACATTTTATCTCTGGGTCTCGAATGCCATTCACAAAGGTCTCAATTTTGATGCGGTCCACAAGAGGATGACTCTCACCTGGGTATGTCAAAAGCACTAGCCGCTCAACTTCTGTTGCGAAATCTTGTAGGGTTTCATTCGATTTCTGGATTCTTCCTCTCAATTCCATTCTGAAGATGTCCTGCTTGTGCTCTCCACCATACTTGCGTTGAAGTGCCGCTATTACTTCATTATAGTTATTTCTAGAAGCAGCGGGAATGCTTTGTATCACATCAGCAGCATTGCCCTTTAATGCCAATAGAAGTTCAATTGCTTTATCATCGTCATTCCACAAATTTCTACAAGCAACCATTTCGAATTGGAATTTGAAGACATCAAATGACGTTGAGCCATCGAAAACAGGAGTTTTGATTTTTGAGCCCTCGATGACGCGCACTGGACCACCTTTAATTTCCAGCTCTGACATTTTTTTCTCAAGGTGTAGAAATTTTTCATCGTGAACCACCAATTTCTTATCCAATTCCACAATTTGATTTTCTATATGGTCCACACGTTTCTCCATGCCTTCAGAAATTTGTTGTAATTTTTCGTTGACCATTCTAGAATTTTCGTCGAATTTTTCCTCCAATTTTCTAGAATTTTCTTCCATTTTTCTAGAATTTGCTTCCATTTGTAGGGCATTTTCTTTCAGCAATTTTCTAGAATTTTCTTCCATTTTTCTAGAATTTTCTTCCATTTTTCTAGAATTTTCTTCCATTTTTCTAGAATTTTCTTCCATTTTTCTAGAATTCTCATCCATGATTTTTCTAGAGTTTTCTTCCATCATTTTGCTTAAAACATTGAGCATTGAGGTGTAATCCACAACACTTGAAGCCACAGATGGATTTTCTACACTGCTGGTATTGACGAGTATTGATTCGTCAATGTCCTCCTTATAATCAAACTCATGCGTCGCAATGTCCATATTACGCCGTTCAAACTCTTCCAGTAGACGCTTTTGAAGCTGGGCCTTATTGCCTGTTGTCGGCAGGTCCAGTTTGCTCAATTCCTTTTTTAAGCCTTCCACACGAAGCTCATTAAACTTCATTGTAGATTTTTTTTCGTTATCCCACTTCTGACACCAATTGTTACGTTTTTATATTTAGGCGTTTTTAATTACCCGACAATTAAAACACAGTTCTTCTAAATAACGACAATCTACAATTTATTTACTATGACTTCACACTTTACAATTCGTTCACACTGAAGTTATTCGTTTGACGCTTTAATTAAGACTGACTCGTTAGCAGCATGCGAGCGCTTTTATATATGACGGTGTGGCAATACGAGAACATTCTGGTAGCACTACAATATTCTGGCAACGCCAGAACATTCTCAGACAATGCTAGAAGGATCTACGACCATTAAGTTGTTTACCTGGTGGCTGCCAAACACATACACACTCACATAGATATATGCTCGCATTACTACAACAACAACAATAATGACAATAGACAATGAGATGAAATGAGAATGCAGAATAACAAAGCAAAGGGGTTGCTATTCTATGAGAGAGTAAGAACTAACATTTTGGTAAGCAAACAAAAGAACATAAACGAAATTCAGGAAATACTAGAAATGAATAGATGATTCCAACAAGTGATAGCGAAATTTTATCGTTACAATTTGAAATTTTAAATTAACGGAAACTAATTTAAATAAACTTATATCTATAATTATTAAATTCGTAACAATATTTTTCTAACAGTGTAGCGGTTGAATGAACCCCATTAGATACTGGGGTTCATTCACCTAGTATTAAAAAACAGCTGAGTGGTTCTGTGCTGCTATACCAACGTGAGTTTGGTTGACATATTTAATTCATACAAGAGGAGCAAATTCTTAGCTAGGTAGGTAAGCCTATTTAAAAATTAATAACCACTTATTAATTGGCATCGCTCCGTATTACATTTACATACGCATGTCCTAGGAGGAAAGTACTTCTCCGCAGGCATACCTTCGGCCATGAAATAACTAGTTCTTTTAAAGCATATAACCACCTAATATGTAATCACTTATTCGTACACCCTCAAAAAAATCGCTTCTCTAACATATGTTCCAAACATATTTTGCAGGAAGCACATATATTATTGGATACTGCCAAAACATTAATATATTTGTTTGGAAGCATTTTCAGCCCAAAAATATTATATGCTTGGAAGAATTTTCCCCAAAGAAGATTGTGCTCATTCCCTCACATAATTTTCACTTCCACGAAATTTTTTAGTTCTTGGCACCTTTTCTGTAATACAAATAATGTTGAAGAAATTATTCAATTTTATAATTTTTTTAAATTTTACCTTTCGCCTGGACGGAGATTCGAACCGAGGACCATACAGTTTGTAAGCCAACACACTATCCACTGGGCTACGTTGCTGTCATAGTCACCAGTAGACAATTATCGTTATAAGTTACATTTATATAGCATAGTTTGCAGCGCCCACGAGTCCATGCAAACATAAAATTATTTAACAAAAACATATATTTGTTGGCCACGTGGAGCAGGGGATAGCATGTCTGCCTTGCATGCCAAGGGTCGTGGGTTCAATCCCTGCTCCGACCGAACACCATTTTTTTTTTTTTTTAATTTACACATTTATATTTATACTATATTAGATGTTTATAATGAAACTTCGAAATGTGGGTTATTAAAGATTTACAGTCAGAAAAGAACAGTGCTTGATATAAACGAAATGGACTGAGCTTTTGGATAAAATATTATTTTTTATTACAAAAATAACAATTTTGTAACAAAAAACTGTTTTTGGTATAAAAGTTTGAAATTTTGGAAGGAATTCAAAAACTCTAACAAAAAAAGAACGTGGAGTATAAACATACATAAATAATTTTATAATATACACATAAATTTATTTAGGCGTGAACATTTTTTTACTAACATTTAACACCATTGCATTTTGTACTTAATTTCAGTTTTATCTTTAAGGCCGGTATTAAGTTGGAATTATCGCTCTAAAATGACGATGTGATGCCTTTTACTTTTCTTTAATAATTCATTTTAAAGAAAATAACCTTTTTCAATTGTTTTAGATGCAAAACTCGATCTTAATGCCCGCTTTTATATTTGAAGGTGTCCGTCAACTCCTCTTGGACTACTTATTAATAAAGAGGAACTAAACTTTGTCTTTATACATTTTACTGTTTAATTTTTCACTATTTCCTCCTTTTTTCATTTCACTGTCCCAACTCTAAAAAGAATATAGTGCCCTTTCGTTATTTTTATGAAGATCCCTTTGTAATTTTTGTATATTTTCCACCGTTTTTCTTTTTTTTTTTAATTTCCTTTGCCTGAATATTTTGACTTACTCCTTGTACGTTCCGATTTCTTTTAACGAATCAAGAAATAATTGTGCCCATAATGCCAAAATGATAAACAAAACACATGTCCACACATACATTAAATGCTACTCTCAAGGCGAAAACACATGCTGTGTTTTTTTCAAATGTCTATTCTCTTGGTTCCGAATGTCTATGCACGCAAAAAAATAATTCTTTCCTCCCAAACGAAATTTTAGACAAAGAAAGTTCGTTTCTCATTTGCTTTTCGCTGTAAGGAAGTGTATTTGGAAGAAAAGTATATACTTTTTGTGATAAACGTTTATTCTTTTCCAGGATGTAAAACCAATTTCATAAAGACTAGCTCAAAAAAAACATTATTTTCTTGCTAATTGCATTGTCCCTCTCATCTTTCTCACATCCACGAGGATTTTTAGTTCTTAACACCTTTTCCTGTAATACCAACAATGTAGAAGAAATTATACGATTTTATAAATTTTTAAAATTTTTTTTACCTTTCGCCTGGACGGAGAATCGAACCGCGGACCATGCACACTGTAAGCCAACACACTAACCACTGAGCTATGTACCTGTTATGGTCATCAATAGATAAATATCCATTTAAGTTATATGTATATAGCATAGCTTGCGGCGCCCACGAACAGAATAAACAAAGTTTATTTAACAGAAACAAACAGTTAGTTTGGCACCGTGGAGCAGTGGTAGCTACGTCCGACTCTCATGTCAAGGGTCGTGGGTTCGATCCCTGCTTCGGCCAAAGTTTTTTTTTTGCTTTTGTTTTTTTTTTACATATATTCCAGATATATTCGGAAGATTCCGAAAAAATGTTCAACATTACATTGTACTATATTAAATTTTGAACTGTAAAATGTGTCTTATTAAAGACCTAAAGTCAGAAAAGAACAGTGTTTGATATAAACGAAATGGACTGTGTTGTTATTTCAAAAATAACTTTTTTTATTGAAAAAATAAAATTTTGTAACAAACGAATTTTTTTGGTGATAAAAGTTTAAAATTTTCGAAGCAATTCAAAAAACTCTAACAAAAGAAAAACGTTTTCGGTACACGTTTTCCAAACGTTTTTTTTCTTTGCGTGTGTCTCTTTACACCGAATACTCATTCTAATATTGAAATTAAATAATATTTGGACTAAAGCATATCAAATTTTGGGCCTTATCATAAAACAGTTTTCCGAAACAACATACACAAATAGCTCTCTTCTTATTTTCTCGCCGTGTTATGTTGATATCTTTCGTCAACCCTTCCAGTTTCCATCTCTATTTCTTCCTCTATACTCTCTCTCTCTGTCGCTCTCTGAATAAAATATCACAACATATATATGTTTACTTGAAATTTGTAAATTTATATATGTTTACATTCACACATATTATTTTTATGAAACATTCATGCCCCAAACATAACATATTCTAACTAGAGGTGTGCACGTGACACGAAATTGTCGTGACTCACGAAAATTTTCGTGACTCACGCGTGAGTCGTGAGTCACGCTCATGGCAACGGCGTGAGTGTGCGTGAGCGTGATTAACAAACCAAAATGTCGTGCGTGAGCGTGAGTCACGAAAATATTATCTTCGTGAGTGTGCGTGAGTAAAGATTTACGCTCACGAAAATAATCCTGCTCACCAATATAAAACGCTTAAAAGTTAAATTCATTTACAATTTTAGTGACACCTGGGATGTTAAGAGTGTAATAACGCTCTCGATTTTAATAATGCTCATATTTGCAGACACGTCGCTAAGGTAAATTACTCAAAAAATTGTTCGTGAGTCACGACATTTTTCGTGAGTCACGATATTTTTCGTGAGTCACGGTATTTTTCGTGAGTCACGACATTTTCGTGCGTGAGTGTGCGTGAATACAAATTTTCTTTTCGTGAGTGTGCGTGAGCGTGAGTCCTACCAAACAATATCGTGCGTGAGTGTGCGTGAGTACGATTTTTCCGTCGTGAGTGTGCGTGAGCGTGAGTAAAATATTACTCACATGCACATCTCTAATTCTAACATATTAACATATGTGTCCCAAACATTTAGTGTTAGTTAAGGAACATTACACGTTTGCACTTAAATATATTGTGTTTAAAAATTGTGCCCGAAACACATTTTGTTTATATCGGAACATATGAAAAACATATTTTTCTAACAGTGTAGGTATACCAAAGCTTACAAAATAGCCACTTATTGTTTCAGACAACCAAATCTCGAAAATATTGACTTCTCTCGCCGATTACAGTGGATCAAAATACGGCGAGTAATGCTGTAATATGAGCATTACTTGAATAGAATCGAATATTGTAAAAATAAACAAAAATGTAACACATCATCTAAATAAGATTACACGCAAATTAATTTCACACATAAAATAGAAATAAATGTACACTGAAAAAACAGTGAACCCTTTTCCATTTCAAAATGAACTAAACTGTAGTAATATTGACCATGATTTAGCCCTTAAGATTTTTTTCAACTTGTCTAGTTTATAATTCTCTTAAATTTTAGTTAATCTATAACATTGTATTTTAGTTCATTTTTACAACACCATAAGATTTATATACCCCTACCAAGTTAAAAAGTCAGTATATTTTGGTTTACCTGCTTATTTTTTGGGAAACCCGATAATAAAAAGTGGTTAACAGTCTCTTTAAAATGTCGACGACTAAACTATTTTTAAATCAATCATTCCACAATACAGAGAAATTAAATAATTAAAGGAACAACAACCCGTTTTACTATTATGAAAATTTTCATACATTAAAATTCAACTTTCTTTAAGCAAAAGTACTTTATTATAAAAACTTATGATGAGAGTTCTTAATACAATGTTTTTGTGAATAAAAATTATGACCACGTGGAACAAGAAAGTAGTTTATTTTAACTCGCTATTTGGACATTTTGACTTTTCCTTAGTTTTTTATTCATCGTTACATATCTTGCTGAAAAAAAATGGAAGGAACAATGAAAATTGTTAAAAATAACATGTAATAAAATATAATTTTTAATCTCTTTAAATTAGCTTGTAACTTACCATATTTGGGGGCATTTTATTAAATGGTGTAAGGAATTCAACTTTTCTTAGATAAAAGTACTTCATAAAGTTTGTACCTGAAACAATTAGAGAAATAATGAATTAAGTAATATATTAACTCATAAAACTGTGTTGTTATCGATGTGAAGGACATAATACAATAAATATTCTTGTCAAAAGAAAGCCAAAGTTTTAATATAAAACTTACCAATTCTCTATTAGATTGTACGCTGAGGTTAAAAAGTTATCGAAATTCATTTGGGGATACTCTGAAATTAAATATTTATTTTTTACATTAAATAGAAAACATTAAATTGGTTTCCAAAAAATCTAATTAAAGAAATAATATGCATAAAAAAAACTAAATATTCTGGTTAAAAGAATGTTAAAGGAAGCTTACCAATTCATAAAAATGTTTCCAAATTGTTATTCTGAAATTAAATATTTGTTTTTTACAATAAAAATATTAAATTGCTTTCCAAAAATATTTGATTAATGTAATACTAAAATAAGGTATTAAAACATGTAATTTTGATCATAAAAAGATCATAAAAATTTAAATATTCTAGTGAAAAGAAAGCCAAATTTTAAAAGAAAACTTACCACTTCTCTATTAAATTATACGCTGAGGAGGAATATAAAAATATGCCCGAATCCATCTTGGGGTTGTTCTGAAATTAAATATTTGTTTTAAAACAAAGAAAAACATTAAACTAGTTTCAAAAAAAAAAATAATAATAATAATAATAATAATTAGCAAATAATGATATAAATAAAAAATGTCCTTTTTAAAAGAAAACTACATTGTTAAAAGAATACTTACCAATTTATGATTAAACTATATGCTGAGGTGTAACAAAAATTTTTCAAAAATATTTGATTAAAGTAATACTGAAAAAAGGTATTAAAAACCTGTAATTTTTGACAATAAAAATGTCATTAAAACGTATATATTCTAGTGAGAAGAAAGCCAATTTTTAAAAGAAAACTTACCACTTCTCTATTAAATTATACGCTGAGGAGAAATATAAAAATTTGTCCGAATCCATCTGGGATTGCTATTAACTTAGATATTTTTTTACAACAAAGAAAAACATGAAACTTGTTAAAAAAAATAATAATAACAATTAGCAAATAATAATATACATAAAGAATATTATTTTTTAAAAGAAAACCACATTGAAAAAGAACTCTTACCTATTTATCATTAAACTATACCGTGAGGTGTAACAAACAATTTTCCAAATTCATCTGGAGTTACTCTGAAATTGAATATTTATTTTTTACATTGAATAATAAAAATTAAATTAGATAAAACAATTTCAATATATTTTCCATTTCACCATTTTTTCCTAAATATTGAACATTCTTAATAACTTTTTTCTAAGCTACCGATCATCACTTCGCCATCGTACATCTCATCGCTAAAATATTAATAACTTTCATTTCAAAGTTTTAATAAAAAAACACCAATATATGTCTAAAAAAACCAAAATATTCCATACCTTTATATCCCTTGTAACATACTTGCTAAAAAGATGCAACAGTCCACGCCAACGCCAACTATACAACTGAAGCATGCCAAACAAAACCAAGCAAAACCAAAACATTCCTACAACAACAAAAACACATGTGCCTTCATTGAAAACAACACCTCATCCAGACAAATAAACCATTCGCCAATAATAAACACACACACAAACCACTGAAAGAACAAAAACAACCCCACGCTCAGATATACACAACATCCCCATCACTCGCTACCATTTCTCATTATTGCATTGCATGCTCTCACTCTCAAAAAAAAATTCAAGTAACATCATCTTTACATTAAACATATTCCACTTTGACGAGAAAGATCTCTGTACTATGCATTAGTTCATCGCATTTGTCCACAATTTACTCTAAAAACAATACTCTTAAATGCATATCAGTATAAGAACGATGAAACGTTTAACTTAAAATTAGCAAAAACTTCATGAAATGATATCTACCCATTTTTGACGAAAATGTCTATAAATTTAATTACATGTGAACTAAAAATATTTCATTGGGTAATTTTTTACCAACAATTATTAACTATAGGAATTGTCAGTAAGAAATTGCTATCCACTTTCAAGTTCATTTTTCGTAAAAAAATATTTTCTCATACAAAAAAATCTTATGGTAAATTCCACTTATTATTTAGAAAATATTTTACATTTCACAAGTAGTTTTATAGCATGACAAACGAATTTTTAACTACCAGTTAAGAGATTTTTTAAGGAAATTTCCATCGTATTTTGTAGGCCATGAACTAAACGATTGCTACTTAGAATTTGTAAAATTTCCTTTCGAGTAGTTAATTTTCGTTGAAGATACGAAAAATGAACTAAAATTCTGGAAAATTCTTGTAATAAATTATTGTAAAAATCTTCTTAAATTTACGAGACACTTTTTTTTCTGTGTAGGTTGTTTAAGGGAGTTGGATTCGTGAATTACGTTATAATATACCTAATAGCCCATTCACATTAGGTTCGAAATCTATTAAAAGTGGATTTTTAATCCCTTGTTTTTATAAGACAAATGAAAGTTGAAATCTAATTTACAATTTGAACAATATTTACAATTTGAGGTTGAACCTCAGCACTCAGCCACAAATGACATTGAACACGAAACGTCGAAACAAATGTTTGTGACATGCTCGTAATATGACACCAAGGCATAATATTCTAACTACCTCTCGAGATATCCTTTATTAATATGAATGAAGAAAATAAAGAACACAGTTTCAAATTTCACCAGCAGCAATTTTTTCAAAAGTTTGGTCCAAAAGAACGTCATAGGAAATGGGAAAAAATGGATGAAGGATTCCGGGGTGCTCTTAAAAAGAAATGTTTGTGGAACAACTTCCAATTTTTTTTTGCTGAGCAATTCAATATAAAAGCATGAAATTACGGCCTTACTTTGTGGTTGATATGTACAAATTTTGGTTTTTATCATTTCTACATCGCTGACATCTGACTGATTTATTCCAGTGGTATTTATACCCTAAACCACATAGTGGTCAGGGTATAATAAGTTTGATCGGCCAAAAAATGTGCCTACTAGAAATATTGATTTTAGACCCCATAAAATATATACCGATCGACTCAGAATCACCTCCTGAGTCGATCTAGCGCTTGGTGTCCGTCCGTCTGTCCATTTATTTGTTGTTCACAGGATTCCGGTCGCAATTATTAACCGATTTTGATGAAATTTGGTACAGGGAGTTTTTTGGGCACAAGGACGAACGCTATTGAATTTGGAAGAAATCGGATCAAATTTAGATATAGCTCCCATATATATGTATCCCCGATTTCGACAATGGGGTCACGTAAAACCCTTATTTATCAACCGATCTTACCCAAATTTGGCTAAATGTAGTCTTCTATAGCACTAACCATATGTGCAAAAAATCATCGAAATCGGTTCAGATTTAGATATAGCTCCCATATATATGTATAGCCCGATTTTTCCCAAATTTGGCCATAGAACCCTTATTTATTAACCGACCTTAATAAAAGTTGGCTAGATCCAGTCCTCTATAGTACTAACTATATGTGCAAAATTTCATCGAAATCGGTTTAGAGGTAGATATAGCTCCCATATATGTATCACCCGATTTTGAAAAATTCGCCCTTATAACCTCATGTTTGACCATACAGGCCTCATTTCTTAACTGATCTTACTCAAATCTTGCACAAGGTAACCTTTTGCGGTATTAATGAAACCAGCAAAATATTATGCAAATTGTTTCAAATTTAGATATAGCTTCCATATATATGCATCGCTCGATTTTCCCAAATTTGGCCATAGTACTCCTATTTATTAACCAATGTTACTCAAATTTCAAATTTTGATGTACTAGCCGATCGTACTTATACGTACTTGTAGCTCTTACATAAGAATATTGCTCGATTTTTACAAATTCTTATTTATTACCCACACTAATTTAACGATTTTTTCTTTTTTAATAATGGGCTCAATATTAGTGGCATACTAACTCCGTAGGTGCAATATCAACACAGCCAGTGTTGCTAGAAGTAGGGGAAATTCCCTATATGTAGGGTTTTTCTAATATTTAGCGTCTTGTAGGGACGTAGGGCCACAATGTAGGACATTTTCACTCAACACAATTTGTAATCATTTTTACATTTTGGTGGCTCTAGAGGAGGAAATTAGAAGCCGGCAAGGCTGATCTTTAACAATGTGTGGTAAACTTTATTCCTCTAGAAAATTTTGTCAACATTTTAGTTCTTTTTTCAAAATATTATTTCTATAAAAAATTTTCTCAAAATTTTATTTCTGTGCAATTTTTTCTCAAAATTTTATTCCTATAGAATTTATTGTCAAAATTTTATTTCTATAGAAAAATTTCTCACGAAAATTTGTTTATAGAAACTTTTTCCAAAATTTTATTTTTATAGAGATTTAACAAAAAAGATTACTAATTTGGGTAGAATTCTACCAACTGTGGCAACCGTGGTGGTAATACAAAATTTATATTCTAAGTTATATACATTCCATATTCATGTTTTAAGATAATAAAGTACTTAGAACCATTTTTGTATTGTAAAATTTTTTAAATTTAACGAAAAATGTAGTAGGGAAAATTGTTTGGGAATGTATGGGAAAGTAGGGAACTTTTTTGCCCTTGTAGGGTAAACCGAACATTTTCCGTGGCAACATTGACTATGAGCTATAGTCAGATTGACACAAAGTACCCATAGACATGTACCCCTTAATTTTCTTAAATATGCAACTGCGGTTTATCTCCCAGACCTATATGCTACCCCACAAATGCTTATGATTACTAATTCTGTAATGGTGGTTTAGGGTATGATATAGTCGGCCCCGCCCGACTTTCTACTTAACTTACTTGGTTTTTATTGTTTACAATCTTACAAAGCATTTTGACCTGTTAAGTATGAGTTTTTAAGTAAATACTCAATTATGTGAATAATTATACCTAATGGTACCATATTTTATTCTATTTTATTAAGTCAACTGCATAATAATTAAAAAAAAAAAAAAAAAAAAAAAAAAAAACAATTCTAAAATTACCGAGAAGCATTTATTATTGGCATTACAAGTTAGTCATTACAACCCACCGCAATGTAATGCAACGTGTAATGACAGCTTTACTCCTGGTAATGCCAATTGTAATGAGATGTGGTTACCTAGTTTTTGCTGGGTGGATTATGTTGTTGACCTTTGGCAATTAAAAGCAGACTCGGATAGGCTTACTCTTTATAGATAGATACTAACCGTTCTACGATTGGTTCAATGCACATCGTTCTGTTCGTCGGTCGGTTAGAATGCGTCGCAAATATTATAACCGAAGGAATTCGGGCCTACAGTTCCCCCACTGTGTCCTTAAGGCCTACAGTTCGCTCGTACACTAGCTAGTAGAGTAGTTTCAATGATAGTCGTCAGTAATACTAAAACGTTTTCATCAGTTTTCTATCATCAATGAACTACATCGAAAAAAAGTTAACTATTGTTTACGAAAAATTAACTAAGCCATAGTAAGAATGACCATGATTTGGCGCCAAAGATTTTTGTCGTCTACATAAGTTCACGATTTTCTTATAAATTAGTTCATGCATTGCATCGTATTCAAATTCATTATTACTACGCTATGAGAAGAATGTCTCACAATCATTCAAAATATTCCTGCTATCCAGAAAAATGAAAAATTTTTTGGGAAACTATATTAAGAAATTGGCTTCAAATAAAATGTTTTCAAAAACGTAGATACATTAAGTCGTTCAAGGTACAACAAGTCTATATACAACTAAGAAATTTTTCGTACAATACACTGAAAAAACAGTGAATCCACCAGGAAGAAAACTTTCGGTTAATTTTAGAAAATTTTGAATATTTGTAGAAAATTTTAACTAAACAGTATTACAAACGTTGGCATCACGCCGATGTCATAAAAATAAGTAAATATTTTTCGACAAATTCAAGAAAATTTATTAGACATAACTAAGTTTTTTCACTTGTTAAAGAAAATTTTGTAGTTTGAAGGAAAAACTTGGAGTTCAAAATTGCAAGAATGTCTTTAGTGACATACGAAGTTCATGATGGACTCATTTTTGGTAAAATTTACAAATTTAAAGAAATTCTGAACTATTTTGTGGAAGACACGAATTTAGTTAATCTTCATGCTTCAGTTGAGTATATTTTTTTCCTCGGGTTTAGTTAATTTAACTAACGTACACAAAAAATTATTAGAGTAAAGAAAACTTTCTCCAAACATAATAATTCCATGAACTAAAATAAAGTTAAATTGGCTTTAGTGTAATAGAGAGTTCACTTTTTTTTGAGTGTACATGTAAATTTTCTATAACCACCAATACTTTATTTCAAAAAACTATTATTATATTACAAAAAACTATGGCTTATGAACTATTTTTATTCGCACGTTGAATGCAGTTACTTGTCGGTTGAAACATTCTAACATATATTAGTAGGACTAAACTAATTAATTTCAATTTCCATATTTTTTAGATTTGGCTAGTTTTTGTTGTGTGGATTTGCTTTATAAGCATCTGAATTTGCAAAGTTATACAAATTATAAAAAATATCAAATTCTTTCGTACATATTGATTTTTAACCTACGGTTTTCATCAGTATTTTCTTAATGGTTAAGAATGTTAACCATTAGAACCTGTCTAGCTGCACGGACGAAAAAGACTGTTTTTCACATATTTGGGTGTAAAAATTATATGTTTGGAACTCAAATTTTTAAACACAATATTTTTAAATGCAAGCATATAATGTTCATAAACTAGCATAATATGTTTGGGACATATATGTTAATATGTTACAACATATTATGTTTGGGACATAACATGTTTGTAAAAATAATATGCTTGGATGCAAACATATATTAATTTAGAAATAGACTATAAACATAGTTTATGTGTTTAGAAAGAGAGACATAAAGTGTATGCTGGAAGTAAAACAATGAAAGTAACTAATTGGCGCCTTAAAAATATATATATATACAAAGAAAATTTCATTAAAGATTGGAAAATACTATGTGTGAATATAAACAAATTTGAAGTAAACATATATGTGTTGTGATATAAGACTTCGCCCAAAACTGTACTTGCTTAAGTAAAAATATTAAAATGAGTATTCGGAGAGAAAATTCATTCGCAACCAAGAGTAAAGATATTTGAAGAAAAGAGCATGAGTTTTGTTCATGTTTATCATTTTCGCATTACGGGCACAATTTTTTTGTTTCGTCAAAACAAATCGGAACGTAGGACGAGTAAGTCAAAATATTCAAACAAAGGTAATTAAAGGGATCTTCATAAAAACTAACAAAAGGGCACTATACACTGAAAACAAAACATGCCCGGTTCCAAAGATTGTCTCTCTACTTTAACAATTTTGGTATTGATTCCGAGCCAATGAAGCCGAGAATTCAAGTAAGGATACTTTTAAGACACAATTCTCTTTTAAATGTGGGTTTTGTGCATTTGACTCTATGAAGCAATTTTTTTTTCGCTTTTTCAGCTTTTTTCATATGCTATAAAAGGTCCGTTGAAAACAAAACTTTCAGTAGAATTTATGCTATGTTTCACGTAAAAAACGTCTTTAAAAAAAGTGTTGAAAAACATGTCCTATTTTTTTACGATTTTTGCATTGTAGTCAAGATGCAAAAATGCAACAAATTTAAAGACAATTTCATTAATTTTAAAGAATTTTTCTGAATTATTAAAGTCAAGTTGACCTTAGTCCTAAAATTTTTTATTTCATGTTATGATACCCATTTTCAAGTCAAATCACTTAATTATACGGACAATATTTTTTGTCAGTGTACTCATTTTATACCCTCCATCATAGGATGGGGGTATATTAACTTTGTCATTCAGTTTGTAACACATCGAAATATTGCTCTAAGAAATTCTGAAATTCTGAGTCGATCTAAGCATGTCCGTCCGTCCGTCCGTCTGTTGAAATCACGCTAACTTCCGAACGAAACAAGCTATCGACTTGAAACTTGGCACAAGTAGTTGTTATCGATGTAGGTCGGATGGTATTGAAAATGGGCGATATCGGTCCACTTTTACGTATAGCCCCCATACCAAGGGACCCTCAGATTTGGCTTGTGGAGCCTCTAACAGAAGCATATTTCATCCGATATGGCTGAAATTTGGTATATGGTGTTGGTATATGGTCTCTAACAACCATGCAAAAATTGGTCCACATCGGTCCATAATTATATATAGCCCCCATATAAACCGATCCCCAGATTTGGCTTGCGGAGCCTCAAAGAGAAGAAAATTTCATCCGATCCGGCTGAAATTTGGTACATGATGTTGGTATATGGTCTCTAACAACCATGCAAAAATTGGTCCATATCGGTCATTAATTATATATAGCCCCCATATAAACCGATCCCTAGATTTGGTTTGTGGAGCCTCTAGGAGAAGCATATTTCATCCGATATGGCTGAAATTTGGTACATGGTGTTGGTATATAGTCTCTAACAATCATGCAAAAATTGGTCCACATCGGTCCATAATTATATATAGCCCCCATATAAACCGATCCCCAGATTTGGCTTGCGGAGCCTCAAAGAGAAGCAAATTTCATCCGATCCGGCTAAAATGTGGTACATGATGTTTGTATATGGTCTCTAACAACCATGCAAAAATTGGTCCACATCGGTCCATAATTATATATAGCGCCCATATAAACCGATCCTCAGATTTGGGTTGCGGAGCCTCAAAGAGAAGCAAATTTCATCCGATCCGCCTGAAATTTGGTACATGATATTGGTATATGGTCTCTAACAACCATGCAAAAATTGGTCCACATCGGTTCATAATTATATATAGCCCCCATATAAACCGATCCCCAGATTTGGTTTGCGAAGTCTCCAAGAGAAGCAAATTTCATCCAATCCGGTTGTAATTTGGAACATGGTGTTAGTATATGATCTTTAACAACCGTGCCAGAATTGGTCCATATCGGTCCATAATTATATATAGTCCCTATATAAAACGTTCTCAAGATTTGACCTCCGGAGCCTCTTGGAGGAGAAAAATTCATCCGATTCAAATTAGGAACGTGGTGTTAGTATATGGTCGCTAACAATCATACCAAAATTGGTCCAATCACACAAAAATTGGTCCATATCGGTTCATAATCATGGTTGCCACTAGAGCCAAAAATAATCTACCAAATTTTTATTTCTATAGAAAATTTTGTCAAAATTTTATTTCTATAGAAAATTTTGTCAAAATTTTATTTCTAGAGAAAATTTTGTTAAAATTTTATTCTGTTCTATAGAATATAAAACAAAGATTAGTTTCTCTTTATTAATGAGTAGTCCAAGAGGAGATGACGGGTTCTTTCGAAAATAAAAGCTGGCATTGAGTTCGAGTTTTGCCGCTAAAACTATTTCTCATTTTAGCAGCAAAACTCGAATCGGTAAAACCTGAATAACATTATAACTTTTTTCGGTAAATTGTGTCATAACATGGTGGGGAATGATCCAAAGCAACAATTGAAAAAGTTTATTTTCTTTAAAATAAATTATTAAAGAAAAGTAAAAGGGCCATTTTAACGCGATAATGCCAACTTTATACCGGCCTTAAGAATTAAATTAAGTACAAAATTATTCGTTAATAAAAATTCATATTTATTTGTATTTCTAAATGTTTGGGCAATACCCAAAAATGTATATGCTTGAAGCAAAATGTGTTTGGGAGTATATGTTACAGAAGCGATTTTTTTGAGGGTGTGCAAATGAAAACAATTATTTTAAAAAGTTTAAATTTTTGTTTTATTACAAATGAACGAAATGCCGTTTATAGAAAAACTTACCACATTGAAAAAGTCCATCTAGTAGGTACATTATTCGATTCATATCCATGGACTAATGGGACATTTTTGAAATTTTTCTCAGAATATATTTGAAATAAAAAATATTAAAAAATTAGACAAAATTTCCACTGGCCGCTATACCATTTAGTTTTAGCTAAAATCGCCGTTTTTCACGATTAATTTTCTTTAATAATCAATTTAAAGAATATAAACCTTATAAAAGCTTGGCATCAAAGACGTATAATTTTAGACTTTTCTTACTGATTTATTTTTGATTTTAGCGACTAAACTCAAACTTTGCATTCAAGAATTGTTGTAACATAAAAAATAGAGATTCAAAAAAATTTTTTCATCTCCAACCTGTGATCCCGATGTAAGTAAATAAATAAATCAACCTATTACCACTTATGAAGTCGTTTATTTTTCATGTAAATCAATTTAAAATCAACAATAATTTTAAACCATTAACAAAAAATATTCCGGCGATTTGTTTTTTAGTTCTATATTTTTTATCAAAATAATTTTATATCACAACATTCACTGCTCATTTTCTAAAACGTTTCGAACTAAATGTATTTTCATTAACGAACACCAATACTTCGCAAATTTTTGTTTTCAATAAAAATCACGTGTTTACACCATAAATGCATCAACAGACTGAATGCTGCTATAAAACTCGAAGACACAAAGGTCACACACCTGCAGTAAAGAAAAACAAAAGCAACAAAAAAACAACTCCACACACACACACACACAAAAATAACTGCAAATAAATATTAACAACTTTATTTGTATGTAGAATCTGCTTATGCTCAACAAATTTGTCCATTGAACATGAGGCATTTGTTGTTGAAATGTGTTTGTAGATGTTTCACAGAGGAAATAATAGAAATATTCTGAATTTTCAACAAATTGCTTTGTTGCGAAAATAGTTGACTGCTATCGATATGAAAACAAAAATACAAGACTGGTTACGCACACATCGCTGAGAATATGTACGAAAGCTATATTTATATATTTTATATATTCTTTGTATATTTTTCAATATGGTAGTTTCTTAAATGTGTTTTTGTATGAGATAAATAATAAAACCATATTAATATCGGGATTAGAGTTATTACAATTCTAATTAACTAGAATATATAGCACTGGGAAAAAAGTTGTCAAAATGCTTGCTAGACCCGGACTACTCAAATTTAAAATTGTCAAACATTTACAAAACTGAGTATAGGATTTTCGACACAAAAATGTTACATGTTCCCCGTCCAAAAATAACATTTTGGTCATATTCCTTCTCTGTGTGTACTTAACAAAATATCTCCAAAATTGTTCCGGCAATTTTGCAATTTTGGTGCAATTCATAGCAAAATTCTGTCAATTTTAATTTCAATTTAATTTTTTATCAATACACCAATAAATTTGTTACAGGTCATTGATAAACTCCAACAAACCACAATCAAATTTTTTCGTTCAAATTCAAAAATATTTGTTGAGGATTAAACGTAACGTTCAACAACAAATATTTTGTACTGTTGGATGCTCAACAAATTACTTACAAATTATGTTATTGAAAACACAAATTATTTGTTGCCTTCTGATGGTGACGATTGCTAACAACTTTTTTGTAATAATGGTTATTAAAAGTACAAATTAGTTTGTTGCAGGAAAATTAACAAATTTTGTTATTGGTTTTCCAACAAAAGTTATTGGTTCTCAAACTTATTTTTATCTGTGCACGATCCCTTTCTGATCTCGCTTTTGCAACAAAACAACTAACAGGTTGGCTGATAAGTATGACACATAGAATGCGTCGCTAGTATTAAATGCATATTATTTTTATATAGTAAGTCAATTAGTTTGTGAGATAGAGGGGTCTGGATATGCGGAAGCTCAGTGCAAAATGGGTGCCGCGCGAGCTCACATTTGACCAAAAACAACAACGTGTTGATGATTCTGAGCGGTTTTTGCAGCTGTTAACTGGTAATACACCCGAGTTTTTCCGTCGATATGTAACAATTGATGAAACATGGCTCCATCACTACACTCCTGTGTCCAATCGACAGTCGGCTGAGTGGACAGCGACCGGTGAACCGTCTCCGAAGCGTGGAAAGACTCAAAAGTCCGCTGGCAAAGTAATGGCCTCGATTATCTTGAGAAGGGAAAAATCATCAACAGTGACTATTATATGTCGTTATTGGAGCATTTGAAGGTCTAAATCGCGGCAAAACGGCCCCATATGAAGAAGAAAAAAGTGTTGTTCCACCAAGACAACGCACCGTGCCACAAGTTATTGAGTACGATGGCAAAAATTCATGAATTGGTCTTCGAATTGCTTCCCCACCCACCGTATTCTCCAGATCTGGCCCCCAGCGACTTTTTCTTGTTCTCAGACCTCAAAAGGATGCTCGCAGGGAAAAAATTTGGCTGCAATGAAGGGGTGATCGCCGAAACTGAGGCCTATTTTTAGGCAAAACTGGAGGAGTACTACCAAAATGGTATCACAAAATTGGAAGGTCGTTATAATCGTTGTATCGCACTTGAAGGGAACTATGTTGAATAATAAAAACGAATTTTGACAAAAAATTTATTTTTCTTTGTTAAACCGGGGACTTATCAGCCAACCTGTTATGTCCTCAAAAGATACCAACAACACACAAGGAACATTCCAGAACTTCATCCACACTGTCTCTACAATCAAAACAACCAACAACAGCATAAAAGATGCAATAACCAACACAAACACTCATACAGGATATACACAAAATGTCTCTACAAACCCCCTCACATGATGCAATGATTTCATCTACAGGATAAGATCAAATATATTCCAAATTTACGAGGAATCTATAAAAAAAAATCATATACAACCGTCAAGGATTATATTAACTGCTTTTTATTCTACTTTATCTAAAAATTTCAATACGAGGAAAAATACTCCAAATTATAATAAAAATGGGAATAAGCTGTAGGTAGCCATCATACGAATCGGTAATGTGGTTAAGTTCATTTTTACTACAAATTTATTTTTTCCATACAAACAAATTTTCTAGTAAATTGTCCATATTTTGTAATAAGATTTTTATATTGCCTATGTATTTTTATAATACAATCAACGATGCATTAACTACTGATCAGGCTATTTATTTAAGGAAAATCCCCCCATTTCGTAGTTAGTGAACTAAAAAAAATTTACTGAAATTTTACAAGTTTTCCTTTAACTAAGTTAATTTTTGTTCTGGTAACGAAAAATTAACTTAATTAATTTTAAATTAGGGCGTAATTTCATGACTTGTAGTTAAAAAGTATACCAAAGCACTAAATTTTCCTAGTTTCAACAACGCTTTGTCGAAATCTCAAAATGCGGAGTAGAATTTAGTTCAATTTTCACACGTGGTACTTCATTCTTTCTAACTGTTTACTTTTTTCTGTTTATTAAGCTTTTCAAATGGAAAATTCTCTCCAAGGCTTTCCGTCATCTTATATATATCCATCTTATCATTCATGTAACTTTTGCGTGATTTTCGTGTGGAAAACCTTATTGAGAATCGCCATGACGATGCTGGACTATTGAATGAAATCTGAACGTTTGCGACTACCCATCTACAACGATAATGACCAAAACGAAAGTCATTCATGTCTTTAATTACTCGAATTCATATCATAATTAAATTTTTTAAATGAAGCACTGGTGAATGGGCTCTTCGCTTGTATTGAACAGAGCATCTCTACGAGTAGAATTTCGATGCCACCATTGTGGGTAGTAGGAAAGGTTGTGATTGTGAAGCATGCAATATGAGCAAACGAGTGCAGAATACCACAATGAGTCCTCATCAAGACAAACTCCACCAATGGGTTTGGATTCAACGAGTCCTCACAGAACTCACATAGATGGATCGACTAAAATCGATTCACTGATGGATGAGCGATGGCAATGCCTTTGTCTCGTTTGAGATGTATGGAAATATTGTTTCATATGGCACTTGCCTTCCATTCAACGATGACACAAAGTCCCATTGGTTCAATAAATCGTTTCGTTCACTGTGTAAATTGATGTCTGTTAGTCTGTTAGTCCGTCTGTTTGCTCGAGTTCTGTTTGGCTGGCTGTCAGTCTCTTTGTCAAACAGCCTTCAACTGGGAATTCGAGTATGAGTTGGCAAGTGTGACAATTGTCACATTTGCAATTCAACGCTGCTGGCATCAGATTCAGGTCCACATTTATGGAGCGATGCATATTCCGAATGTGACTCATTTTAATGTTGTTGTGTTGGATGTCATGCATGACTGCATAGATGGATATCAGAAAAGTGTGTAATAATTCACAAACCGGATGGAGAACATTCATGGGTTTGTGTTTCTATGTCTATTTGAGTACAATAACTTATCCAGAGGCGGTTATTTGACCAAAAAATAGTTGAAAATATGAAGCCCCAAAATGCAATTGACTTGAAACTGTTTTCAATACTAAAGTCATTTGAATGGAACTGTAATAATATCGGTAACGTGGGTGGCCACTATGGGAGATACTGGGTGTGCGGGTGCATACCTTTCGTTGTATTCCTGCAAATTTACACCCGGTACCTGTATTTTTCTTTACTCAACACAAAAATAGGCGAAATCACGATATTGTGAATAGCAAATAGTTTCGACAACACTGTCGAAAGTCTAAAGTCGGGCGGGCCCGGATACCATATCAAATCCGTCAAATGTGTTGGGTGTTATATAAAGGTTTATGTTCCCATATACATATACATTGATAGAAAGATTGATAGAATTAAAATTAATGCAATCTATTATCTAATTGACACTAACTTAAGTATTGATGTGGTAAAATCCAGAATTTCAGCATATTTGGATAACCAATAATTTGTTGTTGAATATGGTAGTATTTAGTCTTGTAATGTAATATATCCGGATGATGAGTCCTCCTCTGTAGCTGGTTGCATCCCTCTGCCTCCACCCCGCTAAGGTCCGTATCATGATGTGTACGCTTGGACTGGGTTGGGACTATTACTTACTTCGCGGACGGAATTCTCAATAACTCCGAAAGTGGGATTGATAATAATTGGCTTGGACCTAGGCCTCGAATAATCTTAGTCAAACGATTTGTATTTAATATTCTTGTAATAGGGTATTAAATGATTTCGGACAGACGGACTAACATATGAATTATTTCACAGATGGAATTTCCAATCGGAATCAATTGGGTTCCATCGTTCTCGGAACCTGGCTCTTAACCCAATTTGACGCACGTACTATAATCAAAAAGGTCTCTGTTCTGTTGGTGGACCAACCAAGGGTCCTTGCCAGGCTGATATTAGACTGCGTTATCTGAATGTCGGTGGTGGCTTTGCATTGACAATTGCCCTGTACGAAATTTTCGGCTACCAACCTCGCCAGACATTCACCCTACTATTTGTGGAGTCTGGTAGCCGAAAATTTCCATTTCCCCATATCTATAACCTTTTCCGCCAGGTGGGCAAACACAATGGACATTCGAATTCGGAAGTAAGTGATTTACGTCCATCGTCTCCATGTGATGGTTGTGGTAGCAAGTATAGCCGAGTAGGCACATTACTTTGCTATTGTAGTCTATCGCTATTATTACCCAAAATAGTCGAATTTCCGTAATGGTGATCATTCCTACGATAATTACTACTATTCCGAACATAACCGATCGAACCATCATTGTCCCGGCATTCGAATTTCTGTTGATTTCCAACTGATTCACGATGGTTTTTATTCGATGTGCTACTTTGTTAAACATTGCTGTTCGAATTTGACACGCTAAATATGGAGTAGCCAGCGTTGATTAAATATCCATGGCTGTCTCAAGTGGATCGGGTATCCGACATGCAATTATGGTCCGTAGAGACTTCACCACCGTCAGGGACATTCGCATTACCCAATGCGACTGACTTGTTATTGAGGCCGGGAATCCGACCTCTGATTTCGTTATTGAAATCCACGATATTTGTTCGAAAGGCAACCTGTCGTAAATCTCCTCCACACTGTATTTCTCACCGAAATAATCACCTACACCACATTGTAAATCCACATTTTCTACACCATCCCAAATCCTTCAAATTTGTTGGGTGCCATATAGAGACTTCTACAAAATCTATAGACTTGAATTTAAATGGTTAGCGCCCTAGCGTAGAACATAAAGAAATTTTTAGGCAACTTCGACAAATTACATTTATGGTTTATCGATGGATAATATGTATTAGAGTTATAGAAAAATTTGAGTAAATTTTATATGTTTCCAACTTACAGGCTATTTCTGATATCCGAATTGTACTCCTCGATATGAGTACAATTGTTCTAAAAAGAGAAAACAGATACATTTCGAATGAAACACTCATTAAAAGGAGAACTGTACTCTAATTATAGTAGAAATATAGAGATACAAGTACACTGCAAAAAATATTGTCGTGAGGGCAAAGATTTCATGTCTTTAAAATACGAATGCAAATTTTGCTTAGCATAGAAGACGCATGTCTCTAATATAAAGTTTATTCCTTGTCCAAAAGTCGATAAAGTTTTCAATGAAATCGTATTATCCTTATAATTAAGTGATTTCACTTAAAAATGGGTATCATAACATGAAAGAAAAAATGTTTGGTAAGATCAACTTGACTTTAATAATTCAGAAAAATTCTTTAAATTTAATGAAATTCTCTTAAAATTTTTTGTCTGTTTGCATCTTGACTACAAAGCAAAAAATCATTCAAATATAGGACATGTTTTCCAAAACTTTATTTTAAAGACGTTTTTTACTTGAAACACTTGAAAAAATTATTGAGCTAAACCAAACATCAGCAGTGGGAAAAGTTTGCCAAATAAATGGCGATGCTAGATTGAATTTTATGGAAAATAATTCAAGTAATTGAAATAATTGAGATCTGGAAATATTTGCATTTGACAGTAACGTAAGCCATGCGAACGAACGAAAGGAAGTTGGTCCCTATACAAATCGATAGATATAGTTTTACCATATATACTTGTTTTCTTTACTCTTAATTTAATTTTGTGTTAATGAAATGGAAAATTTTGTAAATGATTGTTCAAAACCAAAAAAAAAAACATCAGGAAATTATCATTATTTTAACAACGAGTTACGACAAGCTTGCAAAATGCCAAAATTGAACTAAATTCTAGTTCAATTTTTGGCACAAAGCAAAATGTATTTTATATTTTTTCTATGTATAACCGGAAACATAACAGCCTCCGGTAAAGTTTTTTGTTTTTAGAGCCCCATTTTTGAGTCTCCTTCATCTATTGGCTCATGTTGTAACCACATATTCCATATTTTCCTGCATTCAACATCCATTTACATGTCTTGACGAGACTTCCAACAATTTATACACTTAACTAGTTTGCATTTTTTTTTATTTATCACACGGAGACGCCACCGATCGAAACGAAAGTGAATGTGTGTGTGTTTATATGTGCCTAGCTAGGAATGAAGAAGAACTGAAGATGGAACGTATATAAACTGCATTCAATTCATACAAAAATGGCAGATTTACCAGATATCCCTACAATATTGTCATTTTGACATCATTCACATTTCCCATCTGCCACCACCGGGGAACTATGAATGCACCTCCTTCGCATAGGACTTCCAACAGATACTTTGTGGCACTTAAAAATGTAACGCAACAATAAAAACGGGTTTGCTGCGTTCACTCCACTTCTTCTTTTTGTGTGTGTTCTTTTTTTTTTTTGCTTCCTTTTCCTGGTTTATACTGGAATAATTTGCACAATTCTCGTCTTGATTGTTTGTTCCTTCGAATACCCGCCCGATCCCTATATAGTGGGTTGTATGTCTGGGTCGTAGTTACGTTCACTCTCTGCTTCGCCCATTGGTTGGTTTGTTTTAATTGTTTGTTAAAAATTGCGGAGTACCGTGTAATTTCTTAATTACCAAAGCTATTATACGAAAAACAATCACGTTATTCAATAATTAAAACATAATGACTATGCAACACGTAGTTCTTGTTCCATTTCCCCCTTTCTCCTCCCCTCCTTCTACAATTCCTTACTATCTACAGTATTATCATAGCAACCTAGATTGCCAGCAACGACACCATTCCATTTCAATGGCTGTTGTAACATCCACATCCATCCTCAAATTTCGTACGAATTCTTTGGGGTTTTTCTTTGGTTTGCATTTTCCACGTACGTGAATTGGATTAAACGTGGGTTGGTGTAAGAATTGCCACAATTTGCGATTGATTCAACGATGAACAAAACGAAAAAAATATTTTTTTAGTAGATCACACTCAAAAAACAATGAACTCACCAGGGCACTAAAGTCAGTTTAATTTCATATGAGTTCATATAAGTTATTATGTTTTAGTTGAAATTCCCCCAATATGTATAGGTTAATTAAATGAACTAAAAAAGAGAAAACCATTTATACAGATCTACTACATTCCCATTTCAATATAGTCTAGAATTTCTTAAAAATTTTAATTAATTTATGTCTACTAAATTTTTTTGAATTTTTTTTTTGTGAGATCTGCGTTTGCTATAGTTTAGTTAAACTTTTCTAAAATTAACCCAAATGTTCCTTCCGGACGGCTTCACTTTGTGTTGAAATTATTGATTTTTTAATAATGCATATTGACTCTTTCGTAAAATACATGAATTCATACATAATTTATCACATTCGTAAAAATCGAAATAATAATCTATAAATTAATAAATGTAATAATGTTGGTTTTCAGCATGAATGTAAGAAATTTTTTAATGGACTTTTTTTTTTTTTGGAATGAACTAATATGTACACGGACGAAAAAGACTGTTTTTCATATGTTTGGGTGTAAAAATTAAATGCTTGGAACTCAAATTTTTTAACACATTATTTTTAAGTGCAAGCATATAATGTTCATAAACTAGCGTAACATGTTTGGGACATATATGTTAATATGTTAGAATATACTATGGTTGGGACATAACATTTTTGTAAATAATATATGTTTGGATGCAAACATATATTTATTTAGAAATAGCCTATAAACATATATGTGTGTAGAAAGAGAGTCCTAAAGAGTATGTTGCAAGTAAAAGAATGGAAGTAACCAATTTGCGCCATAAAAATATATATACATAAATAAAATTTCATTATTATACCCTCCACCATAGGATGGGGGTATATTAACTTTGTCATTAGGTTTGTACTACATCGAAATATTGCTCTAAGACCCCATAAAGTATATATATTCTGGGTCGTGGTGAAATTCTGAGTCGATCTGAGCATATCCGTCCGTCTGTTGAAATCACGCTAACCTCTGAACGAAAAAAGCTATCGACTCGAAACTTAGCACAAGTAGTTGTTATTGATGTAGGTCGGATGGTATTGCAAATGGGCCATATCGGTCCACTTTTACGTATAGCCCCCATATAAACGGACCCCCAAATTTGTCTTGCAGACGGTTCGGAAACTTCTTAGCCTATCAATGAAAGAGAATAGTTAATTTTTCAAAAATATGTTTATTTTTCAATATAATCTCCTGAAACTTCAATACACTTAGACCAACGCTTTCCTAGCAATTCTATCCCTTGATTAAAATAGTTTTCCTCAAGGTCTTCAAAATAGTGGTTTACAACTGTAATTTCATTTTCATTTGAGGTAAAACGCTTGCCATCAAGGAATGTTTTTTTAGATTTGGGAACAAGTAAAAGTCACTGGGAGCTAAATCAGGAGAATAAGGTGGGTGGTCAAGCAACTCGTACTTTAATTCGTTGATTTTAGCCATTGTTAAAACACTCTTGTGCGCTGGAGCGTTATCTTAATGATTTTTTTTTGTGTTGTAAGCCAGGACATTTTTCTCGAATTTGTACATTTAATTGAATTGAATTTGTTGATTTAATTGAATTAAAAGGTTGCAATAGTACTCTGAATTTATTGTTTTACCCTTTTGCAGATAGTCAATCAATAAAATACCTTTGAAGTCCCAAAAAACCTTTGCCATAATCTTACCAGCCGATTGAATTGTTTTTGCCTTCTTTGGGGCATTTCCTAAAGCTTCAGTTCATTGTTGGGTTTTTCTTTTGTCTCTGGAGTATAGTGGTGGATCCATGCTTCATCAACAGTTATGAAACGACGGCTAAAATCCATTTTATTTCGCTTAAAACGATCCAAACTAGCTTGAGAAATGTTCATTCTTAAGCGTTTTTGATCGACTGTTAACAAATGCGGCACCCATCTTGCAGAAAGCTTTTTCATCTGTAGTTCTTCATGCAAAATTAAATGGACTCGATCATTTGAGATGCCCATGATATTAGCAATTTCACGCACTTTTATTCGTCGATCATTTAATACCATATCATGCACTTTGGCTACAATTTCTGTTGTTGTTGCTGTTTTTGGACGTCCACTACGTGGTTCATCTTCAATGCTTGTACGACTAGGTTTAAATTCAGCAACCCAATTTTTTACTGTTGCATACGAAGGAGCACTTTCACCTAACACATTCACCATATCATTATGAATTTCTTGTCCCGATAAATCTTTTTTATGTAAATATTTAATGACAGCATGCATTTCTAATTTTTCCATTGTAAAAAAATTTCGGATGCGTCTTTTTTGAACACCTGTTTCTGTGTTCATAACAGAGATGGAAGTTTCCAATACACTTAACTTTTTTCTGTTTATACCGCGCTTTTTGTGCTAGGCTAAGAAGTTTCCGAACTGCCCTCGTATACCAATATAACAAGATTATTATCTTAAATATTACAGTCTTGGAATTACAATGTTAGCATAATCTCTGTGTTATTCATATGTGGATTAAAATTAATTATAAAAGAAAAACAAACAAACAAATTGACAAACATTTAATATTTAAATAAAATAAAATTAACATTTAAAACTAATACAATTGCAAAGATGCAACAATTTTATAACATGAAAAAAAACAATATTTTCTTTCTTGTGTTAGATGTGGAAAGAGTTTATTCTTAAAACATTGCACGTTGCTAATGGTTTGAATAAGATTGGGGATATGATTCCAGAGATGGATTGATCGTATGAGAAACAAATTTTGTGATGATATTCGACGGTATGATATTTGTATGAGGTTCTTTTCTCTAGATGACCTAGCAATTTGTAGTCTACTGTATACACGGATGAAAAAGACTGTTTCTCATATGTTTGGCTATAAACATTATATTACGTTGAACATTTTCTAACATTATGTTATTGAATAAGTCGGCGCCGATCAATAAGTCGATTCGGCTACTTTCGTAAAACTTCGGATCCGCAAGTTTAATATTCGGGAAGTCTAACAGAAGAGATGGGTTAACTGAGGAGCTGGGAAGATCCCCAGACAGTCGTGGGACAACCAAAGCTGTAATATTAACCCCTAAGTTGGAATCGAATCGTGGACATATAGAGAATTTTGCCAGTTTTCTTGCCTTGGCGGAAGTAACTCCATTAAGTCCCGCAATTTCTGCCTCAATGGACTGGAATGGCAGTTTCAGGATGTTAAAAACTCGTTCGGAAATGAAAGAACCTTGTGATCCTGAATCAATTAAGGCTCTAACAAAATATTTTAGACCCAGATGTGCAATTTGGACCATTGCTGTACCCAGCAGAACATTATGGGAATGTGAAGCAAAACAGGATTGGATACTTCCGCTTGAAGTGGAAGGTTGAAAAGAAATTGGTTCCATATTAGTCTGATTGAAGGAAGCTTGAGAAATTGTGGACTGTACTGGATGACCATTGGACATCTGAATAGGTTGATTGGATGGATTTATGTTGGACTTCACTTCTTGTGACTGATTTGGAGTACGATGCAGAAGTGTATTGTGTCTTTTACCACAAGAAAAACAATTGTAAGGACTCTTGCAGTCCTTTACTCCATGAGCCTTAGCAAAACAATTCAAGCATAAATTAAGTTTTTTAATATAGGAAATCCTATCTTCGGCATTCATGTTAATAAACTTGGGACATTTTCGTATCGTGTGGGATTCGATTGAACATAAGGTGCATTTTGGATTAGATGAGGATGAAGAGATTTTCGCATGATTTGAATTTACCTTCTTATTCGATGAGGAGGGCTTTTTAGTGTTGGAGTGCGAATATTCTTTCGCAGAAATGCCATTAATTTCACTAATGGTTTCTAAGGTCTGATATCGACTGGATAAAAAAGAATCTAAATCACTCCATTTGGACAAGTCCTTTTTATTTTGAATGGATTGTTCCCACAAGGAGAGTGTAACGCTAGGGAGCTTTGTGGAGCACATATATACGAAAATTGCATCCCACGTAGAAACATCAATATCATACATCCTTAACGCCGTGATGCAGGAATTAATGTCCCGTTGAAGACATTTAATTTCTTCGCTTGATTCAGAAGAAACCGCATTGAGATTGAATAACACCCGAAGCTGGCTATGAACCAGCATTCGTTTGTTCTCGAATCGATCCTTAAGATTTGACCATGCAATGTCGAAGCCGTTATTAGTTAAGGGACACTTTTTTACAATATCATGGGCTTCACCCTCTGTCTTTTTCCTTAAATGAAAAAGTTTTTGGACCTTTGAGAGACTGGAATTCTGTATGTATATTGCAGAGAACATGTCTCTGAATGAAGGCCAAGACTTGTAATCACCTCGAAAGGATTCCGTATCACAAGCTGGTAAATGAAAATTGGAATGTTGGACAGTGGTTTGGAGAGTGGGACTAGGGTCCGATCTTTCGTGAATGATTGAACTAATTCTGGAGACGATACGAACATATGTATCGTATGAGGAGTGAAATTTTGCATTTACGCTGTCCAAAAGGGGGTTCTCTTCATCGCATACCAAGGATTTGCCGTCGCCCTTTTTAGCATTATCTCGAATTTTCCCTTCCTTGTCAAAATAGTCTATACAATTATCGTAAAGATTTTTTATAGTTGACCACATTGACTTGAGTTCTTCTCGGTGAATCTCAAGCGAAAAAATAGTCGACTCGGAAATGACAGAATCGGTAAATTCCTGTTCAAATTTAACCAACTTATCGTTGGCGCGAATAAATCTATCCAACGCACTCATAATGAATGGTATTCGACAACAATCGGCAGCAAAAAGATATGGTCAGAAAAATACGATATAGAATAATAATATCCACAAGAGTTGGAAGAAAGTGGGCAATCGAAGATTATACTTAAAATTAAATAGATATTTCAAAAAATCTCCAAGGACAAAACGAGATAGAAAACTTCTTTATTTTTTTCTTTTTTTTCCAGAGAGTTAACATAAATTAGTAGCAATTTCTACTATTCTAAACCAATTTTCAAGACGGATTTTCCTTTATCTTAAATATTGAGAAAATATTCGTTTCAAGCACCCAAAGTAATTTAAGAAATTAATTAACTCTGAGTTGTGACAAGAACAATTTTATAAATACATTAAATATTTCAAGTAATAAACATATATCCTTTTCCAAATTACGGAACCTGGATTTTTATAAAGAATAAATCAATGGCACATGAAGATAAATCTAGAAAATATACAACAATTTCATAGAATATGTAAGCTTTGGATTCATCGGTTTTCTTTTCTTTTTTTTTTCGTATATAAACGCATTGGTCTATGCTTACGACAGAACAATTCGGAATTTAATATTATAATTCACGATGCATGTATATGTCTATAAATATTGATTTCACCCCAAACTATTCAGCTATTTTCAGAAATATTTGTTCACTCTGGTCACCCTAATACATTACTCGAATTTGTGGCAGAATAGGTTTTTTTTTTTTTCACAAGAAAGCAATTGATTCTGTAGTATCAAACATATATACTTTTCATAGATACATATAGAAAGTCATATACATATATACACAATATATAATTTTTCTCATAAATAATATATTCTAGGTGATGTCGCAGTAATGTTTCTCCTTTGTGCATATATGTTTGTTTATCGATATTTGAGTTATCGATAGGAATATAGAAACGAAACGATCAAAATGGACATAAGAAAGAGTGATAAGACAACGTCACTCAATCTCTCTTTTATCTCTACACTTGTCTTTAAACAATTAAATGGTAGCCATAATGGAGTGAAGAGAGTCAGAGTTTGAGTAATAATTGGAAAGTAAGTGCAAAATAGCACAAAACATAAAAAAAAGATAATATTGGAGAAGTACGTACCAATTAAAATACTGGTTTTGCTGAAAGTAACGGATTAATCTGTTGTGGAGAGTTGTAACGTTTCATCTGTTCCTCTTTCACAGGTTAATTTTACATATGCCAATTTACATATGGCTGAATATATTTTCTTTTGTGTCTTCTTTTTTTTCTAATTTTTTAGGTTATGTTTATTGAACAATTTTGTTATTTCCAAAATTTCTTTTGTCACACTTTTCTTTATGGATTATGATTTCGAAGACATCTAGAGAATGATAGGTTATATTTATTTTAATTATATTCACATAATTTTCCCAAAAAACATAACTTCATATTTTCGCGCCTTTTCTTATGTTGGAGTACAACAATCATACATGTAAGTCGGAATGTCATATAGCAACATCAGAAATTACGTAACGAATATTGGAATGGATGGTAAATATTTATATATATATTTTGTTTTTGGATGAAAACGATGTGCTAGACATAAGTGTAATGATACTTATATACGAAGTTGTTTGTCAAAAAACATGAAAATTTACGAAATTTGAATATTTCAGAAGTTTTGAGAAAGGCGCTATCATTACATTTTAATCACGGTTACGCCAAAATATTTGTTTTTAGGGAATATTTAATGTGTTTACAAGTTTTCATAGCACACTCTTGGAAAATTTTTGTTTTCACAGTGATTATTTTTCAATAATTTTTTTTTTTCACCATTTGTGTACAAATGTGAAAGAAAGGATTGTCTTTCTTAAAATGAATTATAGCTCCTAAGATTGCCACGACGTTTTGGCTTGGTAACTATTATTTTCACAAGAAAGCAATTGATTATTATTCATCTGATAAGCACTTTAATTTTACGCCAATTAAAGTCTTTAACAAAAACCAGACCGGTAAAAAATTATACTCATCCGAACGCGTACCTTTTCAATTGTCTGTCAAATCAATACTACTGCCTTAATTGCCACGTACATACCATTGGAGACCAAATAGAGTTAAATGCGAACCTGAGAATGATGGACACAATGTGGATGCTCCTGAGTGATGAAATGAAGTAGTGATGTCGTCTTTGGGAATTAGTGTTATGTAACCCGATGCCCAGTTCTTGTAGGTATCCGGTTCGATAGGACCATAAAATGTTTGTACAAGGATTGAAGAGAACTGGACTAGATAAGGTACTAGTAGGCTGCAAGACACCAAAAGTGATTTGACTATCACTCTTCTCGACGATGTTTTCCTCGGAAAAGAAACCACAAATGTAGGAAGAAGAAATTTAACTTTTTTGAGAATATCCCAGATTGAAATAAAGTGGATTACCGATGTTGTTTCTTTGGCTGGTGAATAAGAAGTGGGCTTTTATTCATATTTGACCTTAAAAAACTAACATTGTGTTTTGACATTTCTAAATCTTAACGATTACAGGGCAACGCCACCTGCATATGAACTTAATTATTATTACAGACTTAAAGATAAATTTATTGAGTTTAGGGATTCCAATCGTAGACATAAACACATTATATGTTTGGAACATAAATTTTTAAACACAATATTTTTGAGTGCAAGCATATAATGTTCATAAAATAGCAGAACATGTTTGGGACATATATGTTAATATGTTAGAACATATTATGTTTGAGACATAAAATGTTTTTAAATATAATATGCTTGGATGCAAACATATATTAATTTAGAAATAGCCTATAAACATATATGTGTTTAGTAGCTTGGAGCGCTATTTAACAGGGAGCGATATTGAATTAAGTTGGTGGTTGTTGCTTGTTATTACAAAATTAACATTTTATTTTTCCTTGGGCAATTGATCAGCTGCTTCTTTGATCCTTACAAATTGTGTGGTCCGCTGTTCGAATCCCCGTCCGGCAAAAGGTAAAATTAAAATAAAAAAATCATACAATTGAATAATTTTTTCTACAATGTTTGTACTACAGAAAAAGGTGCTAAGAACTAAAAAATCTCGTGGAAGTGAGAAAGATGTGGGGGAATATACAATTGGACAGAAACAAAATTTTGAGCATTCAGGTCGAAAACCTATGTTGTTAGCACCTATATTACCTGTTTATTTTCATAATTCATTATGATTGTAAATATATAAATAAATAAATAAAATTTTGAGAATTTTTTTTAAGCATATAATAATTTTGGGTGCAAAATGCTTCCAAACATATTATATGTTCATATAATAACATATTGTTTTTTGAAAGACAACATTATTGAATTTGGATGCAAAAATACAAAATGTTTGGAACTTAGACTACCCAAATATATATTGTTTAGACCAATATGCTTTCAAACATATTATATATTGGAAGAGATCAAACATATAAATGTTTGGGCAATATCCAAAAATGTATATGCTTGAAGCAAAATATGTTTGGGAGTATATGTTACAGAAGCGATTTTTTGTGAGCGTGTAGGTAGGAGTGATTCGGTGTGTAAATTATTTTGTGTAAAAATAGCAGAGATTTGTATTCTAAGTACATTTCCCAAGGCATTTTTAGCACTTGAAGTGAGAACGATGAAACACGATCAAACTTTCTAAGTCCAAAATATATAAGTCCAAACCAACTTCAACAATGCCATTGTTGAAAGTGGTTTGGAGTTTGCGTCACAGCCTGCAAAAATCTCAGAAACATAAAGCAGCGTAGGTAAAATGTATATTCTTCGACAAGTGCTAGAAAATGTATTATAGTTATAATTAATTTTTTTCAAGTGTTAAAAAAAAAAAAAATCGTAAAATTTTAGGAAAAAACAAGTATATACGGCCGTAAGTTCGGCCAGGCCGAAGCTTATGTACCCTCCATCATGGATTGCGTAGAAACTTCTTCTAAACACTGCCATCCACAATCGAATTACTTAAGTTGCGGTAACGCTTGCCGATGGCAAGGTATCTTAAAACCTCCTAACACCATCTTCTAAATTGTATGTAAGTCCATACGTGGTATATATTAAATCAAAAAAGATCGATCCAATACGTATATAATTCAGTTCGATAAAGTAGACATAAAATTTTGACATAATTTTCTACAGAAATAACATTTTAACAAAATTTTCTATAGAAATAAAATTTTCACAAAATTTTCAATTTTGACAAAATATTCTATAGAAAGAAAAATTTGACAAAAATTTCTACAGAAATAAAATTTTAACAAAATTTTCTATAGAAATAAACTTTTGACAAAATTTTCTATAGAAATAAAATCTTGGTAGATTATTTGTGGCTCGAGTGGCAACCATGATTATGAACCGAATAAAATTTGAGCAAAATTTTCTATAAAATAAAATTTTGACAAAAGTATCTATAGAAATAAAATTTTGAAAATGATGAAAATTTTATTATGAACCGAATCAAATTCTAACAAAATTTTCTCTAGAAATAAAATTTTGACAAAATTTTCTATAGAAATAAAATTTTGACAAAATTTTCTATAGAAATAAAATTTTGGTAGATTATTTTTGGCTCTAGTGGCAACCATGATTATGAACCGATATGGACCAATTTTTGTGTGATTGGACCAATTTTGGTATGGTTGTTAGCGACCATATACTAACACCACGTTCCTAATTTGAACCGGATCGGATGAATTTTGCTCCTCCAAGAGGCTCCGGAGGTCAAATCTTGAGAACGTTTTATATGGGGACTATATATAATTATGGACCGATATGGACCAATTCTGGCACGGTTGTTAAAGATCATATACTAACACCATGTTCCAAATTACAACCGGCTTGGATGAAATTTGCTTCTCTTGGAGACTTCGCAAGCCAAATCTGGGGATCGGTTTATATGGGGGCTATATATAATTATGAACCGATGTGGACCAATTTTTGCACGGTTGTTAGAGACCATATACCAACATCATGTACCAAATTTCAGCCGGATTGGATGAAATTTTCTTCTCTTTGAGGCTCCACAAGCCAAATCTGGGGATCGGTTTATTTGGGGGCTATATATAATTATGGACCGATGTGGACCAATTTTTGCATGGTTGTTAGAGACCATATACCAACACTATGTACCAAATTTCAGCCGGATCGGATGAAATTTGCTTCTCTTTTAGGCTCCGCAAGCCAAATCTGGGGATCGGTTTATATGGGGGCTATATATAATTATGGACCGATGTAGACCAATTTTTGCATGGTTGTTAGAGACCATATACCAACACCATGTACCAAATTTCAGCCGGATCGGATGAAATATGCTTCTGTTAGAGGCTCCACAAGCCAAATCTGAGGGTCCCTTTATATGGGGGCTATACGTAAAAGTGGACCGATATGGCCCATTTTCAATACCATCCGACCTACATCGATAACAACTACTTGTGCCAAGTTTCAAGTCGATAGCTTGTTTCCTTCGGAAGTTAGCGTGATTTCAACAAACGGACGGACGGACATGCTTAGATCGACTCAGAATTTCACCACGACCCAGAATATATATACTTTATGGGGTCTTAGAGCAATATTTCGAAGTGTTACAAACGGAATGACAAAGTTAATATACCCCCATCCTATGATGGAGGGTATAAAAAATGACAGGTCTGTGCCTAGACGCCACCCTGAAAATTTAAAGCAAACCAGGGGAATTAAGCCCAATTTTTAAAAAGCAAAAAAAAAACTATTTTCATCATATGATCGGATATTTTCTTCTACATTTTTTGTAGAAGCAAATACCAAAGTGCTGAACCAAATAATCCATATAGGGTTCATCTTCCCTCAGTCATAATATAACAAAAGTTGAGATAGCATTTATGTTATTAAATTTATTAGTATTTACTAAATTGTGTTTACATTCTATAAAATACGTCAAAATTTATCACAAAACAAGTAAGGAAAGTCTAAAGTCGGGCAATGCCGACTATATTATACCCTGCACCACTTTGTAGATCTAAATTTTCGATACCATATCACATCCGTCAAATGTGTTGGGGGCTATATATAAAGGTTTGTCCCAAATACATACATTTAAGTGATATACTCGATCTGGACAGAATTTGATAGACTTCTACAAAATCTATAAACTCAAAATTTAAGTCGGCTAATGCACTAGGGTGGAACAAAATGTTAGTAAAAATAAAAAATATGGGAAACATTAAAATCTGAAGCAATTTTAAGGAAACTTCACAAACTTTTATTTATGATTTATCACTCGATATATATGTATTAGAAGTAGAGGAAAATTAGAGTAATTTTTACAACTTTTCGACTAAGCAGAGGCGATTTTAAAAGGGAAATGTTCGTATTTTGACCATTTTTGTCGAAATCAGGAAAACATATATATGGGAGCTATATCTCAATCTAATTCGATTTCAACTAAATTTGGCACGCATAGCAACAATGCTAATTCTACTCTCTGTGCAAAATTTCAACTAAATCGGAGTTAAAAATTGGCCTCTGTGGTCATATGAGTGTAAATCGGGCGAAAGCTATATATGGGAGCTATAACTAAATCTGAACCGATTTCAACCAAATTCGGCACGCATAGCTACAATGCTAATTATACTCCCTGTGCAAAATTTTAACTAAATCGGAGCAAAAAATTGGCCTCTGTGGTCATTTGAGTGTAAATCGGGCGAAAGCTATATATGGGAGCTATATCTAAATCTGAACCGATTTGGCTGATATTTTGCAAGTTTTTCGAGACTCATAAAATATTCGGATGTACGGAATTTTAGGAAGATCGGTTGATATACACGCCAATTATGACCACATCGGTGAAAAATATATATGGCAGCTATCAAAATCAATAGGGATCGTCTTTGAGCCGAAACAGGACCCTATACCAAATTTTAGGACAATCGGACTAAAACTGCGAGCTGTACTTTGTACACAAAAATACATCAACAGACAGACGGACAGACAGACAGACAGACAGACAGACAGACAGACGGACATCGCTAAATCGACTCAGAATTTAATTCTAAGACGATCGGTGTACTAAACGATGGGTCTCCGACTTTTCCTTCTTGGCGTTACATACAAATGCATAAAAATTGGCCTCTGTGGTCATATGAGTGTAAATCGGGCGAAAACTATATATGGGAGATATATCTAAATCTGAACCGATTTCAACCAAATTTGGCACGCATAGCTACAATGCTAATTCTACTCCCTGAGCAATATTTCAACTAAATCGGAGTTAAAAATTGGCCTCTGTGGTCATATGAGTGTAAATCGGGCGAAAGTCATATATGGGAGATATATCCAAATCTGAACCGATTTCAACCAAATTTGGCACGCATAGCTACAATGCTAATTCTACTCCCTTTGCCAAATTTCAACTAAATCGGAGTTAAAAATTGGCCTCTGTGGTCATATGAGTGTAAATCGGGCGAAAGCTATATATGGGAGATATATCTAAATCTGAACCGATTTCAACCAAATTTGGCACGCATGGCTACAATGCTAATTCTACTCCCTTTGCAAAATTTCAACTAAATCGGAGTTAAAAATTGGCCTCTGTGGTCATATGAGTGTAAATCGGGCGAAAGTCATATATGGGAGATATATCCAAATCTGAACCGATTTCAACCAAATTTGGCACGCATTGTTACAATGCTAATTCTACTCCCTATGCAAAATTTCAACTAAATCGGAGCACAAAATTGGCCTCTGTGGGCAAATGAGTGTAAATCGGGCGAAAGCTATATATGGGAGCTATATCTAAATCTGAACCGATTTGGCTGATATTTTGCAAGTTTTTCGAGACCCATAAAATATTCGGATGTACGGAATTTGAGGAAGATCGGTTGATATACACGCCAATTATGACCAGATCGGTGAAAAATATATATGGCAGCTATATCTAAATCTGAACCGATTTTTTCCAAAATCAATAGGGATCGTCTTTGAGCCGAAACAGGACCCTATACCAAATTTTAGGCCAATCGGACTAAAACTGCGAGCTGTACTTTGCACACAAAAATACATCAACAGACAGACAGACAGACAGACAGACAGACAGACGGACAGACAGACGGACAGACAGACGGACAGACAGACAGACGGACATCGCTAAATCGACTCAGAATTTAATTCTAAGCCGATCCGTATACTAAAAGGTTGGTCTATGATTACTCCTTCTTGGCGTTACATACAAATGCACAAACTTATTATACCCTGTACCACAGTAGTGGTGAAGGGTATAAATATGGGAAACGTTTAAATCTGAAGCAATTTTAAGGAAACTTCGAAAAAGTTTATTTATGATTTATCGCTCGATATATATGTATTAGAAGTTTAAGAAAATTAGAGTAATTTTTACAACTTTTCGACTAAGCAGTAGCGATTTTATAAGGAAAATGTTGGTATTTTGACCATTTTTGTCGAAATCAGAAAAACAAATATATGGGAGCTATATCTAAATCTGAACCGATTTCAACCAAATTTGGCACGCATAGCTACAATGCTAATTCTACTCCCTGTGCGAAATTTCAACTAAATCGGAGTTAAAAATTGGCCTCGGTGGTCATATGAGTGTAAATCGGGCGAAAGCTTTATATGGGAGATATATCCAAATCTGAACCGATTTCAAGCAAATTTGGCACGCATAGTTACAACGCTAATTCTACTCTCTATGCAAAATTTCAACTAAATCGGAGCAAAAAATTGGCCTCTGTGGGCAAATGAGTGTAAATCGGGCGAAAGCTATATATGGCAGCTATATCTAAATCTGAATCAAAATCAATAGGGATCGTCTTTGAGCCGAAACAGGACCCTATACCAAATTTTAGGACAATCGGACTAAAACTGCGAGCTGTACTTTGCACACAAAAATACATCAACAGGCAGACAGACGGACAGACAGACAGACAGACGGACATCGCTAAATCGACTCAGAATTTAATTCTAAGCCGATCCGTATACTAAAAGGTTGGTCTATGATTACTCCTTCTTGGCTTTACATACAAATGCACAAACTTATTATACCCTGTACCACAGTAGTGGTGAAGGGTATAAAAGACATCATATTGTTCCAAACAAAAAGTTTTATCACAAATATCCAAAAATGTTCGTTCGGCTAAAATTTCGTTTTAAGAGGAAGACATTTTTTGCATGTACTTAAGATTTGTTGCATATTAGATGGGCCTCGTACTTAGGTTTTTACCCCATCATTCAGTTGTCCGTTTCTGCAATTTGTTGCACACGTTTTTAGAAATAATAGAAATACAAACAGATCCACAGTATTTGCTTCAATGATACCCATATAAAGGGTGATTTGTTAAGAGCTTGATAACTTTTTTTTTAAAAAAAACGCATAAAATTTGCAAAATCTCATCGGTTCTTTATTTGAAACGTTAGATTGGTCCATGACATTTACTTTTTGAAGATAATTTCATTTAAATGTTGACCGCGGCTGCGTCTTAGGTGGTCCATTCGGAAAGTCCAATTTTGGGCAACTTTTTCGAGCATTTCGGCCGGAATAGCCCGAATTTCTTCGGAAATGTTGTCTTCCAAAGCTGGAATAGTTGCTGGCTTATTTCTGTAGACTTTAGACTTGACGTAGCCCCACAAAAAATAGTCTAAAGGCGTCAAATCGCATGATCTTGGTGGCCAACTTACCGGTCCATTTCTTGAGATGAATTGTTCTCCGAAGTTTTCCCTCAAAACGGCCATAGAATCGCGAGCTGTGTGGCATGTAGCGCCATCTTGTTGAATCCACATGTCAACCAAGTTCAGTTCTTCCATTTTTGGCAGCAAAAAGTTTGTTAGCATCGAACGATAGCGATCGCCATTCACCGTAACGTTGCGTCCAACAGCATCTTTGAAAAAATACGGTCCAATGATTCCACCAGCGTACAAACCACACCAAACAGTGCATTTTTCGGGATGCATGGGCAGTTCTTGAACGGCTTCTGGTTGCTCTTCACTCCAAATGCGGCAATTTTGCTTATTTACGTAGCCATTCAACCAGAAATGAGCCTCATCGCTGAACAAAATTTGTCGATAAAAAAGCGGATTTTCTGCCAACTTTTCTAGGGCCCATTCACTGAAAATTCGACGTTGTGGCAGATCGTTCGGCTATTCATGATGAAATGTCAAAGCATACTGAGCATCTTTCTCTTTGACACCATGTCTGAAATCCCACGTGATCTGTCAAATACTAATGCATGAAAATCCTAACCTCAAAAGAATCACCCTTTATTTGTGTGTTTCTCAAGTTGTCCAAAATACATCGAACATTATCTCAAATAAACAGCATCTTACATTATAGTTATTACTGAAAGATTTGTTTTATTTAAGTTCTATTTAATTTATTTTATTATGTTTTATACGTCATGTTTAAATTCATTTATATTTTACTTTACTAAATTAAATGTAACTAGTCTAGCCTAGTTAAAATCATTATATCTCATTAGTAATAGTTTTAGTTTGTTTAATTGGTTAAATGAAATAAAAAATATTATTATTTTTTATTATTTATTTGGTAAGTTACAACTGAAAGAGCAGTTCCAAGTCAGTCGACAAACGTATAACTAAACAAGTAAGTAAAGTAGAAAGTCGGGCGGGGCCGACTATATCACACACTAAATCACCCTTACTGAATTCGTAATCATAAGAATTTGTGGGTAAAATTGATATAGGTCTGGGATATAAACCGCAGTTGCATATTTAAGAAAATTATGGGGTACATAATTTTTGGATGCTTTGTCTTAATGTGACTATAGCTCATATTACAAATTATGTTGAGTGAAAATGTCCCTACATTGTGGCCCTACGTCCCTACAAGACGCTAAATATTAGAAAAAACCTACATATAGGGAATTTCCCCTACTTCTAGCAACACTGGCTGTAGTTGATATTGCACCTACGGAGTTAGTATGCCACTAATATTGAGCCCATTATAAAACAAGTGAGTAAAGTAGAAAGTCGGGCGGGGCCGACTATATCATACCCTAAACCACCCCTACTGAATTAGTAAACATAAGCATTTGTGGGGTAACATTGATATAGGTCTGGGAGATAAACCGCAGTTGCAGAAATAATATTTAAAAAAAAAAATTCTATAGAAATACAATTTTGACAAAATTTTCTATAAAAATAAAATGTTGACAAAATTTCCTACAGGAATAAAGTTTTGACAAAATTTTCTTAGGAAATATTTGTTTGGTAGATTTGTGGTAATTTGTGGCAATCTTCAAATTTTGTTGGAATTTTCTTGGCAGGAGTGGTAAATGTTGTTAAAGACCAAGCCTTGCCGGCTTCTAATTTCCTCCTCTAGAGCCACCAAAATGTAAAAATTATTACAAATTGTGTTGAGTGAAAATGTCCCTACATTGTGGTCCAACGTGCCTACACGAAGTAGGGGAAATTCCCTATATATTGGGAATTTCCCCTACTTCTTGCAACATTGGCTATAGTTGATATTGCACCTACGGAGTTAGTATGTCACTGATATTGAGGTCATTATTAAAACAAGTGAGTAAAGTAGAAAGTCGGGCGGGGCCGACTATATCATATCATTGGTATAGGTTTTGGAGTATCATTGGTATAAATTTTGGAGAACATAAAGGGGGGTACATGTTTATGGGTGTCTTGTCACAATCTGAGCAGAAATGTCTAATATTAGGAGCTATAGTTTATTTTGCACGAAAAGAATTAGTATGCCACTAATATTGAGTCCATTATTAAAAAAGAGGAAATCGGTCAATTAGTTGTGGGTAATAAATCCAAATTTCTGCAAATAGGGCAATAGATTTATGTAACAGCTACAGTAAGTCTAAATACGATCAGCTAGTACATCAAAATTTGAAATTTGAATAACATCCCAGTCAGAAATTTACGATGGTTATAAATATTGAGCGTTGGAAGCTAACGTTGAAACAACGCTTGCTAAACAAATTAATTGACGGTTTTTAAATAGTAAATTTTCAATTTATTAATTTTCTTTTTATTCGACCTTTTATCAATATATAATGAGATGATTAGTCAAGCTCGAGGTCTTTATGTTTTTATTTATTTATTTATTTGTCGATATTGAGGTCATTATTAAGGCGAAATATCGACAAATAAATAAATAAATAAAAACATAAAGACCTCGAGCTTGACTAATCATCTCATTATATAGTAAATTTTCCATAAAATTATCGTTGAAAATGCATGTTCCATCAATGTCCAATGGTTTTTAATGAGTAATGGATGTATTATTGTTGATATGAATTGATTTATAATAGGATAATGTTCCTTTATTATATAAAGTGAATATGTACATTAACAGTGAAACCACTAGGAACAACAATTTTGGTTAATTTTACAAATGAGGCAATTGTAGAAAGTTTTAACTAAACTAAACGCTGACATCACGCCAAAACCCAAATATAAGTACTTATTTATCGTCTAATTGAAGAAATTTTGTTAGACATAATTACTCTTTTTTCACATGTTAAGGTGAGTATTAACTTCGAGTTTAGCCGCTTAAATCGCTAAAGTAAAAACTAAATCAGTAAGAAAAATGCATGAAATTATACATATTTGTTGCAAATTTTATTATAACTTGATGGGGAAAAGCCCAAAGCAAATTTTCACAAAGTTTGTATTCCTTAAAACGGATTATTAAAGAAAAGTAATCGTGATAAAATGATTTTAGCGGCTTAAGTTGTGTATTAAGTTCGTGTTTAGCCGCTATAATCGCAAATTTTTCACGCTTACTTTTCTTTAACAATCCATTTTAAGTAATACAAACTTTGTGAACATTTGCTTTGTAATATTCCCCATCAAGTTATAATGAAATCTGCAAAAAATATGCATAATTTTATGCCTTTTAAGATTTAGTTTTCACTTTAGTGAAAAAATGCGACTAAACTCGAACTTAGTACTCACCTTTGTATAATTTAGGAATGGTAACACTGAAAAAATGCAACTCTGTGTACAAGAAACAATAATTCATAAACAAACGTGAAACAGTTATAACGGCGAAAACAAGCGTCACTTCGAAATAAGAAAATAAAATAAAGAATAAATATTGATAAAATATCTCAAAATCGTAACAAAAGGAAAATTAACACCTTTGGTACAACGGAAGGTAAGAAAAATGTCGTGCAATAAAGAATTCATTTCTTTATATTTTCAATTTGTTTCTACAGACACTGATAAAAGGTTGGACTCCATTGGAACGATGCCTTTCGTAGGAAAGAATCAAGCAAAGCGACAAAAGCTAATACACAGAAGAGGTACATTTTGAAATCCAGAATTTATATAATTGTTTTAATTCATTTTTCACTTTACAGATGCTATAGATGATAATTTGGATTCGAGACGGAGGATCACAGTATGCCATCCCATTCCGTAAATAAGGATGACGAGAGTAAGGAAATGTATTTCGCCCAATAGAGGCCATTATCAACAAATGTTATTCTTTATCTTTCTATGTGGCTTCATTCAGGCATGAAGTTAGAAGAGAGTTAAGGGTTATTAAGGACGAAATTGGAGAGATAAAAAATGAGTTGAAGAATGAAATTTGCAGTTTACGGAGAAGTTTACTTTATAACTTCAAAAAATGGAGGAGTCTATTATTTCCAACGTGAACACCATATTAAATAACCATATTAACTGCCTGTTCATGAAACACAAAATCGACTCGAGAGGATCGTTCGTCTAGATTGAAACTAAAATAACTTTAGATATATTTGCTAGAAAATGCTGAAATTTGTCATGAACTCATTATTAATGATTTACTATCGAACACCGAAATAATTGGTATTCCACAGACTCTGGTTTTCGAGATATCAATATGGGATTTTCGACGAATCGTTCGAAAATTCCATGAACAGGCAGTAAAATAATTTTTTTACCAATTAGCAATGTCAATGTTAATCTTAATTATGTATTTTTTCTATTAATTGTTAATTATTAAGTTTTCTGATGTTCCTTTGTAAAGTGTAGAACACTAATATAAATATAACAATAAAATATTCAATGTATTTTGTTTTGTTTCAATAGAGGTTTTCAGGTACTGTAAAATTATAATTCTAACCCTCCTAAAGCATTCTAGAAACAATTGGAAAGACGTATGAAATGTTGTTTTTCAGTGCTTTTTAATGGTTGTAAAAACCATCGATACACCGTATAACGATGTTATCATTTTGGGGTTGTCAAAGCGTTCGTTAAACCATCGGAAAAGCGTATAAAATATTGTTTTCATGACGCTTTGAAAACGTTGTTAAATACAATCGATACACCGTGGAATGATGTTATCATTTTGGGGTTGTAACAACGCTTTTTCCCACCGTGTATCAACCGTTCACAACGCTTTTACAACGCTTTTCCGATGGTTTTTTTCTGACTGGGATAGGTTAATAAATAAGAGTATTATGGCCAAATATGACAAAATCGAGCGATGCATATATATGGGACCTATATCTAAATCTGAACCAATTTGTATAATATTTGCAGGTATGATTGATACCACAGAAGGTCACTTTGTGTAAAATTTGAGTACGATCAGTTAATAAATGAGGCCCCTATGGTGAAAAATAAGGTTATTAGGGCAAATTTTTCAAAATCGGGTGATATATATATGGGAACTATTTCTAAATTTGAACCGATTTCGATGAAATTTTGCACATACAGTTAGTGCTATAGAAGATTACATTTAGCCAACCTTGTTTACGAACGGTTGATACATACGTACATACAGTTAGAGGTATAGAAGATTATTTAGCCAACTTTGAGTACTATGGGTTTTACGGCCAAATTTGACAACATCGGGCGATACATATATATGGAAGCTATATCTAAATCTGAACCTTTATAGTTTCGTACCGAGCCACAGAGGCGGCATCTTTAAAATAAAGAAATTTTTTAGCCACCTGGCTTTGAATCTAGAATCAATAATAAAATTAAGATACAGATCGCATTTATCGAATTTTCATTCTCTTTTTGCGGTATATTAGTAAAGCTATTCAAGTACAAACAAATGTCAGTAAAAAAATTATAATTATAACGGATACTTCAAAGTAAAAGAAATTTTCTTAATCCAAAAAAAAAAAAAAAAAACTTTAAACCAAAAATGCAAAATCCTCAAAATAAGTCTAAACCTATATTTGAAGCGTTTTCATTTCAAATCTAAAGATTCTATATTTCAGTTTATTTGGGGATGATTTCTTTAAATCAAAAACATGTTTCTTTACTTCAAGAAAAATTTTCCTTAGTTCCAAGATATGCGACTTAAACGCAAGGACACAAATTTGTGTCCTAAATTTTATTAAACAATTTTTGAAGCAAAGATTATAAACTTTATTTTAATTAAAATTTCATAATTTTAACCCTGGAAAGTCACCCTTATATTTTGTACACTAACGTCATCTTTCGTCATTTTGACTACCGCTTTTTTCAAGATGCTATATTTGCGTAGTGAGCAAAAATTGCAACAAAAATTTAATTTATTTTCTTACTCAATTTATTTTTAATTAGTATAAAACAAATATTCATAAAACAGTTGAATTAGTATAACTTAAATTTATCATTTCCCAATCGTCTAAAATGCATTTTAGATCGAAAATGAAATTACGTGTCGTCATTTTGACAAACGATGACTGTCCAGGATTAAAGAAACCTGTGTTTGTAAATTGCGCATCCTAACGTTTAGGTTGCCTATTCTTTAATATCACGTAAATAGTTTTTTCAGTGTACCCACAGTGGTAACCCGATATTTCAGTCTCACTTAGACTATTCAGTCCATTGTCATCCCTCAGTAGGGATCTTCCCTGGTATCACTAAGTCCTCATCAATTCTATGTTTAGATCAATGTTATGGGACCTCCTTTTTAAAGCCGAATCTGAACAGCGTTCCACATTGCGGTGAAACCACTTTGAAAAGCTTGGAAACACTTATAAATGTCACCAGCATTACTGAGAGGGTATAATCCACAGCTAAAAAATTTGTTGACGTTTGATATAGATGTCTACATTCCAAAGTGCACTAAGTCTAAAAAGTGAATTTTACAGGAAACAAATTCAAAGCTTTGTTTTTTGAAATTTCTCAAAACACGTTTAAGATAGAAATTTCCTTATTTTCGGTCTTAAGATCATATTTTTTATAATTTTTTTTTTAGCATGTATGAACTTAAAATAGTGATAATAGAACATGGCTAAAAGTTACTTAGACCACTTTAGACCGAACAAAGCTTTTTGCCCTTTTTGGATTGGACATTTTTTAAAACTTTAATCACAGACTAAGTACAATATTAACCATAACTTTTGATAGAAGGGTCCATTAAATTCCAAATTTTGACAGGATGCAATTCACATCAATCCGAATAAAAAACAGCGAATTCCATCAAAACATGCTAAGTCGACTTAGCGTACTCTGGAATGAGCCCATCGATATATATTTTTTATAAAATATGAATTTTAGTGCATTCTAACGCTTTTCTGAAACGTTTGACTTCCTATTTGCATTTGCTGGCCTTAGCATTTGTTTTCGACAAATTTTAAATAATTCGTACCATACACTCACTTTATTTTAGTTCATGGAATTATTATTATTTTTGGAAAAAATTTCCTTTACTGTGTAAATGTTGCTCGATTTGGCCAAATTTGTCTCAAACCCAACAAATGACCACCTATCTCGGCGAGATCTAGACCATATCCATTTAAACACGTCTCTGCTAAGTAGGAAATATTGTAAACATGCATCATTTAACTTTCGAAAATGGTTTGCATATCAGTTGAGTATTAGTCGTTGATTAGAAAAAAGGAGCAATACGGAATTACCCAGTTTGTAATAGTTTAGTTATTCATGGGTAAGTAAAGGGTGATTTTTTAGCTAATATATTTTTGGCAACACTGGTTTAAACAGGTTTATGAGAACGTTTCGTGGTTTTTTCCAATCAAACAACGCTTGCAAATTATTAAATTTTATTACTAAAATGCGTGCTCTGTTAACGTAAATTAGCAAGATTGTCAATTTTGCAGTGAAGATCAGCCAGAAGCATTGCAAAAACTATTTTTTAAAAATAAATTCCAACTATACAAAAATCAATATGTATGTGGGCAATTTACGCATGTTATAATTTTTGACGGATGCTGTATCCATTTGGAAAACAATCTTGCGTGTCCATAGTAAGAATAATAGCTCACCTGTATTGTCTACACACCATTGTACTTCCTCTACAACTAATAATTAAAACGGCAACGACTTTGAATACAAATGAGAAATTATCGGAAAATTTCTATGGAATTTTTTTAATATTTCTCATCGCTAGAGAGTTTAATGAAGCTACACTGTTAGAAAAATATGTTTTTCATATGTAACTATATAAACAAAATGTGTTTCCGGCACAATTTTTTAACACACTATATTTAATTTACAATTAATTATTATTCGAGCTATATGGACTTGATTAATAGAGTCATTGAAAAGAAAACGCCAGATTCAAATCTATACACGCCTAGACTGTACATCTTTCGGTTCGGGCGAATGAACCTTTCCACAGCCTTTAGTATAGATCTAACTGGGATAGATAACTCAATTTTGGGCCCTTTATGCTAACTCCTTATGGAGAAAACATTTTGGGAATTTTCTTCTTACAAATTGAATCATCTTTACTCCCACTGTACATCATCTTTTCATATAACTACAAATCTACAAATTTAAATCTGAAGCAATTTTAAGGAAACTTCACAAACTTTTATTTATGATTTATCACTCGATATATATGTATTAGAAGTAGAGGAAAATTAGAGTAATTTTTACAACTTTTCGACTACGCAGAGGCGATTTTAAAAGGAAAATGTTCGTATTTTGACCATTTTTGTCGAAATCAGAAAAACATATATATGGGAGCTATATCTCAATCTGAACCGATTTCAACCAAATTTGGCACGCATAGCAACAATGCTAATTCTACTCTCTGTGCAAAATTTCAACTAAATCGGAGTTAAAAATTGGCCTCTGTGGTCATATGAGTGTAAATCGGGCGAAAGCTATATATGGGAGATATATCTAAATCTGAACCGATTTCAACCAAATTTGGCACGCATAGTTACAATGCTAATTCTACTCCCTGTGCAATATTTCAACTAAATCATAGTTAAAAATTGGCCTCTGTGGTCATATGAGTGTAAATCGGGCGAAAGCTATATATGGGAGATATATCCAAATCTGAACCGATTTCAACCAAATTTGGCACGCATAGTTACAATGCTAATTCTACTCCCTGTGCAAAATTTCAACTAAATCGGAGTTAAAAATTGGCCTCTGTGGTCATATGAGTGTAAATCGGGCGAAAGCTATATATGGGAGATATATCCAAATCTGAACCGATTTCAACCAAATTTGGCACGCATAGTTACAATGCTAATTCTACTCCCTGTGCAAAATTTCAACTAAATCGGAGTTAAAAATTGGCCTCTGTGGTCATATGAGTGTAAATCGGGCGAAAGCTATATATGGGAGATATATCTAAATCTGAACCGATTTCAACCAAATTTGGCACGCATGGCTACAATGCTAATTCTACTCTCTGTGCAAAATTTCAACTAAATCGGAGTTAAAAATTGGCCTCTGTGGTCATATTAGTGTAAATCGGGCGAAAGCTATATATGGGAGATATATCCAAATCTGAACCGATTTCAACCAAATTTGGCACGCATGGCTACAATGCTAATTCTACTCCCTGTGCAAAATTTCAACTAAATCGGAGTTAAAAATTGGCCTCTTTGGTCATATGAGTGTAAATCGGGCGAAAGCTATATATGGGAGATATATCCAAATCTGAACTGATTTTAACCAAATTTGGCACGCATAGTTACAATGCTAATTCTACTACCTGTGCAAAATTTCAACTACATCGGAGTTAAAAATTGGGCTCTGTGGTCATATGAGTGTAAATCGGGAGAAAGCTATATATGGGAGATATATCCAAATCTGAACCGATTTCAACCAAATTTGGCACGCATAGTTACAATGCTAATTCTACTCCCTTTGCAAAATTTCAACTAAATCGGAGTTAAAAATTGGCCTCTGTGGTCATATGAGTGTAAATCGGGCGAAAGCTATATATGGGAGATATATCCAAATCTGAACTGATTACAACCAAATTTGGCACGCATAGTTACAATGCTAATTCTACTCCCTATGCAAAAGTTCAACTAAATCGGAGCACAAAATTGGCCTCTGTGGGCAAATGAGTGTAAATCGGGCGAAAGCTATATATGGGAGCTAAATCTAAATCTGAACCGATTTGGCTGATATTTTGCAAGTTTTTCGAGACTCATAAAATATTCGGATGTACGGAATTTGAGGAAGATCGGTTGATATACACGCCAATTAAGACCAGATCGGTGAAAAATATATATGGCAGCTATATCTAAATCTGAACCAAATAAATCAATAGGGATCGTCTTTGAGCCGAAACAGGGCCAAATTTTAGGACAAATTTTAGGACAATCGGACTAAAACTGCAAGCTGTACTTTGCACACAAAAATGCACCAACAGACAGACAGACAGACGGACATCGCTAAATCGACTCAGAATTTAGATCTAAGCCGATCCGTATACTAAAAGGTTGGTCTATGATTACTCCTTCTTGGTGTTACATACAAATGCACAAACTTATTATACACAGTAGTGGTGAAGGGTATAAAAATTGGAAGGCCGTTATAATCGTTGTATCGCTCTTGAAGGGAACTATGTTGAATAATAAAAACGAATTTTGACACAAAAATGTGTTTTTATTTGTTAGACCGGCGATTTATCAAAAAATGCTCAGGGTGAGCCCACCCTGAGTCGATATAGCCATGTCCGTCTGTCCGCGAACTTTAAGTCCAATCGACTTCAAATTTGGCACAAGTATGTGTTTTGGCTCAGAATAGAACCCTATTGATTTTGGGAGAAATCGGTTCAGATTTAGATATAGCTCCCATATATATATTTCGCCCGATATGGACTTATATGGCCCCAGAAGCTAGAGTTTTACACTAATTTGCTTAAAATTTTCACAAGAAGAAAAATTAGTGCTATATTGAAGTTTGCCAAATTTTATTGAAATCGGTTCAGATTTAGATATATCTCCCATATATATGTTTTTCTAATTTCGATAAAAATGGTCTAAATACCAACATTTTCGTTGTAAAATCGCCACTGATTAGTCGAAAAGTTGTAAAAATGACTCTAATTTTCCTAAACTTCTAATACATATATATCGAGCGATAAATCATAAATAAACTGTTGCGAAGTTTCCTTAAAATCCTGAAAATTTTTTAATTTAGTTTGACAGCATTCGCTGTGAGTTTCTGCCGAAATTTGTGAAAGTTTTCCCATGATCAAGCCTATTTTCTTAGGTGGTATCGAAATTCCCGTTGGTGAGTGTGCAAAATACCTTGGGTTATATTGGACTGGAGACTGAACTTAAAGCTAAGAAAGGACGAGAAAATCCACGGTTACCCTGAACTCGTGCAAAAGGCAATAGGGAAAATGTGGGGACTAAAACCGAAAATTGTGAACATTCCTAAGAATTGAAACTCCTTCGCACATACCATCGTCTCGGATATCATCGAATTCGCTGCCTAGCTGACGCGACTAAAGTATTTTCAGTTTGCGACTTTTGTTCCTTTTTCTACATTTACGACGCGTATGTGACGTTTACGACGTTTACAACTTTGCGACAGTCGCAAAACTAAAAGAGTTTGATACAGACCATCTCTGCTGTCTGTTGGTGTATTTTTGTGTGCAAACTACAGCTCGCAGTTTTAGTCCGATTGTCCTAAAATTTGGTGTAGGATCCTGTTTCGGCTCAAAGACGATCCCTATTGATTTTGGAAAAAATCGGTTCAGATTTAGATATAGCTGCCATATATATTTTTCACCGATCTGGTCATAATCGGCGTGTATATCAACCGATCTTCCTCAAATTCCGTACATCCGAATATTTTATGAGTCTCGAAAAACTTGCAAAATATCAGCAAAATCGGTTCAGATTTAGATATAGCTCCCATATATAGCTTTCGCCCGATTTACACTCATATGACCACAGAGGCCAATTTTTAACTCCGATTTAGTTGAAATTTTACACAGGGAGTAGAATTAGCATTGTAGCTATGTGTGCCAATTTTGGTTGAAATCGGTTCAGATTTAGATATATCTCCCATATATAGCTTTCGCCCGATTTACACTCATATGACCACAGAGACAGAAGCTAGAGTTTTACACTAATTTGCTTAAAATTTTCACAAGAAGAAAAATTAGTGCTATATTGAAGTTTGCCAAATTTTATTGAAATCGGTTCAGATTTAGATATATCTCCCATATATATGTTTTTCTAATTTCGACAAAAATGGTTTAAATACCAACATTTTCGTTGTAAAATCGCCACTGATTAGTCGAAAAGTTGTAAAAATGACTCTAATTTTCCTAAACTTCTAATACATATATATCGAGCGATAAATCATAAATAAACTGTTGCGAAGTTTCCTTAAAAGTGCTTCAGATTTAAATTTTTCCCATATTTATACCCTTCACCACTACTGTGGTACAGGGTATAATAAGTTTGTGCATTTGTATGTAACACCAAAAAGGAGTAATCATAGACCAACTGTACAATTCCCTGATCGACCTTCTGTAATTGGACTGTATGTAATTTAGTGCAGCTCAGGAAACGTAAAAGATGCCAATAAAGAAACAAAAGAAATAAAAGAATAGCAGGTTTCAGATTTCATGTAGTGTACAATTTATTGGTGTTTTGTAGCTGCTTACCGGCTTGAGGACAGAATTCAAAGTGAAAGAAGTAGAATCATGTAAGCTTACAATTAACCATTAGAGGGAGTTTAGAGCAGAAGGAGTTAAAAAGAAAGTTGAAGCGAGACAAATAGGCTTATAGTACTAAAAGATAAAAGCTTTTTTTTTTTGGCTTATAGCGTTGCCAATATGAATAAATTCAATCAATAGATACGTTAAGTTGAAATCAGATAATTCAAAAATATACAAATGAAGTTCAATTATTTAATTCATGAAAATTATAAGTTTAGATAAAAAAATGAAACTGTTAAACTGGGTTTAACATGCAGCCCGCCTTGCAGGATTGCAACGTTGATAGCGACATGCTCCTGAAATCAGCCATCCGAAGATGCTACTTTGTAGTATTGGCATATTTGACGATGTTCTTATCATTCCAGCTCTGAGTATTGCAGGTAATTGATCGTTGGCAATTATTATTTCGATGTTAATTGGATTATAAAAATTCGGATCTGCCAGCTCCTCCATATGGTTGTAGATTGACTTCAGACAGGGCTCCGTTGTCGATTTTGGCAAGTTGTTGTTGAATCGGGTTTTTACTATGCCGTTGATTTGTATTTTTACTTGAGGGTCATAAAATGACTCCAAGTTAATCGTACAGTATATCATATTCTCTCTGGTAGTGGTCCGCAGCTTCAATCGATCGACCAATCCTTGTATGATTATTGTTTGAGCTTCTCCAGTGCTCAACAAAAGCCGCACTTTCTCTGGGCCATTAGCTGTTATAACTCGGGCGAGCGCAGTGGGTATGAAAACGTGAGTTTGAAGACGGCGGCTCAATCTTTCCTGAATATGGGATTGACGACTACGATGGTTCGAAGCACTTCGGTTTTGACGAGTCACATTAGAATTTCGGCGGATTCGTGTATCAGATGAATGAGCAGAAGAAGATGGCTGTTGTTGTGGATTGTCCACATGGACCATTGTGTGATGATTTTTCTGGCACACCATACATTTGTTCCGTGATGGGCAGAAGTTTCTCTGATGAGCAGTACAAAGGCAGTTGAAGCAAAATCCTCTTTCACGAATTACATCACGGCGTTGTATTGCTGTCATTCTTTGAAACTGTGGGCAGTTTTTGACAAAGTGACGTTTCTTGCAAATGCGGCACATTGGTGTACTAGAATTTGAGCTGAAATGGTAAGACTTATTAGGTATGTGAACGGTTGTGAGAGACACTAAGCTGGGTCAATAGGAAGGATACACAGTTTGACTAAGGGACGTGTCAGAATGCCGTTTTGAGTGCGTATTTCGGCTACGCGAACATTAGAATCTGATCCCTTGAAGACCTTTATCACTCTGCCTAAACACCATTCGGTAGGAGGGAGGTTGTCTTCTTTAATTACCACGAAATCGTCGGTTTTCAGATTTTGTTGAACCGATTTCCATTTGTATCTCCTTTGGAGCTCACAAATGTACTCAGTCTTCCAGCGTTTGGCAAATTGTATTTGTAATGCTTTCAATCTTTGCCATCGATTCAGTAATGTCAGGTTATCAGAATATTCTTCAGGGGTAGCGACTAATGCACCTCCTCTTAGTAAATGGCCAGGGGTGATCGGTATCAAATCAGTTGGATTCTCACTCATTGGAGACAGTGGACGAGAATTCAAAACACTTTCGATACGAATAAGAAGGGTGGAGAATTCTTCAAACGTAAACTTAATGTTGGAAGCCACTTTGCGTAAATGAGTCTTCATACTCTTTACAGCTGCTTCCCACAGGCCACCCATATGTGGGGAATGCGGAGGAATAAACTGCCACGAGAAACCATGCAGATTATATTTATCAGAAACAGACCTTGTACATCTTCATCGAAGACGGTAAGAAGCCTATTGATCGCAGCAGCAATAAATCTGACTTCTGGTTAATACTGAATTCTGTCTTTGTTTCTGTTTTTTTATATTTCTTGGGTTCACTGATATTGGCTGATATTAACAACTCTGGGAGTTTACCAAATCATTAACATACAGTCCATTTTAGAAATTACTCCAAGTTTGTTCCGGTTCGAAGGACCATGTACAATTCCCTGATCGACCTTCTGTAATTGGACTGTATGTAATTTAGTGCAGCTCAGGAAACGTAAAAGATGCCAATAAAGAAACAAAAGAAATAAAAGAATAGCAGGTTTCAGATTTCATGTAGTGTACAATTTATTGGTGTTTTGTAGCTGCTTACCGGCTTGAGGACAGAATTCAAAGTGAAAGAAGTAGAATCATGTAAGCTTACAATTAACCATTAGAGGGAGTTTAGAGCAGAAGGAGTTAAAAAGAAAGTTGAAGCGAGACAAATAGGCTTATAGTACTAAAAGATAAAAGCTTTTTTTTGTGGCTTATAGCGTTGCCAATATGAATAAATTCAATCAATAGATACGTTAAGTTGAAATCAGATAATTCAAAAATATACAAATGAAGTTCAATTATTTAATTCATGAAAATTATAAGTTTAGATAAAAAAATGAAACTGTTAAACTGGGTTTAACACCAACCTTTTAGTATACGGATCGGCTTAGAATTAAATTCTGAGTCGATTTAGCGATGTCCGTCTGTCTGTCTGTCTGTTGGTGCATTTTTGCGTGCAAAGTACAGCTCGCAGTTTTAGTCCGATTGTCCTAAAATATGGTATGGGGCCCTGTTTCGGCTCAAAGACGATCCCTATTGATTTATTCGGTTCAGATTTAGATATAGCTGCCATATATATTTTTCACCGATCTGGTCATAATTGGCGTGTATATCAACCGATCTTCCTCAAATTCCGTACATCCGAATATTTTATGAGTCTCGAAAAACTTGCAAAATATCAGCAAATCGGTTCAGATTTAGATATAGCTCCCATATATAGCTTTCGCCCGATTTACACTCATTTGCCCACAGAGGCCAATTTTTTGCTCCGATTTAGTTGAAATTTTGCATAGGGAGTAGAATTTGCGTTGTAACTATGCGTGCCAAATTTGCTTGAAATCGGTTCAGATTTGGATATATCTTCCATATAAAACTTTCGCCCGATTTACACTCATATGACAACAGAGGCCAATTTTTAACTCCGATTTAGTTGAAATTTTGCACAGGGAGTAGAATTAGCATTGTAGCTATGCGTGCCAAATTTGAAAATCGGTTCAGATTTAGATATAGCTCCCATATATATGTTTTTCTGATTTCGACAAAAATGGTCAAAATACCAACATTTTCCTTGTAAAATCGCCACTGCTTAGTCGAAAAGTTGTAAAAATTACTCTAATTTTCCTAAACTTCTAATACATATATATCGAGCGATAAATCATAAATAAACTTTTTCGAAGTTTCCTTAAAATTGCTTCAGATTTAAACGTTTCCCATGTTTTTTACTAATATTGTGTTCCACCCTAGTGCATTAGCCGACTTAAATTTTGAGTCTATAGATTTTGTAGAAGTCTATCAAATTCTTCCAGATCGAGTGATATTTAAATGTATGTATTTGGGACAATATATAGCCCCCAACACATTTGACGGATGCGATATGGTATCGAAAATTTAGATCTACAAAGTGGTGCAGGGTATAATATAGTCGGCCCCGCCCGACTTTAGACTTTCCTTACTGTTTTTTTTTTTTAATTTAATATGTTGAACCATTTTCAAGCTATTCCAATATATGTAGCGGAAGTGCCTTAATTTTGAACATAACGGTATATCTCGAAAAGTCGAGCTGATAGAAAAAAACCAAGTGCGAATTTGGATTCAGCGACCTCGAGTTACTAAAAATTTGCTATACATTTCAAATCAACACAAAAAAGTTCAATTTGGTTCCCCTGTGTTATTTTTAATTTTTTTCAAGGTATAATTTATTGATTTTTTACGTTTATGCCTGGAATTTTTTTTTTTTTAATAATGGGTTACCACTAACAATAAATATCGGGTACCAGTAGCTGACAACGTAACTTGGGATTGAGGTTGGAATCCTGCCGTAACTTTCCGCAGTTAAGCCTTACAACTTCTTCCACTAGCAAGGATACTTCTCTTGGTCAAGACCCTAAAATGAAAACCCCCGAAGGGTATTTTCAAAAATTGACCAAATTGAGCATAATTGTAAAATATTCACTTGTATGATGATGATGCGTGTACCCATCAATACCAAAAAAATGTTAATACTTAATCCCAATAAGTCGAAGACAATTATAATCCGAAACAGAAATATTTGCTGTTTAGGGTTTATTTTCTATGAATTTTTATGCATTTCTTGTATGTGACCATTGTTATCGTGCAATGGGAAGTAGCTTAAATTCATATCAAAGTGGACAAATTCCTGCACATAATATCTATATGAGATGAAAAACCCATGAAAGCGGATAAAATCCCTTCTTGACTTTCTCTCACCATCAACATCAGCATTGCAATAATGGACGTCATTATATTTTTAATAATATTTTGCCACAAACAGTCAACACAATGTGCCTTTCTTTGTCAGAGACATCAAATCCTTTGGATAGTTTTGACGGCAAAAGTCCTTGACACACAATCCATTGGGAGCAGAGAGAAAGAAGCCAACTATAGACATTGTTATTGAAACCTAAAATTGAGAAAAGTAATCATTGCTGCTACTTAAGGCCATAAGACTCCGAGCTTGCAGTTGGCATAAACCAACCAAATGGCCAAAGATGATTTATCGACAATACCACATTATAGAAATCAAGTAACTTTCTCTCTCATCGTTGCCCGTGCATCCTCCTTGATGGCTCTGCCATTGGCCGTCCTTTGGCAATATCCAGGAATGTTGTCCACATCAATCCAATTGTTAATAAGTTTGTAACAGAATGAGCTCCACTAAATCTGTGCACGAAAGTAAATCCATTACAGATGGCGTACAAGCAATCCCACTCACAAGCTCCCTCCATCTGCCGCCGCCACAATGGTTATTGTCAAGATGTCCAATCATAAAGGATGACTTGATAAATTTATTGTCGAACAAGATTGACTTTTATTCTTAAGCGAACGAATAGAAAACCGAGCATTATCTCTACTTTATCGTCATCGGCATTATCGGTTGTAGCACTATCCCGTCATACCCCGTCGTTGCAGCATCAATGAGAGTGGCACAATTGCCATCGTCACCAGCATTATCTGCTGAACATCATCATGCCCACAATGGCCGGAATATAATAAAATTTTCCAAGTGGGTTTGTGTGGCCCGACTGTTTTTTATTGTTTGTCGATGTCATAAATTTCAATTGAAATGTATTGCAAAAGGACGAGGACAAACGTGAAATGGAGTGATAGGGGCAACCGAGGATAGCTCAGGGACACATATGGGGTGAGGAAAATCGTTTATTATTATTGTTATTATTGTTGGAAATCTTATGATGGCAATATGTGGCATAAACATTCACACTCATATGTGGACACTTGCACGTTCACAAATATTTTACTTGCTATAGAGATTCAAGGAATACAAAGTTTATGGCCTTTTCCTAGACATGTAGGCCTAACCGAACCTAACCCACATTCACCTTATAACCATGTCGCAAACATAAACAAGGAGAGATATTTGTAGAAACTATTGTGATTTGTCTAAGACTGGAACCACCATAACTCCCATATAGATCTTTCTCCCGATTTTGAGTCCACACATAAAAGAAAGAAACTATTTGTGCAACTTTTGTTATTATTTTGACCAACAACATTTACCTAATCTCAAGAATATCTTAAGTTTTTATACCCTAAACCACATAGTGGTCAGGGTATAATAAGTTTCATCTGCCAAAAAATGTGCCTACCAGAAATATTGATTTTAGACCCCATAAAATATATACCGATCGACTCAGAATCAGCTCCTGAGTCGATCTAGGGATTGGTGTCCGTCCGTCCGTCTGTCCATGTATTTGTTGTTCACAGGATTCCGGTCGTAATTATTAACCGATTTTGATCAAATTTGGTACAGGGAGTTTTTTGGGCACAAGGACTAACGCTATTGAATTTGGAAGAAATCGGATCAAATTTAGATATAGCTCCCATATTTATTTATTTATTTACACGGCTAATAGCAGCCGGGACATTACAAAATATAACATTTCAATTCAATTAAATACAATTCTATATTCCAAGTGGGCCAGAAGGGACCCTATAGGTCAGTAAGGCCCTTACGCCCTTACGTTGCGCTTTTTTACAAACGGATCGTCACCAAATTTGGCAAAAAATAATCTTCTTCATCGCCCTTCAAGTCTGCAAAATTTCATCAAAATCGGTTCAGATTGAGATATAACTCCCATATATATATATATAAAGGGTGATTCTTTTGAGGTTAGGATTTTCATGCATTAGTATTTGACAGATCACGTGGGATTTCAGACATGGTGTCAAAGAGAAAGATGCTCAGTATGCTTTGACATTTCATCATGAATAGCCGAACGATCTGCCACAACGTCGAATTTTCAGTGAATGGGCCCTAGAAAAGTTGGCAGAAAATCCGCTTTTTTATCGACAAATTTTGTTCAGCGATGAGGCTCATTTCTGGTTGAATGGCTACGTAAATAAGCAAAATTGCCGCATTTGGAGTGAAGAGCAACCAGAAGCCGTTCAAGAACTGCCCATGCATCCCGAAAAATGCACTGTTTGGTGTGGTTTGTACGCTGGTGGAATCATTGGACCGTATTTTTTCAAAGATGCTGTTGGACGCAACGTTACGGTGAATGGCGATCGCTATCGTTCGATGCTAACAAACTTTTTGTTGCCAAAAATGGAAGAACTGAACTTGGTTGACATGTGGTTTCAACAAGATGGCGCTACATGCCACACAGCTCGCGATTCTATGGCCATTTTGAGGGAAAACTTCGGAGAACAATTCATCTCAAGAAATGGACCGGTAAGTTGGCCACCAAGATCATGCGATTTGACGCCTTTAGACTATTTTTTGTGGGGCTACGTCAAGTCTAAAGTCTACAGAAATAAGCCAGCAACTATTCCAGCTTTGGAAGACAACAATTCCGAAGAAATTCGGGCTATTCCGGCCGAAATGCTCGAAAAAGTTGCCCAAAATTGGACTTTCCGAATGGACCACCTAAGACGCAGCCGCGGTCAACATTTAAATGAAATTATCTTCAAAAAGTAAATGTCATGGACCAATCTAACGTTTCAAATAAAGAACCGATGAGATTTTGCAAATTTTATGCGTTTTTTTTTTAAAAAAAAGTTATCAAGCTCTTAACAAATCACCCTTTATATATATATATATATATATATATATATATATATATATATATATATATATATATATATATATATATATATATATATATATATATATATATATATATATATATATATATATATATATATATATATATATATATATATATATATATATATATATATATATATATATATATATATATATATATATATATATATATATATATATATATATATATATATATATATATATATATATATATATATATATATATATATATATATATATATATATATATATATATATATATATATGTATATATATATAGCCCGATTTTCCCAAATTGTTCCATAGAATCCTTATTTATTAACCAATCTTACTCAAAGTAGGCAAGATCCAGTCCTCTATAGTACTAACGGTATGTGCAAAGTATCATCGAAATCGGTTCAGATTTAGATATAGCTCCCATATGAATATCGCCCGATTTTGAAAAATTTGCCCCTAATAACCTTATGTTTGACCATGCCTCATTTCATAACTGATCTTACTCAAATTTTGCACAAGGTAACCTTTTGTGGTATTAATCAAACCCGCAAAATATTATGCAAATTGGTTCAGATTTACATATAGCTTCCATATATATGCATCGCTCGATTTTCCCAAATTTGGCCATAACACTCTTATTTATTAACCAATGTTACTCAAATTTCAAATTTTGATGTACTAGCCGATCGTATTTATACGTAGTTGCTCTTACATAAGAATATTGCTCGATTTACAAATTTGTATTTATTACCCACACTAATTGAGCGATTTTCTCTTTTTTAATAATGGGCTCAATATTAGTGGCATACTAACTCCGTAGATGCAATATCAACTACAGCAAGTGTTGCTAGAAGTAGGGGAAATTCCCTATATGTAGGTGTTTTTCTAATATGTAGCGTCTTGTAGGGACCGTTAAAGATCAAACCGGCAAGGCTTGATCTTAAACAATGTGTGGTAACAACAGTTACCACTCGTGCCAAAAAAAAAAATCTAACAAAATTTGAAGATTACCACAAATCTACCAAACAAATATTTCTATAGAAATTCTTATCAAAACTCTACAGGAAGAAAATTTTGTCAACATTTTATTTCTATAGAAAATTTTGTCAAAATTGTATTTCTATAGAAATTTTTTTCAAAATATTATTTCTATAAAAATTTTTTTCATAATTTTATTTTATTCTATGGAATTTTTCTAGTTAAAAGAACATGGTCACAACCTAAAATTTTTTGATTTTTATTAAAAAATCTTTTTTCGTCGAAAAAAGTACGCCACTTGAGAAAAGAAAACACAAATACTTTATTTATTTGTTTTTATTTATTTATAAACTAATTCATTGTTTATTTGTATTTATAATGTCGTGCAAGCAAACATCACATATTTTTACACACTCTAGTTTGGTTCAATTTCAACAATAAGTAATCATTCCATATTTACTTCGTGCCCATCAAATTTACAAACGCAGACATCATGTAACTGCAAATAAAAATAAATGATACCACATAGCAAAATGCAGAACAAAAACCTGGTACATTTTTATACCCTCCACCATACACCCTCACAAAAACTCGCTTCTGTAACATATACTCCCAAACATATTTTGCTTCAAGCATACCAATATATAATATGTTTGAAAGCATATTGGTCTAAACATTATATGTTTGGGTAGTCTAAGTTCCAAACATTTTGTATTTTTGCATCTAAATTCAATAATGTTGTCTTCCAAAAAACAATATGTTATTATGTGACCATATAATATGTTTGGAAGCATTTTGCACCCAAAAATATAATATGCTTAAAAAAAATTCTCCCAAACAATATTGTGCTCAAAATTTTATTTATTTATTTATATATTTAAAATCATAATGAATTATGAAAATAAACAGGTAATATAGGTGCTAACAACATAGGTTTTCGACCTGAATGCTCAAAATTTTGTTTCTGTCCAATTGTATATTCCCCGACATCTTTCTCACTTCAACGAGATTTTTTAGTTCTTAGCACCTTTTTCTGTAATATAAACATTGTAGAAGAAATTATTCAATTTTATGATTTTTTTTATTTTAATTTTACCTTTTGCCGGACGGGGATTCGAACAGCGGACCACACAGTTTGTAAGGATCAAAGAAGTAGCTGATCAATTGCCCAAGGAAAAATAAAATGTTAATTTTGTAATAACAAGCAACAACCACCAACTTAATTCAATATCGCTCCCTGTTAAATAGCGCTCCAAGCTACTAAACACATATATGTTTATAGGCTATTTCTAAATTAATATATGTTTGCATCCAAGCATATTATATTTACAAACATTTTATGTCCCAAACATAATATGTTCTAACATATTAACATATATGTCCCAAACATGTTATGCTAGTTTATGAACATTATATGCTTGCACTCAAAAATATTGTGTTTAAAAATTTGTGTTCCAAACATATAATGTTTATAGCCAAACATATGAAAAACAGTCTTTTTCATCCGTGTGGTTGAATTTTTGGTGTACTATTTCTGTTTAAAACAAAAAAATTAGAATTTAAAAATAAAATACACTGAAAACTAAACTTACCTCTAATTATAGAAACGAAGAAAAAATTTTGGATGCACCCTTTTTCCTTGGTGCCTCTCCAGGTGAACTGCATCGCTAACTCATCTATCAGCACTCTTTTTATGGCTTGACGCACAAAGCAAGACATATCGGATCCCCCTATTCTGAATAGCATACGTTTCTAAAAAATATATTTATAAAAATAACAATATAATAAAATATGATAAAAAACAATGCAAGGTAGAAACTTACCAAATCTCTAACTAGATCCTTGTTTGTCAGACATAACTAAACACTTTTTGCAACAAGAAAACAAAAAAACACTCCTACTCACCTTCGCTACCAGCACTGAAATGAGGATATGATTATTGTTTACCGTGATTAAAAAAATAAAGTATGACGAAAATTCTTCCAAACTTCGCCTGTAGACACTTTACAACATTTTGTTTCACCGTTATGAGAAGACAAGACAATTACCAAAGTTCTTCCAGAGTGCGCTTGTATCCACTTTTTGTAATTTTGTACACAAAGTCTTCATTGCTGTACAACAAAACTTCTTCCAAACTTCGCGTGTACCCACTTTATATAATTGTTTTCATTTTTCGCATAATATTCATCGTTTTTTGATTCAGGCGAATATTTTTGTGTACTTATTGTAGAGTATTTCAAATATGTCAAAATATGTTCTTCCAAAATTTATCGATTTGATGTTTACACCGTATTGATGAATCGATTACATCAAATTGATGAATCTATTACATCATATTGATGAATGGATTACGTCAAATTTAGGGAAAGAGTTCATCGCTATGACGATGGCGTTTATAGCGATGACGAACGAGAATCGTATTTTTGAAGAATTGCATCATCGCATGGATGAAAGACACAGAAAAAAATTTCACGAAAATTTTTCCAATTAAAATCTTAATTGAGTTTTAGAAAATATTCAATTAAAAATTTAATTGATTCAACAAATTTTTTATTGAAATAAAAATCAATCACACAAATTAATAGTATCAATTAAATATTTAATTGGATCAATTAATTTTTTAATTGACTGTCAATTAATTTTTTAATTGATACTATCATTTCTGTGATTGAAGACATTTCAATTAAAAAATTAATTGGATCAACTAATTTCGTGATTGAATCAGAAAAAATTTTTTTTGTGTGGAGAATAATCGCAGATACGAAAAATATCATCACATAGATGAAATACATTCATCATCTGGACGTAACATAGTTGTATATGGGATGTAAATAAGATCATCACAGGGATGAATTCAATTCATCGCTGTGACGATAAAATCGTCAATGGGACGAAATGTTACGTTAGCTCATTTTTGACGAAAAATTCGTCACCGTGATGTAAAGATTCATCCTCATAACGTACTTTTTCCTTTCAGTGTACACATACTTTTTTTGTCTAATGTATGGACTAACTCACAATTTAGAAAACGATTTAAGATACCACAACCCAAGTAATTCGATTGTGGATGACAGTCTTTCGTAGAAGTTTCTACGCAATCCATGGTGGAGGGTACATATGATTCGGCCTGGCCGAACTTACGTCCGTTTATACTTGGTTTCAATTACACTTTCCTTTTTTGTATTCACATAAAACCACGTGCCATTTCTGAATAAATAAATTAACACAAAACACAATAATTCCGTATTATCCATCCATTCCAAGAAACAATCAACACACGACTGACGCGCAAAATGAAAATCGTGTGTACCTGCTCAATGTTTTTATAAAATTCTTGTCGCTGCAAAAAAATTAAAAAATTAAATGGTCACGAAAACAATGTACATGGTCTTTATGGCCATGTAATTGTTGTAGACATGTCTATACGTAAACTATAAAAATACTTTTTTCTCTGCAAAAATGTAAAAAAATGAATGGTCAGGCACATGATTTTCCTGACCATATAATGGTCTCAAATTCTATCATTTAAATAATAGAACATGTTTGCCGCATTTGAGAACCATTTAAACGCTTATTGCCAACATATATTTTTCTCCGCTCGAAAATTATTTTTACAAAGACAAAATACATGGGTTTCGCGACAATAAGCATTAAGTGGATGCGGAAGTAAGCATTAAATGGATGCGGCAACCATGTCCAAACATGTTTTTTCTGTGCGTGTGATTATTAATTCAGTAAGGGTGGTTTAGGGTATGATATAGTCGGCCCCGCCCGACTTTCTATTTTACTTACTTGTTTTAATATGATTTGGGTCCAAATATTTTTATAGCCTCCATCATACACATCGAAATATTGGTCTTAAACCCCATAAGGTATACATATTCTCTGTGTTGGTGATAATCGGAGTCGATCTATTAAAATCACAACTTCCGAAAGAAACAAACTATCGACTAGAAATTTTGTACAAGTACACTGAAAAAAAGCATGCCCGGTTCCAAAGATTTTGTCTTTACTTTACAAATTTTGGTATTGATTCCGAGCCAAAGAAGCGGAGGATACAAGTAAGGATACTTTTAAGACACAATTCTCTTTTAAATTTGGGCTTCTAGGAAGCAAATTTTAATTTTTCGTTTTTTCAGCTGTTTTTCTTCATATGCTATCAAAGTTCTTTAAAAACGAGTTAACGACAACTTTATTTTCCAAATTAAGACTCGACTTCCAGTAGAAATTATGGTATGTTTCAAGTAAAAACCGCCTTTAAAATAAAGTGTTGAAACACATGTCCTATATTTGAACGATTTTTTGCTTTGTAGTCAAGATGCAAAAAGACAACCAATTTAAAGACAATTTCATTAAATTTATTTTTTCTGAATTATTAAAGTCAAGTTGACCTTAGACCAAACATTTTTTCTTTCATATTATGATACCCATTTTTAATTAATTATAAGGACAATACGACTTCATTGAAAAATTTATCGGCTTTTATACCAAGAAAAAAACTTTATATCAGAGACATGCGTCTTCTATGCTAAGCAAAATTTGCATTCGTATTTTAAAGACATAAAATCTTTGACCTCACGACAATATTTTTTTCAGTGTAGTTCTTACTAATGTAAGTCGGACGGTTTTGCCAATAGGCTACTTTTAGATATAGCCATCGGTCCATAATTATATATAGCCCCCATATAAACCGATCCCCAGATTTGATCTCCGGAGCCTCTTAGAGGAGGAAAATTCATCCGTACCCAATTTCAATGGGATGGTCTAAGTATATAGTCCCAATTTCAATGGGATGGTCTAAGTATATAGTCTTTAACAACCATGCAAAAATTAGTCCATATCGGCCCATTTCTATATATAGCCCACATATAAACCGATCCCCAAATTTTACTTCCGGAGAGTAGGCCGCTAACAACCATGCCAAAATTGGTCCATATCGATCTATAGTATCCCTCAGATAAACCGACACCCCAATCACACAAAAATTGGTCCATAATTCATATAAAGCGATCCCCATATTTCAATTCTGGCTATCTACTTACAGCGCAGAATTCATATAGGTTCCTAATTAACATATTTGTAGACTTCCCTATATACTCGTATATCGGTCAAGAACTAATATATACCACGTATGGACTAACTTACAATTTTTTGTTTGGGAGCCACCGTGGTGCAATGGTTAGCATGCCCGCCTTGCATACACAAGGTCGTGGGTTCGATTCCTGCTACGACTAAACACCAAAAAGTTTTACAGCGGTGGATTATCCCACCTCAGTAATGCTGGTGACATTTCTGAGGGTTTCAAAGCTTCTCTAAGAGGTTTCACTGGGATATGGAACGCCGTTCGGACTCGGCTATAAAAAGGAGGTCCCTTGTCAATGAACTTAACATGTAATCGGGCAGCACTCAGTGATAAGAGAGAAGTTCACCAATGTGAACATCGGGCTGCCACCTAACCTAACCTAACCTAAACTAACTTACAATTTAAAAGACGATGTTAAGAAGTTTAAAGATACCGGTAAGTATTACCACTACCCAAGTAATTCGATTGTGGATGACAGTCTTTAGATGAGGTTTCTACACTCAAAAAAAAAAAGTTTACTTGAATCCAAAGATCTTGACCTTCCATAAGGATTTTGGTATTGATTCCGAGCCAAAGATGCGGCTTCTTTAATATAAAGACATTTGTTAGCTACCTATCTGGGCTTAAATCTAGTATCAATAAAATTAAAAGTAGGATACAGATCTCATTTATCGAATTTTGGTTTACTTTTCGCGGTATATTAATAAAGCTATTCACGTACAAACAAATACCTGTTTAAAAATCCAAATTATAACGGATACTTCAAAGTAAAAAATGTTTTCTTGATTCCAAAAAAAAACTTTAAACAAAAGATGCAAAATTCTCAAAATAAGACTTAGCCTATATTTGAAGTGTTTTTATCTTAAATCCAAAAATTCAATATTTCAGCTAATTTGGACGATTTCTTTAAATCAAAAATGTGTTTCTTTACATTAAGGAAAATTTGCCTTTGTTCAAAGACATGCGATCTTAGAAGAGGGACGCAAATTTGCAAAATTTGTGTCCTAAATTTAATGAAAAAAAGTTTTGAAGTAAAGATTCTAAACTTTATTTTAGTTAAAATTTCATTATTTTAAAGGATTTTTTCCTTAATATTTTATAAATTGTGCATCCTAAAATTTAGGTTGCGTAATTTTTGATACCACGTAAATATTTTTTCCAGTGTTCGCAATCCATGATGAAGGGTATATAAGATTGGACGAACTTACTGCGGTATATACTTTTTATACCCTTCACCACTACTGTGGTACAGGGTATAATAAGTTTGTGCATTTGTATGTAACGCCAAGAAGGAGTAATCATAGACCAACCTTTTAGTATACGGATCGGCTTAGAATTAAATTCTGAGTCGATTTAGCGATGTCCGTCTGTCTGTCTGTCCGTCTGTCTGTCCGTCTGTCTGTCCGTCTGTCTGTCTGTTGATGTATTTTTGTGTGCAAAGTACAGCTCGCAGTTTTAGTCCGATTGTCCTAAAATTTAGTATAGGATCCTGTTTCGGCTCAAAGACGATCCCTATTGATTTTGGAAAAAATCGGTTCAGATTTAGATATAGCTGCCATATATATTTTTCACCGATCTGGTCATAATTGGCGTGTATATCAACCGATCTTCCTTAAATTCCGTACATCCGAATATTTTATGAGTCTCGAAAAACTTGCAAAATATCAGCAAAATCGGTTCAGATTTAGATATAGCTCCCATATATAGCTTTCGCCCGATTTACACTCATATGACCACAGAGGCCAATTTTTAACTCCGATTTAGTTGAAATTTTGCACAGGGAGTAGAATTAGCATTGTAGCCATGCGTGCCAAATTTGGTTGAAATCGGTTCAGATTTGGATATATCTCCCATATATAGCTTTCGCCCGATTTACACTCATATGACCACAGAGGCCAATTTTTAACTCCGATTTAGTTGAAATTTTGCACAGGGAGTAGAATTAGCATTGTAGCTATGCGTGCCAAAGTTGGTTGAAATCGGTTCAGATTTAGATATATCTCCCATATATAGCTTTCGCCCGATTTACACTCATATGTCCACAGAGGCCAATTTTTAACTCCGATTTAGTTGAAATTTTGTACAGGGAGTAGAATTAGCATTGTTGCTATGCGTGCCAAATTTGGTTGCAATCGGTTCAGATTTAGATATATCTCCCATATATAGCTTTCGCCCGATTTACACTCATATGTCCACAGAGGCCAATTTTTAACTCCGATTTAGTTGAAATTTTGCACAGGGGGGGAGAATAAGCATTGTTGCTATGCGTGCCAAATTTGGTTGAAATCGGTTCAGATTTAGATATAGCTTCCATATATATGTTTTTCTGATTTCGACAAAAATGGTCAAAATACCAACATTTTCCTTGTAAAATCGCTACTGCTTAGTCGAAAGGTTGTAAAAATGACTCTAATTTTCCTAAACTTCTAATACATTTATATCGAGCGATAAATCATAAATAAACTTTTTTGACGTTTCCTTAAAATTGCTTCAGATTTAAACGTTTCCCATATTTTTATACCCTTCACCACTACTGTGGTACAGGGTATAATAAGTTTGTGCATTTGTATGTAACGCCAAGAAGGAGTAATCATAGACCAACCTTTTAGTATACGGATCGGCTTAGAATTAAATTCTGAGTCGATTTAGCGATGTCCGTCTGTCTGTCTGTCCGTCTGTCTGTCTGTCTGTCGGTTGATGTATTTTTGTGTGCAAAGGACAGCTCGCAGTTTTAGTCCGATTGTCCTAAAATTTAGTATAGGATCCTGTTTCGGCTCAAAGACGATCCCTATTGATTTTGGAAAAAATCGGTTCAGATTTAGATATAGCTGCCATATATATTTTTCACCGATCTGGTCATAATTGGCGTGTATATCAACCGATCTTCCTCAAATTCCGTACATCCGAATATTTTATGAGTCTCGAAAAACTTGCAAAATATCAGCAAAATCGGTTCAGATTTAGATATAGCTCCCATATATAGCTTTCGCCCGATTTACACTCATATGACCACAGAGGCCAATTTTTAACTCCGATTTAGTTGAAATTTTGCACAGGGAGTAGAATTAGCATTGTAGCCATGCGTGCCAAATTTGGTTGAAATCGGTTCAGATTTGGATATATCTCCCATATATAGCTTTCGCCCGATTTACACTCATATGACCACAGAGGCCAATTTTTACCTCCGATTTAGTTGAAATTTTGCACAGGGAGTAGAATTAGCATTGTAGCTATGCGTGCCAAATTTGGTTGAAATCGGTTCAGATTTAGATATATCTCCCATATATAGCTTTCGCCCGATTTACACTCATATGTCCACAGAGGCCAATTTTTAACTCCGATTTAGTTGAAATTTTGTACAGGGAGTAGAATTAGCATTGTTGCTATGCGTGCCAAATTTGGTTGCAATCGGTTCAGATTTAGATATATCTCCCATATATAGCTTTCGCCCGATTTACACTCATATGTCCACAGAGGCCAATTTTTAACTCCGATTTAGTTGAAATTTTGCACAGGGGGGAGAATAAGCATTGTTGCTATGCGTGCCAAATTTGGTTGAAATCGGTTCAGATTTAGATATAGCTTCCATATATATGTTTTTCTGATTTCGACAAAAATGGTCAAAATACCAACATTTTCCTTGTAAAATCGCTACTGCTTAGTCGAAAGGTTGTAAAAATGACTCTAATTTTCCTAAACTTCTAATACATTTATATCGAGCGATAAACCATAAATAAACTTTTTTGACGTTTCCTTAAAATTGCTTCAGATTTAAACGTTTCCCATATTTTTATACCCACCACCATAGAATGGTGATGGGGGTATAATAAGTTTGTCATTCCGTTTGTAACACATCGAAATATCGATTTCCGACTATATAAAGTATATATATTCTTGATCAGGGAGAAATTCTAAGACGATATAACGATGTCCGTCTGTCCGTCTGTCTGTCTGTCTGTTGTAATCACGCTACAGTCTTCAATAATGAAGCAATCGTGCTGAAATTTTGCACAAACTCGTCTTTTGTCTGCAGGCAGGTCAAGTTCGAAGATGGGCTATATCGGTCCAGGTTTTGATATAGTCCCCATATAAACCGACCTCCCGATTTGGGGTCTTGGGCTTATAGAAATCGTAGTTTTTATCCAATTTGCCTGAAATTTGAAATCTAGAGGTATTTTATGACTATAAAGAGGTGTGCCAAAAATGGTGAGTATCGGTCCATGTTTTGGTATAGCCCCCATATAGACCGATCTCCCGATTTTACTTCTTGGGCTTATAGAAACCGCAGTTTTTATTTAATTTACATGAAATTGGAAATCTAGAGGTATTGTAGGACCACAAATACGTGTGCCAAAAATTTTGAGTATCGGTCCATGTTTTGGTATGGTCCCCATATAAAACGACCTCCCGATTTGGGGTCTTGGGCTTATAGAAATCGTAGTTTTTATCCAATTTGCCTGAAATTTGAAATCTAGAGGTATTTTATGACCATAAAGAGGTGTGCCAAAAATTGTGAGTACCGGTCCATATTGTGGTATGGCCCCCATATAGACCTATCTCCCGATTTTACTTCTTTGGCTTATAGAAACCGCAGTTTTTATTCAATTTACCTGAAATTGGAAATCTAGAGGTATTGTAGGACCGCAAGTACGTGTGCCAAAAAATTGTGAGTATCGGTCCATGTTTTGGTATAGCCCCCATATAAAACGACCTCCCGATTTTGGGTCTTGGGCTTATAGAAACCGTAGTTTCTATCCAATTTGTCTGAAATTAGATATCTAGAGGTATTTTAGGACCATAATGAGGTGTGCCAAAAACGGTGAGTATCGGTCCATATTTTAGTATAGCCCCCATAAGAACGATCTCCCGATTTATTTCCTTGGGTTTCTAGAAACCGTAGTTTTTATCTGATTTGCCTGAATTTGTAAATGTTCTGATATTTTAGGCTCACAAAAACGTGTATCGGATTAAGTTTTTATCGGTCCATTTGATAATGCCTCCATATAGACCGACTTCACTTCTTGACGGTGTAGAAGGCACACTGATCATGAAAATTGCTTGAAACTCAATGTAAAATTTTCAGATTTTACTTCCACAGATTTAAGATTTCAAATTAAGACGTTATTTTATAATTTTCTTGCACACTTACATGAGATGTTAATGATTCCTCTAAAACTCAAACAAAAATGGTTCTTATAAATCCAGAATCTAATATAGTCGTCAAAGGTGAAATCTTTAAATTCATCTTCGGGAAGTGTCCTCAAGTCCTCAAGCCCTCCCGAAATTTCAAAGGAAACCCTAATATTTGGTTCATGGTGGTGGGTATTTAAAGTTCGGCCCGGCCGAACTTAGTGCTGTATATACTTGTTTTTTACTAACATTGTGTTCCACCCTAGTGCATTAGCCGACTTAAATTTTGAGTCTATAGATTTTGTAGAAGTCTATCAAATTCTTCCAGATCGAGTGATATTTAAATGTATGTATTTGGGACAAACCTTTATATAGCCCCCAACACATTTGACGGATGTGATATGCTATCGAAAATTTAGATCTACAAAGTGGTGCAGGGTATAATATAGTCGGCCCCGCCCGACTTTAGACTTTCCTTACTGGTTTTATCAAATATTTTTTCTAAAAAATTATTTTTTTGTGTTATACATCTTTTTCTTCTCTTCTTCTTTTCTTCCTTCTCGAAAGAACTTCAATGGAAGTGAAAAAGTCAAACTATACAGGTCCAAATTCCATCGGGTATGAAATTTATTGATTTATTTATTTTTTATTTGTATAGTTTTTTAATGATTTTTTTTTGTGAAACTTAACTTCCAATACTTAAACTTTCACTTAAAATAGCCTAATTTCTTGTCCACAAAGACTGCACCGGAAGTGGAAAAAATCCTGAGATGCTGTTTAAAAGAAATGTTTGCGGACTTGTCCAAAAGGACTACATCGGAAGTGGAAAAATCGATGGGGGATTCCGGGATGCGTTTTAAAAGAAATGTTTGTGGAACAACTTCCAATTTTTTTCCTGGGTTTGCGTGCCTTGACACAGCAACCAGGGAACTTTAAAGCGGAACATGTTACATGTTCCCCATCCAAAAATAATATTATGTTTTTGAAAAATGTTTGAAGTACATGTGAATCTGAAATATAGCAGACAGCCGTTGAACCCTAACCATCATGGAGCCTAATCGATGAAGGCTTTCCTTATTATCCTTCTGGTATGTGAACACACAGCCACACGTACTGATATGTATACATCTATTTCAAAATTTTGGTACATATGCATGTCGTTTATGTGATTCTAGGAATTCTAAAGCAATTTGATTTTGAAAATTTATCTTCATAAGCTAGAAACGTGTGGGAAACATTTACCATCATAAATGTTAAATAAATTTATTGAAAATTTAATCAATGTCTATTAATGGAAGAGTAATGAAAATGTTTGTGGTCGTCACTTCAGAGCATATCAAAAATATAGCAACAATGCATTCCAAATAAGAATTTATTCAACCAATGAATAACGTTGGCACATAATCTATTTGGGGGAGTGAAAGGAAAGGACCACAATGTAAGAACTAAATAATTTTATAGTTCAACATTGTAATGGAAGAAACTCATTGTCATAAATATATTATTGTACTTTAAACTTCGTACGTGAGTACACTCTAAAGAAAGTGAACCCTATATGGCACTAAAGCTAATTCTATTTTATATTTGTTCATAGAATTATTATTTTTTGTGAAAGTTTTGTTGACTTTAATAATATTTGGTTTCGTTGTTGATTTTTTTATTGCAGCTTAAAACCATACATTGACTAAACTACAATTGTAGCTTAACCAACAGAGGAAAAGAATGTTTGTCAAATTTATTTGGGCAAAGCCCTATAGACTGCAAGATGGTTGGATGGACGCACGTTTCGGAATTACCACATTCCTCATCAGCATCCTCTACTTGCAGCAAAACTATCAACCATTTATCAGAATAAATTCAGGCAGTTTATTAAACCCAACAAAAACCACACTTGAACCGTCCGAAAAAAGGTTTTACATTGATAGCCGGCTTATGCCGAAACAAATGGAAAAAGAAGAGGAGGCACGCTCAAAATAAACCCAGCCATGTGAATTCAAATCGATGATTTGACAGTGGCATAGGAAAAGAGATATGTTTGTTTCGAATTTATTTCGGCATAAGCCGGCTATCAATGTAAAACCTTTTTTCGGACGGTTCAAGTGTGGTTTTTGTTGGGTTTAATAAACTGCCTGAATTTATTCTGATAATTGGTTGAGAGTTTTGCTGCAAGTAGAGAATGCTGATGAGGAATGTGGTAATTCCGAAACGTGCGTCCATCCAACCATCTTGCAGTCTATAGGGCTTTGCCCAAATAAATTTGACAAACATTCTTTTCCTCTGTTGGTTAAGCTACAATTGTAGTTTAGTCAATGTATGGTTTTAAGCTGCAATAAAAAAATCAACAACAATGCTTAAAGAACATAACCAACAATAACAAAACAAAACAATATTTGGTTTCGTCAAACTTTTTGAGTCCGTCATGAAAGTAAAACCTAATCTTGGTGTCGTCGCAAAATATTACATATCCCCAAAAAGTTCGCCTATATCGAAATGTGTTCTATTGCAAACTGTAGTAGTTTTTTAATATTTTGTTGAGAAAGGAGAGGCTGTTTTCTTGCTGATCAAGACGAGTAATTGTGTGTTTAATTCAACTTTTCTGACAGTCTCATGGGATATCTGCTTCCCGCAGTCATTTTTCAACTCTCGTAGAAGTTCTCTAGTGCTGCATTGGGGATTATTTTAGACAGATGTAATAATTTTGTTTTCATCCCACCGTTTGAGTTTCCTTTTTCGTCCGTTTGAAGCTTTTAATTCAAGTCGCCCTTCTTTTTCTGCCGATTTATGATGTTGTATACTGTCCTTATTTCGAAGACGAACATGGGCGCTAGTTCTTTTGTAGTTTTCCCTTTGTAATAATCATAATACTCCAGCTATATTACATCATAATTGCCAGGCATTTTACTTTTCAATGTAATACAGAATGACTTGCACTTATGGTGATATGATTGCAACTAAATACTTCCCCTAGCGTCCACTGAATTTTTGTCTTGGGATCTGGTTTTGCAAAGAATTTATTGACAGCAGTCAAACAGACTTTTAATGAATTATTTTGTCCTATGCTTCTACATGATATATATATATATATATATATATATATATATATATATATATATATATATATATATATATATATATATATATATATATATATATATATATATATATATATATATATATATATATATATATATATATATATATATATATATATATATATATATATATATATATATATATATATATATATATATATATATATATATATATATATATATATATATATATATATATATATATATATATATATATATATATATATATATATATATATATATATATATATATATATATATATATATATATATATATATATATATATATATATATATATATATATAATTATTATAGTAATTGGTTTACTGAAATATATTGATTACCATCGTAACAAATTTGATTACGGCGGGAATTAATCTCGGCTACAAAATTTAATACACATTGTACTCATTTCAATTACGAGCGTAATTAAAAACATCGTACATTTTAAAAATGAATGTATTTGGATTGATACAGTATCATTTAAATGTGATGATAAATTCCAATTACCTTTCTACTCAATACAAATATCCAAATATTTGAAATTAATTTTGTGACGACTTTACAATTTTGGTAATTGGATTCATGAATTTTGTAATAAGCCGAAAATCAAATACAAAAATAATTGAAATCACAAGTTTTGTATTTGATTCAAATATACTGCAAACAGCCTTTAGCAAATAACTTTGTTAAAGACTTTCCCTAATATTAAAATATTTACTACAAATTATTGTATTATTATGAAAACGGTTCAAAACTGTGTACAAAAAAAGGTATTAAATCATTCGTGGGGTACTACGAGCGATGCAGTGCCTGTGATGAAACTTAATTTAGAGAAAAACCTTGTATGAAAAAACGATGCATTATGCATGCATTAAAGAAAAAAATTTTTTTACGTGTGTTTTGCCGGGTTGGTATTATTGGTACTTTCATACTTTCATAATATCGCATTGCACTTTCATGCTTTGCGTACCGCCTGCATCGTTCGGTATTATTATTGTACCATACGGGCTTGGCCAACTATCAATAGCGTACGGTATCGATTTGAGCCCATATGCACGGATGAAAAAGACTGTTTTTCATATGTTTGGCTATAAACATTATATGTTTGGAACACAAATTTTTAAACACAATATTTTTGAGTGCAAGCATATAATGTTCATAAACTAGCATAACATGTTTGGGACATATATGTTAATATGTTAGAACATATTATGTTTGGGACATAAAATGTTTGTAAATATAATATGCTTGGATGCAAACATATATTAATTTAGAAATAGCCTATAAACATATATGTGTTTAGTAGCTTGGAGCGCTATTTAACAGGGAGCGATATTGAATTAAGTTGGTGGTTGTTGCTTGTTATTACAAAATTAACATTTTATTTTTCCTTGGGCAATTGATCAGCTACTTCTTTGATCCTTACAAACTGTGTGGTCCGCTGTTCGAATCCCCGTCCGGCAAAAGGTAAAATTAAAATAAAAAAATCATACAATTGAATAATTTCTTCTACAATGTTTGTATTACAGAAAAAGGTGCTAAGAACTAAAAAATCTCGTGGAAGTGAGAAAGATGTGGGGGAATATACAATTGGGCAGAAACAAAATTTTGAGCATTCAGGTCGAAAACCTATGTTGTTAGCACCTATATTACCTGTTTATTTTCATAATTCATTATGATTGTAAATATATAAATAAATAAATAAAATTTTGAGCACAATATTGTTTGGGAGAATTTTTTTAAGCATACAATATTTTTGGGTGCAAAATGCTTCCAAACATATTATATGTTCACATAATAACATATTGTTTTTTGGAAGACAACATTATTGAATTTGGATGCAAAAATACAAAATGTTTGGAACTTAGACTACCCAAACATATATTGTTTAGACCAATATGCTTTCAAACATATTATATATTGGAAGAGATCAAACATATAAATGTTTGGGCAATACCCAAAAATATATATATGGTTGAAGCAAAATATGTTTGGGTGTATATGTAACAGAAGCGATTTTTTGTGAGCGTGTGGTAATAACTTTTCTATGGGTGTATCGAATGTAATTTTCAATCGATCAGTATATATAATGTGAGAAATAGGATCAATACGCATTCGAAATTGAAAGTTTTATCCTGACCGTGAAGTGATTTAAAGTATATCAAATGTCACTTGAAACTCGGAATTTCATATGTTTAAATTAATAATTGTAATATCCAAAAAAAAAATAATATTAGTATTTTCACAAGACAAGCAAATATTTTCTTATCACATTTGTGCATATTTTAATTACCAGAAATTTGTTCGTCAGTCATTGTCTGAAATTTTTCCAAATTTGCGTATCATAATATGGCACGGGAGAAGTAATATAGTTTTACCTTAACTTAACGCCACTTGAACTCAGTACTCTTAAATATTTCATTAACAATTCTTTTATTGTTGCCTATGATGATTTATAAACTGTCATCTCGTATTAGACACAATATCAGTAAACATTGCTAACAAACATGGAACGTGATTTCTTAATAGAATTTAAGCAAATAGAACCACACCAAGAATCCAGGCTCACAAAACTCAGGAGTACCACCACGTACAAGGTTCTATGTCACACATCGCACATGGCAGGCTACATAGTATTCACAAATATTCTTAGTGGATGTATTCATCAGCAAATAAATCCATACGAGAATATTGTCGCTGGAATTGAGCGAGCTCTGTGTAGTTGATGTACACTTACAAAAAAGTTTATTTGGATGCAATGATTTTTTAAATTGTTTACAATAAATACTGTTGAAATATCAAAAGCAAATCAGTTCGGAGTGAAGAAAAACAATTTCATGGTTCATACCCACGATTGCAACTCTATTTTATATGCTGCCAATTTGCTACTCCTAACAATAATTCAAATAATAAATATAGTAGCAAGACGTGTTTACCCGATATTTCAGGCTCATTAAACCATTCAGTCCATTGTGATACCACAGTAATGAAATTCTTCCTTATCACTGGGAGAAAAAACTGGTAACCACAGTGGTGAAATTCCCTATTATCACTGAAAGAGGAAAATGATAACCACAGTGGTGAAATTTTCTCTTCTCAGTAAGAGAAACAATAATAAACCAAATTTGGTGGCCACTTTCTAAGTATTTAATATACACTGTATTTTCATATATTTATGATAATAAAACATCTCATTTACATTTAAATTTAATGAAAAATATTGTCGGGAAAACGGAATCAATGCAAAAATCCTTCCTTTAAGGTTTTTGGTATTGATTCCGAACCAAAGATGCGACTTCTTTAAAATAAAAATCTACACTGGTAGATAAAGTTTCGTTAATACGATGAATTCCTACGTTGTATTAACGAAATTCTTATTTAAAAGTCAGCCAACGTAGCATTTCATTATAACAACGTAATTGTACGTTATATTTACAAAACCCTTTATGGAATACATTTCGTAGTATTAACGAATAATTACGTTGATATAACGTAGCCTTTTCGTTGTATGAATGAAACTTATTCATTGAATGGATGCAGCTTATACGTTGTATGAATGAAAATCATTCATTGGATGAATGAAAGACGAACGTTGTATCAATGAACACAAACGTTATATTAATGAAACCTAACCCATTAATGTATTTGAGTGTAGGTTTACCCATCAGAAAATTTTTCAGTTGAACTTTTTACCGTTTCAAGATACACACGGAAACATGTGCTTATTGTCATGTATACATGTGCATGTACATATTACGTAGACGCCACAGACGTATTAGAGAGAGTATGGAGAGACGTATTATAGAGAGTATAGAGAGACAGAAATACTCAAAGTACCATTCGTACTATTAACGAAAATATTTCATTAATATGACGAAAGATACCAATTTTAAATTTATTTTTTAACGATCCATATCGTTATATTAACGATCACATTCGTTTTATAAATGAAATTTTCAATTCCAGTTTGGGAGTATATAAAAGGACTTGTTTTAAGGGCTAAAACTTTCCTAAATTTTCTAAGTGCAAACGATTATAATAATTCCATCTTTGCAAAAATTTTTATTCGAATTCTCGAAAAAATATAAACGAAACGTATTTCATCAATATAACGAAAACACAAAATTTTGATTTCATTGTATTAACGATAGCTTTCGTTCTTATAACGAAATATTTCGCTATATTAACGACAAATAATCAACGAAGCCCAAGCATTTTTCTACTAGTGTAGGATCAATAAAATGAATAATATGATATAGATCGAATTTATCTAATTTTCATTCTCTTTTCGCGATATACACACAAAGAAATTTTCATTAAAATTGAGCCAACGAACATTTTTCATTGATACAACGAAACATTTTCAGAAAATGAAAATATTCGTTAATAGTACGAAGCGTTTCGTTGACTATCAGAAAATTCGTTATAGTAATGAAAAAATTCGTTATATCAATGAATTGGTTTCATTGGCTCAATTTTAATGACACATTTCATTAATATAACGAAACTTTTTCTACCAGTGTATTAATAAAGCTATTCACGTACAAACAAATATAATTTAAAAAAATCCAAATTATAACGAATATTTTAAAGTAAAAGTGTTTTCTTAGTTAAAAAAAAAAAAAAAAAAAAAAAAAAAAAAAAAAAAAAAAAAAAAAACTATAAACAAAAGATGTTAAATCCTCAAAATAATTCGTAAATATTTTTTTCAGTGTAGGGGAATGTAGGGGTTTTGTTTTTCGATTCTTCGAAAAAAAATAATAAATTGTACCATTTTATTAATTCGTACTCCGTTTTTAACCTATTTGAATAAATAAAACCTATTAACCTATTTGATAAATAAAATTATCCATTAAAAATATGAAAAAACCGTGTTATAAAAAAATGAGTTAAAAGAAATTCATGTGTCGTTAAAATAAATAACGTCTTTGGGAGGAGAATTTTGGAAGTGCTTTTAAGTTGTGCCTTTAGAACTTCTTCCAAATTTTTTTGCTGGGACGCCAAGAAGGTCCAGTCTGAGATCCATCATTTAGCATGCCGATTGTCTTAGAATAAAATTTTGAGTCGATTGAGCGATGTCCATTTCTCTGACTATCTGCCCGTCTGCAAGTTTATTGATGTATTTTTGTGTGCGAACTACAGCTCAAAGTTTAAGTCCGATCGTCCTCAAATTTGGCAAAAGACCTTACTTTGGCCCAAAGGCAATATCTATTGAAAAATCGGTCAGATTTAGATAAAACTGCTTTATACACTGAAAAAAGCATACTGGATTCCAAAGATTTTGTCTTTACTTTAAAAAATTTGGTATTGATTCCGAGCCAAAGAAGCGGAGAATACAAGTAAGGATAATTTTAAGACACAATTCTCTTTTAAATTTAGGTTTTGTGTACTTGCTTCTAGGAAGCAAATTTTAATTTTTCGCTTTCTCAGCTTTTTTTCTTCATATGCTATCAAAGTCCTTTAAAAACGAGTTAAGCCAACTTTATTTTCCAAATTAGGACTCGACTTCCAGTAGAAATTATGCTATGTTTGAAGTAAAAAACTTCTTTAAAATAAAGTTTTGAAAACATGTCCTATATTTGAACGATTTTTTGCTTTGTAGTCAAAATGCAAAAAGACAACAAATTTAAAGACAATTTCATTAAATTTAAAGAATTTTTCTGAATTATTAAAGTCAAGTTGACCTTAGCCTATAAATTTTTTTCTTTCATGTTAAGATACCCATTTTTAAGTCAAATCACTTAATTATAAGGACAATACGACTTCATTGAAAAGTTTATCGACTTTTGGACAAGGAAAATAACTTTATTTTAGAGAAATGCATCTTCTATGCTAAGCAAAATTTGTATTCGTATTTTAAAGACATGAAATCTTTGACCTCACGACAATATTTTTTTCAGTGTACATTTATCATCGATCTGGTCATAATTGGCATGTTCATTAACATCCCACTCTGAAAAAATTAATTTTATGTTAGGATACGCAATATAAACAATATTAAGGACAAATAATGAAATTTTATTATAATCTTTGCTTCAAAAAAATTTTTTTTTTTAATTTAGGACACAAAGTATGAAAATTTGCATTCCTCGATTGAAGTCGTATGTCTTCGAACTAAAGAAAATTTTCCTTAAAGTAAAGAAACACATTTTTTATTTAATGAAAACTTCCTTAAATAATATGAAATATGAATTCTTTCGATTTCAGATAAAAACGCTTCAAATATAGCCTAAGACTTATTTTGAGGATTTAGCATATTTGTTTTAAAGTTTTTTTTTTGGAATTATGAAAACATTTTTTACATTGAAGTATCTGTTATAATTCGGATATTTAAACTGGTTTGTACAGGAATAGCATAATTAATATACCGCGCAAAGTTAATGAAAATTCGATAAATGAGATCTGTTTTCTAATTTTAATAATTTTAATCCTTTATTTAAAACCAAATAGGTCGTTAAAAAATGTATTTATTTTAAAGAAGACTCATCTTTGGCTCGGAATCAATACCAAAATCTTTAAGGGAAGGTCAAAATCTTTGGATCCAAATAAACTTTTTTTGAGTGCAACAGTGTTCTTCTAAAGGCACGATTTTAAAAGCAGTTCCAAAAATTTGCTCCCAAAGATGTGCTTCATTTTAACTACACAGGAAGTTCTTTTAATTCTATTTTATATAACTAGATTTTTTCATATCCTTAGTTGCTAGTTTTAACTTTTTTGTTTCAAATAGGGTAAAAGTGGAGTAAGAATTTATAAAATGGTAGAAAAATTGCAAATTTGTGAACATATTTGAAGTCAAACGTTTCAGAAAGGGTTAGGATGCATTAAAAAATCAAAAAAACAATTTCAAGATTATATATTTGGAAAACTATCACAAAATGTTTTAATTCTTATCCAAAACACTGAATTTGGATTACACCTTAAGAAGTATATTCAGTACAAAAGCTGTTGAAATGGTGTACATCCGTCCTATAACAAGCCCATGTTAAATTCATCGCTTCTGCGCCAAAAGAACGGATTCAAAAAGAACCTTTTCCCTACTTTTTTAAACTTCGTGCATCCAATATCAGCTAAATCGGTACAGATTTCTATATAGCTCCAATATATATCTTCCGATTTAGGTTCATACGACCAAAGATTATTTCCGAGTTACTTGAAATTTTGCACCGAGGGTAGAATTAACAATATGTACCAAATTTGCTTCAAATCGGTTTAGTTTTAGATAAAGCCCCGATTATATGTTCTTCCGATTTAGACAAATATATTCTGGCCATATTTGTCTAAATCGGAAGAACCCACATTTTACACACAATTTCAGTGATGATTTCCACATAGGGTATCCTGTAATGGCAGACTTTCCAGAGAACTGTTCAATTTATTCGATTGTAAATGTCATCCGATTTGGCCAAATATTGTCCCAACCGCCTCAATTGTCTAGGTCGTGGGTTCAATCCTAGTTTCGACCGAAAACCAAAATGATTTACATCGTTTGTTTATCCCATATTGGTTATGCTCAGTAACACAAAACGTCATTCGGACTCATTTTAGACAAGATGTCCCTGGTCTGAATTATAAGAGAGAAATTCATCACGATAGAATCACAATGAGCTGAGTAGTCTAACTGAGCCTAAAATATCAGGTTGTCACTATACCTAACCTAACTTAACCTAACTAGCGTGTCAACCAGTGGGTTTCTTCAGTAACAGAAGTAACTCATCCATGCTTTTGTGTAAATATTACGCCGTAAAAGATTTTTTTTTTCAATGTGAATGAAGCCCTACTTCACCCCACCCACTCAAACAGCGAAGGTTGCAAGCAAAATTCTCAAGGAAAAAGTCAACGTTAAGCGAAGGACAGACATACAGACAAATAGACTGATAAGGACGAATCACACAACATTCAATTTTAAAATTCATCCTGTTTTGCATACTAAATGATGATGTAAATAATACATTACTCTCCTTGTACCACCATAGCCAAGATGACAACTGGAACTCTGGCAGCAGGACGAGGCAACTGCGACACCAACCTCATCCGGAACCTCAACCTCATCTAGTGATAAACGAAAACAAAATTATCCAATTCAACCAAGGTAACACAGTGAATTCTATTCTTTGATGGTAGCTGGCCGTGGCTACGTGGCCGCAGGAGCGTAAGTGCAACTTTGAAGTTGGGTAGTTTATAGAAAATTAAAAATACTTATTTGCTTGTATTAGTTAAATATTGTTCGTATATGTATTCATCCACTTTTTTCCTTTGCTACAGATAACGAAAAAACTTTTCTTGTACACCAGAAGTTATGAATTATTCATAATGATATTCGAAATCAAGTAATTGTGGGTGAACCCCAAATTAAATCATGAAACTCAGTTTTAGACTTTAGTTCGTTGCGGAGATTTTATGAATATTACGCATAGAAAATATTCGGAGGTTTCGTTAAGTGAATACATTAGTTGTGAAAATATGGAAAAAAATAAAATATGGAATCTTACCCTTTAGTATCGAATATGCATGATAGCTATGGGAGTCGATATGGAACAGAATCAACGACATAACTCAATTTTCGAAACACATTAAAGGAAAGCCAAATTTCAAGACGTTGTAGTGATGCTCGTATCCAATTATGCAGCCTTGAATATCGATGCCTCGATTTATTTTTAGAGCATATATCAGATCCTATTTCTTTCCAACAAAAACTTGTCAAAAATTTATTAGGGATTTCTGTCAGAAAAATACTGGCAACACTGCTCTGAAGAAAATAATAATAAAAGATAAGAAACATGTTTCCTTGATTCATGAACCTTGGACAACTCGATACAATGTAACTGAATTAAACCATGCAAATTACCAACTGTTCTATGCTTACACAGGTATTAGACCAAGAGCATGTATAATACGCCACAAAAACGTGTGCTTCCCTTTGTCCGGAGTTGTGAACAGCAGATGCTGTGGGAAGTGTAATTGGAAGAACTCACATTTTACACACAACTTCAGTGATGATTTCCACATACGGTACCCTGTAATGGCAGACTTTCCAGAGAAATCTGCCATATGATGATGCACCGACTTTACCACCTCGGTCGGAGTTGCAAAAACCGGTAAAGAAAGTCAGGCAATCAGGACCTGGGTATCGGAAGAGTACTCATACTCCAACCATCGCTACATAAGGTTTAGACCACGAGGCCAGGACTGAATGAAATACAATACCGAAAGACGGCGAGAAACGATTGGACAAAATTTAAACGTACACTCATAGAAAAAAGTCTGCTAAAAACAACAGTCGATGTCTGCTGTTATATTTTTGTACTTCAGGGCCAAATGAACAACAATTTATAAAATTTTTAGGTTATAATTTTTTCCCCAAAGCATATTAAAGAACCAAAAGTAGATTTTTTTGGTATATTTTTGCACTGTAATATACTTACAAGCTCCTAAATACGAAACAAAATGTTTGCTGTTATGCCTCAATTCAATAAATATTCAGATTTTTGGTCAAATACTATAGATATTCATAAAATATTGTTTTAATTATGTTAGGATAGCTCCTAAGTTGACATTTTTATTTGTTTTAGCCAAAATAAAACATGTTTTAGTGTAATCGAGCTTCAAAAATAGCAGGAAATTTTTGCTATTTCAGCAAACAGTGACTGCTGTCCCTTTTTTCAGCAGACTTTCTGCTGTTTTAGCAGACTTTTCTGCTGTCCCTACTAACAAATTTCTTTGGGTGTATGATTCCACTTGGAGCTATTTAACCGACACTGCAAAGGTGTAGAAGACATTGATAAAAATTTTGAGATACTAACGGCGGCACTAGAAAAGGCCTACGAGGAAAATTGTGCAATCCTCGAAATGAAATCTGCGCCAAAAACTAAAAACCCTGGATAACTGGGGAGCTTCACAATAGGACAATTCCAAAAACTTAAAAAACAGAATTTCGGGCGAAATGATAACGTATAAATAGCATATGTCCAGAGGTGGAGACATACATGCTAGCCGTATCTATTGGCATTGAGGAAGCTTTCAATAACTTTAGCACCGACAGACTTATCAAGTCCTTAGATTCGAATACATAAAATACAGTATAACCCATACGCGAGGGAATATGACGTGACCATAACGACCGATGAACTCTACATAACATCGGCAGTCTGTTACGCAAACGATGTTATAATACTATTGTACTATAATATCGCTATAAGGACAAAAATTGCCCAATAGATCGAACGTAGTTTTTTGGGCAAGACGGTATTAATATCTGATAAAATGAAATACCTAAGAGTAACCTTAGACAAGAAATTGAACTGGATGAATTACATCAAAGAGAGGACTGAGAAAGCCTACAAATTTTGGACACTTTGCAAAAGAGTGGTTTTAAACAGGGCATCAATTCAAGGATGACTCACTGAATATATGAAAATTTTATTAGGCCAATTCTGACATTCTCGTCGATAGTAGTAATATTAGGAGCATGGACGGAATCACGCAACATGACTAACCGTTAAAGGATAATAGGGGAGACCGTGGGTGAAATGGCGGATGTCTCATTAAGGAAACTAGCCTTACTTCAAATACATATATTTTTAGCAGAGTAAAATAGTTTATTATTCAAAGATTTGAGTACTATATTTAAGGAAAAACTTACATTAAGGAAAACTAGCCTTACTTCGAACACATATAACATATCATTAACGGAGTAAAAGTATTCAAAGATTTCAGTTCTAAATTTAAGGAAAAAACAAGTAAGGAAAGACTAAAGTCGGGCGGGGCCGACTATATTATACCCTGCACCACTTTGTAGATCTAAATTTTTGATAGCATATCACATCCGTCAAATGTGTTGGGTGCTATATATAAAGGTTTGTCCCAAATACATACATTTAAATATCACTCGATTTGGACAGAATTTGATAGACTTTTACAAAATCTATAGACTCAAAATTTAAGTTGGCTAATGAACTAGGGTGGAACACAATTGTAGTAAAAAAAAAATATGGAAAACATTTAAATCTGAAGCAATTTTAAGAAAACTTCGCAAAAGTTTATTTATGATTTATCGCTCGATATATATGTATTAGAAGTTAAGGAAAATTAGAGTCATTTTTACAACTTTTCGACTAAGCAGTGGCGATTTTACAAGCAAAATGTTGGTATTTTGACCATTTTTGTCAAAATCAGAAAAACATATATATGGGAGCTATATCTAAATCTGAACCGATTTCAACCAAATTTTGCACGCATAGCTACAATGCTAATTCTACTCCCTGTGCAAAATTTCAACTAAATCGGAGTTAAAAATTGGTCTCTGTGGCCATATGAGTGTAAATCGGGCGAAAACTATATATGGGAGATATATCTAAATCTGAACCGATTTCAAACAAATTTGGCACGCTTAGCTACAATGCTAATTCTACTCACTGTGCAAAATTTCAACTAAATCGGAGCAAAAAATTGGCCACTATGGTCATATGAGTGTAAATAGGCTTTCGTAATAGGCTATATATGGGAGCTATATCTAAATTTGAACCGATTTCAATAAAATTTGGCACACGTGACTACACTACTAATTGTACTCCTAGTGCAAAATTTCAACCAAATTGGGGTAAAACTCTGGCTTCTGGGACCGTATTAGTCCATATCGGGCGAAAGATATATATGGGAGCTATATCTAAATCTGAACCGATTTCAATAAAATTTGACACACTTGACTATAGTACTAATTGTTCTTCTTGTGCAAAATTTTAAGCAAATTAGTGTAAAACTCTGGCTTCTGGGGCCATATAAGTCCATATCGGGCGATATATATATATATATATATATATATATATATATATATATATATATATATATATATATATATATATATATATGTATATATATATATATATATATATATATATATATATATATATATATATATATATATATATATATATATATATATATATATATATATATATATATATATATATATATGGGAGCTATATCTAAATCTAAACCGATTTCTTCCAAAATCAATAGGGTTCTATTCTGAGCTAAAACACATATTTGTGCCAAATTTGAAGTCGATTGGACTAAAACTGCGACCTAGACTTTGATTACAAAAATGTGTTCACGGACAGACGGACTTGACTGTATCGACTCAGGGCCCACCCTGAGCATTTTTGCCAAAGACACCATGTGTCTATCTCGTCTCCTTCTGGGTGTTGCAAACATATGCACTAACTTATAATACCCTGTTCCCCAGTGTGGCGCAGGGTATAATTAAATCAAATTTAAATAATTGTTTTAAGTTAAAAAAGTTTGTGCTTAAACGGCATGTAATAAATGTAATGACATTCCAAATGTACACAAACGCATTTTATAGATGGTGTTCTTGGGTCATATCCGACTATATATAGGTATAGTTGTCATATAGACCGACATCCAGATTTGAATTATTGAGCTTTATCCAGCTAAAATGAATGTATCCAAAATGGAACATTAAGATCAAAAAGTAGTCTATACACGGACGTAAAAGACTGTTTTTCATATGTTTGGGTGTAAAAATTATATGTTTGGAACTCAAATTTTTTAACACAATATTTTTAAGCGCAAACACATAATGTTTATAAACTAGCATCACATGTTTGGGACATATATGTTAATATGTTAGAACATATTACGTTTGGGACATAAACTGTTTGTAAATATAATATGCTTAGATGCAAACATACATTAATTTAGAAATTGTTTATAAACATATATGTGTTTAGAAAGAGAGACCTAGAGACTAAGCTGCAATTAAAATAATGGAAGTAACCAATTGGCGCCTTAAAAATATATTCACACAAAGAAAATTTCATTAATTGTTTTTTCTACCAGTGTATTCCCTAAGGTGAAACATAATATGTTTGAACAATACAAACAATATTTTGTTTGAACCAATCCTGAAAATATATGCTTGAAGCAAAATGTGTTTGGGGTATATGTTACAGAAGCGATTTTCTTTTTTGAGGATGCACACTCATAGAAAAAATTATGCACGGCGTGCTCATTTCAAAACGATTCCTTTATGAAAGTGAATCAAGACACATGTGGTGTCAAACGGAGAACAGATGATGTCAATCTGACAACAATAAAATGACACCATGCGTTGTCAAAACAACAACCAGCGTTCATGATCTGAAAACGGTATGGTTACGAATTTATAAACAAAATTATAAAAAATATTTCCACTACCGTGACTCGAACCTGTGTTTTTTGCACCATACGCGTTAACGCCTTAGCACACCGCACTACCGAAAGAGTTGTCATAATAACGTCTAACAATTATTTTAAGACTTTTCATGGCCAAAGAAAAACGAATGCTGTTCCTGAAATCGTGAACGCCAGTGGAGGAAATTGTGAACATTCCGTTTTGATTTTTTGTGAACGTTTCCGTTTCATTTTGTCACCGTCCATTTACGACTACGGAACGTAATTTTTTCTATTAGTGTATCGGTTCATAATTAGATATATTGTCCTGAAGGTGTATTTGTCATCCGATCTCCAGATTTGATTTCTTGAAGCCATATTTTTCGTCCCACGTAATATGGTACGTGATGTCTCACACTGAAAAAAAAACATGTCCGGTTCCCGAATTTTGTCTTTACTTTAAAAATTTTGGTATTGATTTCGAGCCAAAAAAGCGGAGAATACAAGTAAGAATACTTTTAAGACACAATTCTCTTTTAAATTTGGGTTTTGCGTACTTGCTTCTAGGAGGCAAATTTAAATTTTTCGCTTTCTCAGCTTTTTTTCTTCATATGCTATCAAAGTCATTTAAAAACGAGTTAACGACAACTTTATTTTTTGCAAATTAAGACTCGACTTCCAGTAGAAATTATGGTATGTTTCAAGTAAAAAACCTATTTAAAATAAAGTTTTGAAAAACATGTCCTATATTTGAAAGATTTTTTGCTTTGTAGTCAAGATGCATAAAGACGGCAAAATTAAAGACAATTTCATTAAAATTAAAGAATTTTTCTGCATTATTAAAGTCAAGTTGACCTTAGCCCAAATGCGTCTTCTATGCTAAGCAAAATTTGCATTCGTATTTTAAAGACATGAAATCTTTGAGCTCACGACAATATTTATTTCAGTGCACACTCCCTCATGCAACCACTCAAAATGTGGTCCTTATCTGGCCATAATTTTATGAATTAATACGAATGTGAGCCAGTACACTCAAAAACAAAACGGATCCAAATATTTTGGCCTTCCCTTAAGGATTCTGGTATTGATTCCGAGCAAAATATGTGACTTCTTTAAAGCAAACATTTTTTTGCGACCTATCTGGTTTTAAATCTAGGATCAATAAAATTAAAGTTAGGATACAGATCTCATTTTTCTAATTTTCATACTCTTTTCGCGATGTATAAATAATGCTATTCACGTACAAACAAATGCCAGCTTAAAAATCCAAATTATAACGGATACTTCAAAATAAAAAATGTTTTCTTAATTCAAAAAAAAAAAAAAAAAAAAAAAAAATTTAAACCAAAGATGCTAAATCCTCAAAATATGTCTTAGCATATATTTGAAGCGTATTTATCTTAAACATAAAGATTCAATTATTCTGTTCATTTAAGGACGATTTCTTTAAATCAAAAATGTGCTTCTTTACTTTAAGGGGAATTTAGTTCAAACACATACGACTTTAACGGAGGGACGCAAATTTGTAAAATGTTTGTCCTAAATTTAATAAAACAGATTTTTTTTGAAGCAAAGATTATAAACTTTATTTTAATTAAAATTTCATTATTTCATTATTTTATCCTCAAAACGTAAATATGTTTTTTTTTCAGTGTAGTAAAATTTTTTATTTAATCCATAGTGGTATATACTTGTTTTTTTTTTTTTTGAATTATATTTTACACAGGAGGTAGCTTTAAAAATTGTACGTATGCCGAATTTATTTAGTTAGATTTATTCATAAAATTTTTGTTAAAGAGTTTTTAATTTCGCTTTTGTCGAAAATTTATATTTTGTATACACCTAGAGCAGAAATATCATCATCTCGAACATGTTTCATGAGCAAAATATTATTTTCTCGGAAACTATATATTTGATCTCGGCAACCATGTATACATTTGGCGAAAACACCAAATTTTTGCGACAAAATGTTCCATGCTCACCGTCCAAAAATAAAAGTTTGCTTTTGAAACAAGTTTTGGGTGATCATATTCCTACCTTTGCCTGTACAAATTATTTTCGAACACAAAAATCTTGTTTTTGTACAAACTGTAAATATACTTGATACTAAATATGAAAGTGAATCCACTCATGTTATCCAAAACGATTGAGGATTTATTGACTCCATGTAGCTTCAAAGAACACTCAGTTGACCGAAATGGATGAAGAATTTTTTTTATCGATAATCGAGACAGGATTTTTTTTTCAGTGAAGAACAAATTTTTGTTTGCATATTTCATTGGCATTGACCCTCTATAGATTTATCATCATAAAAAGCTGGTATATTCAACTTTGATTGACAAGGTCAATATATTCGAAAACATTGAACATGTCCTTGGCAATTTGCAATAATTGCTACACGGTAACTTCCACCGGAAAAAGGATGCAATGACATTATTTGATTGCATGTGCGATTGTGATTATTTGTGTAACTGTGTGTGACCATTGTTTGCCGGGCTACCACATGGGCATTCACCTGAAGCCACCAAGCACGGTTAATGCTCATTGGTGTGAAACCTGCAACGATAAATCTGTTGCCATCAATTTTAAATTACTGTGCAAATGGCTAAGCAAACACTTCGCCAACAACGATAGTGTCGCTAGTGTCTGTGAAGCCAAACTATGGCGTGGTTGCCATATATTTCTCTGCGAATATATAATCCCGAAAATTAACCGTAAGCTGAAATTGATTTTATGTACCCTCCACAATGGATTGCGTACAAGGTTCTACTAAAAGCTCTATGTCGCATAGAAAGAACTAAACAACGAATTGACTTTTCTGGTACTCGTGAATACAACAATCTCCCACAGCATATTAAGTCCAGCACATCAAAAATTTCCTGCACATCTAATTTCAAAAATTTAGTTAAAGATTACTTAAAAACGAATGTCTTAAATATCTTGTCATAAAGTTGCTTCTGATATAGTAGTATTACAAGAATATTTTCTTGTATATAACTAAACTTAGGATTTATTGTTGATTAAATATATATACTATTATTTCTTATTGAAATTCAAACAAAGTAATACTCGTACTAAGTGTAACATTGCCAACTAGTCTCTCCAATGCTTTTCGGCACTATATGAATTTTTGTTAATAATAATAAATAAAACAAGTATATACGGCCGTAAGTTCGGCCAGGCCGAAGCTTATGTACCCTCCATCATGGATTGCGTAGAAACTTCTTCTATACACTGCCATCCACAATCGAATTACTTAAGTTGCGGTAACGCTTGCCGATGGCAAGGTATCTTAAAAGCTCCTAACACCATCTTCTAAATTGTATGTAAGTCCATACGTGGTATATATTAAATCAAGAAAGATCGATCCAATACGTATATAATTCAGTTTGACAAAGTAGATATAACATTTTGACAAAATTTTCTACAGAAATAAAATTTTAACAAAATTTTCTATATAAATAAAAATTTTGACAAAATTTTCTATGGAAAGAAAATGTTGACAAACATTTCTACAGAACTAAAATTTTAACAAAATTTTCTATAGAAATAAACTTTTGACAAAATATTCTATAGAAATAAAATCTTGGTAGACTATTTTTGGCTCGAGTGGCAACCATGATTATGAACCGAATAAAATTTGAACAAAATTTTCTATAGAAATAAAATTTTGACAAAATTTTCTCTAGAAATAAAATTTTGACAAAATTTTCTATAGAAATACAATTTTTGACAAAATTTTCTATACAAATAAAATTTTGGTATATTATTTTTGGCTCTAGTGGCAACCATCTTGGTATGGTTGTTAGCGGCCATACACTAACACCACGTTCCTAATTTGAATCGGATCGGATGAATTTTGCTCCTCCAAGAGGCTCCGGAGGTCAAATCTGGAGAACGTTTTATATGGGGGCTATATATAATTATGGACCGATATGGACCAATTCTGGCACGGTTGTTAAAGATCATATACTAACACCATGTTCCAAATTACAACCGGATTGGATGAAATTTGCTTCTCTTGGAGACTTCGCAAGCCAAATCTGGGGATCGGTTTATATGGGGACTATATATAATTATGAACCGATGTGGACCAATTTTTGCATGGTTGTTAGAGACCATATACCAATATCATGTACCAAATTTCAGGAGGATCGGATGAAATTTGCTTCTCTTTGAGGCTCCGCAACCCAAATCTGAGGATCGGTTTATATGGGCGCTATATATAATTATGGACCGATGTGGACCAATTTTTGCACGGTTGTTAGAGACCATATACCAATACCATGTACTAAATTTCAGCCGGATCGGATGCAATTTGCTTCTTTTTGAGGCTTCGCAAGCCAAATCTGGAGATCGGTTTATATGGGGTCTATATATAATTATGGACCGATGTGGACCAATTTTTGCATGGTTGTTAGAGACCATATACCAACATCATGTACCAAATTTCAGCCGGATCGGATGAAATTTACCTCCCTTTTAGGCTCCGCAAGCCAAATCTGGGGATCGGTTTATATGGGGGCTATATATAATTATGGACCGATGTGGACCAATTTTTGCATGGTTGTTAGAGACCATATACCAACACCATGTACCAAATTTCAGCCGGATCGGATGAAATATGCTTCTCTTAGAGGCTCCACAAGCCAAATCTGGGGATCGGTTTATATGGGGGCTATATATAATTAAGGACCGATGTGGACCAATTTTTGCATGATTGTTAGAGACCATATACCAACACCATATACCAAATTTCAGCCGGGTCGGATGAAATATGCTTCTGTTAGAGGCTCCACAAGCCAAATCTGAGGGTCCCTTTATATGGGGGCTATACGTAAAAGTGGACCGATATGTCCCATTTTCAATACCATCCGACCTACATCGATAACAATTACTTGTGCCAAGTTTCAAGTCGATAGCTTGTTTCGTTCGGAAGTTAGCGTGATTTCAACAGACGGACGGACGGACGGACGGACGGACGGACATGCTTAGATCGACTCAGAATTTCACCACGACCTAGAATATATATACTTTATGGGGTCTTAGAGCAATATTTCGATGTGTTACAAACGGAATGACAAAGTTAATATACCCCCATCCTATGATGGAGGGTATAAAAAGACTGTAATTGCAAGGTATTATTTTATTTCTTGCCATTGATTTCTAAATTGTAGGCTAGTCCATATGGACATGCTAGATAAAAAGGGCAGATTGAATACCTATATAACAATTACATACTCTAGATAGGCATTAAATGGATGCGGCAACCATGTCCAAACATGTTTTTTCTGTGCGTGTAGAAGATGTTTTCCAACATTTTATGTTGGGAGCCACCGTGATGCACTGGTTAGCATGCCCGCCTTGCATACACAAGGTCGTGGGTTCGATTCCTGCTTCGACCGAACACCAAAAAGTTTTTCAGCGGTGGATTATCCCACCTCAGTAATGCTGGTGACATTTCTGAGGGTATCAAAGCTTCTCTAAGTGGTTTCACTGCAATGTGGAACGCCTTTTGGACTCGGCTATAAAAAGAGGAGGTCATTGAGCTTAACATGGAATCGGGCAGCACTCAGTGATAAGTGGCAAACGCAAATGCCAGAAGGATACACTCGTCTTATAACACCCTAAGGCCCTATGTTATCAAGGCACTCAATCTGGCAACTCTCGATAGTGGAAAGTTATTAGCTCATACAAACCCACTTGCAAAATATGGTGTGACTGAAACATGAAGAAAAATAGAAACAAAAGATACCAAGAGCTAAGAGACAACCGAGGGCCCGAAAGAATCAAAACGAAACGAGACATAAACGTTTCTATTCAACCTTCAGAACATCACCGTTGAACCAATAGCAAATAAACAAAACAAAGACCACTTTCTCTTCTCATCCACTAGACTAGAAAACTAAAGGTAATGACGAACTGCCATTTAAAACATCATTGAAGATTTAAACCGCTCCATAAACAAACCCCCTGGGGAACAGCCCGTGCCATACCCTCGTTGAACTGTCACAACTTTGCCGAGGACATCTCTGATTGAGCTCGCTGCGGCTGCTGGTACTAGGGTAGATTTACATCGTGTTGGAACTCAATTTATCTTTGGTAAACACCAAATGGCAACCAAGGACTATGTTTCGCATTTTATCAATCCTCGTGTTGGGCACATGTGATTTTCTGGTGTTTTTGTTGCCTTTGCCACCTTCAAAGCTTCGATGCCGTGCTCGAAATCCCATACTCACACATACACTACCGCCAAAAGTCCTGCTGGTCTTTGTTATATCTTTTTACAGAAGTTCTCTTTTGTTTCTATAGATTTCCTGTAGTTGCTTTGGAATTTGTTGCATTCTTGTTTGTCCTGGAATTGGCTCTGGCGCCAGCTCAGATGTTGGATATTTCACACCAACCGAAGTTCTGTCAGGCTGGCTTCGTTCCTTTGTGACATTTTTTCACTTGAGTAACTTTGCTTGCTAGGTGGGATTAAATTATCTCCTGTGGGATTTCACAGAATTAACTTATCCAAATGGTCGTTATCCAGACGTTAGTTTAGGTGCTATTTACGAACATCCTTTCACACATACATACATATGAACATACGTATGAATAGTGTATGCACTAAGTCCAGTATACAAATGCCAGTATTCAGATATGTGTGTGGGTGTGTAGGTGTTTTGTGAGGGTTTAAAACTACTAAAGCCCTTCTAAGTAGGGAATTTATGTATTCAAGGAGTTAAACGTAACCAAAGAAAATGGACTGAGTAATATAGGAAAAGAAACAAAACATGTCAAATATACATTCTTTGCAACTGTATATGTATGGCTATCTTGTCGGCAAGGATATGCATGAGCACTACTATAGTTAACGATTGATACAAATAACTTCATTTATTATTACAGAAGACGACGTCTTTCTAAAATGCTTGTTATTTTTATAAATTCGAAAATATTTCAGTTTAAAACTACACCACTTATATGTATGAGTTATGCCTGGATTCAAAAACAAGCTTTGAAACAGCTTTAAAACTGCAAACAAATAATTATTCCCTCCCAAACAAAATTTTAGACAAACAAATATCATTTCCCATTTACTTTTCGCTATAAGGACTTTTGTTTGAAGGAAAAGAATATATTTTTTTTGTGATAAACTTTGATTCTTTTACAGTATATAAAATCAATTTTATAAAGACTAAGTCAAAAGATGCAAAATAGTCTAGGGATAAATCCTGGAAAACAGAATTAGTCATTTACTGCAAAGAACGCAAACCTATACACGTTTATGAATTTACCATTAATGTACCGGTTTTAAACCAATTACAACTAAACATATTGTTATTTTCTAATACAGTTCTATGTGACAGCTGATAATTGTGTGCTACCTCCGTAAGTTTTTACTGAAAACAAGTATATACGGCCGTAAGTTCGGCCAGGCCGAAGCTTATGTACCCTCCACCATGGATTGCGTAGAACCTTCTACTGAAACCGATGGCAAGGTATCTTCAAACTTCCTAACACCGTAATATATACCACATAGTCCATACGTGGTATATATTAAACAAAACAAGTATATACGGCCGTAAGTTCGGCCAGGCCGAAGCTTATGTACCCTCCACCATGGATTGCGTAGAAACTTCTACTGAAGACTGTCATCCACAATCGAATTACTTGGGTTACGGTAACACTTGCCGATGGCAAGGTATCTTAAAACTTCCTAACACCGTCTTCTAAATTACAAGGTAGTCCATACGTAGTATATATTAAACTAAAAAAGGCCGATTAAATACGTATATAATTAAGTTTAAAGTTTCTATAGAAATAAAATTTTGACAACATTTTCTATAGAAGTAAAATTTGGAAAAAATTTTCTATAGAAATAAAATTTTGACAAAATTTTCTATAGAAATAAAATTTTGACAAAATTTTCTATAGAAATAAAATTTTGACAAAATTTTCTATAGAAATAAAATTTTGACAAAATTTTCTATAGAAATAAAATTTTGACAAAATTTTCTATAGAAATAAAATTTTGACAAAATTTTTTATAGAAATAAAATTTTGACAAAATTTTCTATAGAAATAAAATTTTTACAAAATTTTCTACAGAAATGAAATTTTGACAAAATTTTCTATAGAAATAACATTTTGACAATGTTTTCCATAAAAATAAAATTTTGGTAGATTATTTTTGGCTCGAGTGGCAACCATGAATATGAACCGATATGGACCAATTTTTGTGTGATTGGGGATCGGCTATATATAACTATAGACCGATATGGACCAATTTTAGCATGGATATTAGCGGCCTTAATCTAACACCACGTTGCAAATTTCAACCGGATCGGATGAATTTTGCTCCTCCAAGAGGCTCCGGAGATCAAATCTGGGGAACAGTTTATATGGGGGCTATATATAATTATGGACCGATATGGACCAATTCTTGCGTGTTTGTTAGAGACGACATTCTAACACCATGTTCCAAATTTCAACCGGATCGGATGAATTTTGCTCCTCCAAGAGGCTCCGGAGGACAAATCTGGGAATCGATGTATATGGGGGCTATATATAATTATGGACCGATATGGACCAATTTTTGCATGGTCATTAGACAATATATATCAACACCATGTAGCAAATTTCAGCCGGATCGGATGAAATTTGCTTCTCTTAGGGGCCTCGCAAGCCAAATCGGGGGATCGGTTTATATGGGGGCTATATATAATTATGGACCGATGTGGACCAATTTTTGCATGGTCATTAGAGAACATATACCAATACCATGTACCAAATTTCAGCCGGATCGGATGAAATGTGCTTCTTTTAGAGGCTCCGCAAGCCAAATCGGGGGATCGGTTTATATGGGGGCTATATATAATTATGTACCGATGTGGACCAATTTTTGCATGGTTGTTAGAGACCATATACTAACACCATGTACCAAATTTTAGCCGGATCGGATGAAATTTGGTTCTCTTAGAGGCTCCGCAAGCCAAATCGGGGGATCGGTTTATATGGGGGCTATATGTAATTATAGACCAATATGGACCAATTTTTGCATGATTGCTTCTTTTAGAGGCTCCGCAAGCCAAATCGGGGGATCGGTTTATATGGGGGCTATATATAATTACGTACCGATGTGGACAAATTTTTGCATGGTTGTTAGAGACCATATACTAACACCATGTACCAAATTTTAGCCAGATCAGATGAAATTTCGTTCTCTTAGAGGCTCCGCAAGCCAAATCGGGGGATCGGTTTATATGGGGGCTATATGTAATTATAGACCAATATGGACCAATTTTTGCATGGTTGTTAGAGACCATATACTAACACCATGTACCAAATTTCAGCCGGATCGGATGAAATTTGCTTCTCTTAGAGCGATCGCAAGCCAAATTTGGGGTTCCGTTTATATGGGGCTATACGTAAAAGTGGACCGATATGGACCAATTTTTGCATGGTTTTTAGGGACCATATACTAACACCATGTACCAAATTTTAGCCGGATCGGATGAAATTTGCTTCTCTTAGAGCAATCGCAAGCCAAATTTGGGGGTCGGTTTATATGGGGGCTATACGTAAAAGTGGACCGATATGGCCCATTTGCAATACCATCCGACCTACATCAATAACAACTACTTGTGCCAAGTTTCAAGTCGATAGCTTGTTTCGTTCGGAAGTTAGCGTGATTTCAACAGACGGACGGACGGACATGCTCAGATCGACTCAGAATTTCACCACGACCAAGAATATATATACTTTATGGGGTCTTAGAGCAATATTTCGATGTGTTACAACCGGAATGACAAAGTTAATATACCCCCATCCTATGGTGGAGGGTATAAAAAGTTTTCTATTTGGTGTAAACGAAGATAAAATTTTGTAATAGTAATCAAAATTTATCGAGTACGCAAAGGAGCTAATATAATTTAAATTATTTCTATAAATAATTTCTATAGAATAAATAAATTTCTAATAAATTTCTATAGAAATAAAATTTTGACAAAATTTTCTATAGAAATAAAGTTTTGACAAAATTTCTATAGAAATGAAACTTTAACAAAATTTTCTATAGAAATAAAATTTTGGTAGATTATTTTTGGCTCGAGTGCCAACCGTGATTATGAACTGATATGGACCAATTTTTGTGTGATTGGGGATCGCCTATATATAACTATAGACCGATATGGACCAATTTTGGCAATGGATATTAGCGGCCTTATACTAACACCACGTTCCAAATTTAAACCGGTTCGGATGAATTTTGCTTCTCTTAGAGGCTCCGGATATCGAATCTGGAGAACGGTTTATATGGGGGCTATATGTAATTAAGGACCGATATGGACCAATTCTGGCACGGTTGTTAGACACCATATTCTAACACCATGTTCCAAATTTCAACCGGATCGGATGAAATGTGCTTCTTTTAGAGGCTCCGCAAACCAAATCTGGGGATGGGTTTATATGGGTGCAATATATAATTATGTACCGATGTGGACCAATTTTTGCACGGATGTTAGAGATCATATACCAAAACGATGTACCAAATTTCAGCCGGATCGGATGAAATTTGCTTCTCTTTGAGGCTCCGCAAGCTAAATCGGGGGATCGGTTTATATAGGGGCCACATATAATTATGGACCGATGTGGACCAATTTTCGCATGGTTGTGAGAGACTTTATACCAACACCATGTACCAAATTTTAGCCGGATCGGATCAAATATGCTTCTCTTAGAGGCTCCGCAAGCCAAATCTGAGGGTCCGTGTATATGGGGGCTATACGTAAAAGTGAATCGATATGTCCCATTTGCAATACCATCCGACCTACATCAATAACAACTACTTGTGCCAAGTTTCAAGTCGATAGCTTGTTTCGTTCGGAAGTTAGCGTGATTTGAACAGACGGACGGATGGACGGACAGGCTTAGATCGACTCAGAATTTCACCACGTCCCAGAATATATATACTTTATGGGGTCTTAGAGCAATATTTCGATGTGTTACAAACGAAATGACAAAGTTAATATACCCCCTTCCTATGGTGGAGGGTATAAAAAGAGTATAGTGCCCTTTCGTTATTTTTATGAAGATCCCTTTGTAATTTTTGTATATTTGCCACCGCTTTTTTTTTGTAATTTCTTTGCCTGAATATTTGGCGTACTCCTCGTACGTTCCGATTTCTTTTAACGAACCAAGAAAAAAATTGTGCTCATAATGCCAAAATGATAAACAAAACACATGTCCACACATACATAAAATGCTGCTCTCAAGGCGAAAACACCTGCTGTTTTTTCTCAAATGTCTATTCTCTTGGTTTATTCTCTTTACTCCGAATACTCATTCTAATATTCAAATTAAATAATATTGTTACGAATTTCTAGATTTAAGTTTATTCAAATTAGTTTCCGTTAATTTAAAATTTCAAATTGTAACGGTCAAATTACGTCATCTTTTGTCAAAATTATTTCTTTCTTTTCTGGTACTTTCCTAAACATCTTTTGTGTTCTTAGTTTCGCCCGTGCGCCATCTACCAGGTAGTAGAATAGTCGAGAATGTTGTTGGCCAGACTACCGAGAATTTTCGATATCGTTATACAGTACTATAAAAGAGCTGACACAGGGAGTTGTGAAGTCAGTCGTAAGCTAAAAGTGATACAGTACACATCGTAGAGCAATTAAGTGAAACCTATCAGTTAAGCAAATAAATTGTAGATTATCGTTATTTGAAAAGAACTGTGTTTTATTAACGGGTTATTAAACACGCCTCAATATAAAAACGCAACAATATTTTGACTTAAGCATATCGTAAAACAGTTTTCCGAAACAACATACAAGCGGTTTCACAGAAATATTTTCTTTGATTCTCTCGCTGTGTTTTGTTGATATCTTTCGTCACCCCTCTCGGTTTCCATCTCTATTTCTTTCTCTATACTCTCTCTCTCTCTCTGTCGCTCTCTGAATAAAATATCACAACATATATATGTTTACTCGAAATTTGTAAATATATATATGTTTACATTCACACATATTATTTTTATGAAACATTCATGCCCCAAACAAAATATATTCTAACATATTAACATACGTGTCCCAAACATTTAGTGTTAGTTTAGGAACATTACAAGTTTGCACTTAAATATATTGTATTTAAAAATTGTGTCCGAACACATTTTGTTTATATCGGAACATATGAAAAACATATTTTTCTAACAGTGTATGGAGTTATATTATTGATGTAAAGTTTGATGCCGATATTCTTGTTAGCTTCGTCTCATTTCCAAATTCTATAAATTAACCACGTTACTTGTAGGACTTAGTCCGTACAATAATGATAACCATAACCCTGCCAAATGTACTATGAAATTGTTGCACAATTGGTAGTATCCTAATTTGATATTCTCATATTTAACCCATAAAGATATCATTAATAAACAATTTATTATAGGACGCAATAAAAATCAATCATACAATTCTAAAAACAAGTTTAGAGCAGTATATAATCTTAAGTGAGCCTTTAAAAAATCTCCGGGGTGTATTCGCTTAGATCATTTACTTAATTTTAGTATTTCCCATCGGCTAATACTCCAAAGTATTTATTTAATACTCGAAAGCTCTCGTCACAGTCTCAAGCTGCCGACGATGTCCATATGACACGTTAATATTCATGTCCTTTCTCCATTTTCGTTAAACGTTTGCAACATCTGGGCCATTATGGGACCCAGTGGCCACGTAGCAGCATCAATGAGAGTGACGTAGTCATACAGACGTAGAACGTGCGGACAGATGACCGGACGAACGAAATGATGCTCGGACATTTATGGCACACTTATTAGGGTCATAAACGCATAAATATTTATTTGTAAACATTTTCCCACTTTCCTCCTTCTTGGCATTCTTATTTTTTGCAAATGAGAAGAAACTATGAATAAAGAATACAAATTTGTTGCTATTTATTACTTGGGTATAGAGAGACAAAACATACACACAAACAGATGCTTAGAAACTATTCACACATACAGATAATGAAAGCAGAGCCATGAACGATACCCTACCCTTTCGGTAGTGTATTAAACTTTCAATAATGGAAGAGACATTTGAAGTTCTTTCGAATTTTTAATTTGTTTGCAAAGACAAATCTTTAGGACTATTAAAATAAAAAGGTCTTTGAATAAATATTGTGAACTATTTATCCATTCAAACTACCAAGAGTTATGTTTCGAAATTTTAAGACATGATTTTACCAGGCGAAAAATTCTATTTAACAAAATGTAAATAAATACATGGTACACTTTACGAGATTTTTGCAATACAAATTATTTCGTTTTGGGAATTCGTAAACCAGAACACGGCGGTATATTAAGTGTATACACCCTCAGAAAAAATCATTTCGCTAACATTTGTCTTAACATGTCTTAATTAAAAAAAAATATGTTAAATTAATATGATCAAATTTTAATTTTTATAATTATAATTACATATTCATTTTACAGTTTGCTACATCTCATATTATGATATTCCGAATCATGAGCCTTTACACATTGTAATTCATATAAAATAATCCCTCGATTTACGTCATTTCGCTAACATTTGTCTTAACATGTCTTAATTAAAAAAAATATGTTAAATTAATATGATCAAATTTTAATTTTTATAATTATAATTACATATTCATTTTACAGTTTGCTACATCTCATATTATGATATTCCGAATCATGAGCCTTTACACATTGTAATTCATATAAAATAATCCCTCGATTTACCTCGTGATTGGTTCCGGAATTTGACGACGTTAATCGAAACGACGTAAACCGAATTTAAAATTGCTCATACTTACTCCTAAGCCCATTTATGTTGTATGTGCATGTACATAATAAAAAACTTCAAAAGTAAAGGTAATTCAGTAATTTCGGTAAGAATTTTAGAAGAAAAAAGTTTCGATGTCATCATTGTTGATACTTATTTTACTTATGGAAGGCGTTTCTGATTAATTGGGCAAAAAAATCGACGACGTAAATCGAATGGCGACGGAAATCGAAATTTGATGGAACAAACAATTTTACGACGTAAATCGAAACAACGTAAACCGAGACGATGTAAATCGAGGGATTACTGTACAGCAATCCCTAGTTGTTGTTTCGATTTACGTCGTCAAATTTTTTGTTCCATCCAACTTAGTTTTACGTCGTCGATTTTTTTTTCTCCAAACTTTATCAGAAACCATAAGTGCAATAAATACTATCTATGATGACATCGAAACATTTATTTCTGAAATTCTTAACGAAAAATCGTCAAATTCTGATTGATATTGCATATATAACGCAATTGTCGAAGTTGCGATGTTGTTTTTTTATTTGTATATAACGTAACGGGTTTTCATTTGTTTGTGAAAATTTTAAAGTCTGATATTTTTGAATAATGAATTATTATATTTTGTTTATATGTTTGCTTTATGTATATATATTTATTTTATGAACAAAAGACGAAATTAACTTTATTTTTGAAGTTTTTATTATGTACATGCACATACATACATAATTAAATGGACTTAGGAGTAAGAATGAACAATTTTTCCGTCGTTTCGATTAACGCCGTCAAATTCCGGAACCAATCACGACGTAAACCGAGGGATTACTGTATATAAAATCTCTATGCAACAGTGAGGAGAGTTCCTGCACTGTTAGACAAATATGTTTTTCATATGTTCCGACATAAACAAAATGTGTTTCGGGCACAATTTTTAAACACAATATATTTAAGTTCAAACATGTAATGTTCCTAAACTAACACTAAATGTTTGAGACACATATGTTAATATGTCATGTTCATGAAAATAATATGTGTGAATGTAAACATATATAAATTTACAAATTTCGAGTAAACATATATATGTTGTGATATTTTATTCAGAGAGTGTAGAGAGAGAGAGAGTATAGAGAAAGAAATATAGATGGAAACCGGGAGGGTTGACGAAAGATATCAACATAACACAGCGAGAGAGTCAAAAGGGAGCAATTTCTGTGAAACCGCTTGTATGTTGTTTTGGAAAACTGTTTTATGATAAGGCCAAAAATTTGATATGCTTAAGTCTAAATATTATTTAATTTGAATATTTAGTCTTTGGAGTAAAGAAAATAGACATTCGGAACCAAGAGAATAGACATAAAAAAAGGTTGAAGGGTATAAAAAACACCATGTATTCGCCTTGAGAGCAGCATTTTATGTATGTGTGGACATGTGTTTTGTTTATCATTGTGGCATTATGGGCACAATTTTTTTCTTGATTCGTTAAAAGAAATCGGAACGTACGAGGAATAAGTCAAAATTTCAGGCAAAGGAAATTAAAAAACCGGTGGAAAATATACAAAAATTACAAAGGGGTCTTCATAAAAATAATGAAAGGACACTATACACTTTTTAGAGTTGGGACAGTAAAATGAAAAAAGGACAAAATAGTGAAAAAGTAAACAGTAAAATGTATAAAAACAAAGTATAGTTTTTCTTTATTAATAAGTAGTCCAAGAGGAGTTGACGGACACCTTTAAATATAAAAGCGAGCATTAAGTTCGAGTTTTGCAGCTAAAACAATTGAAAAAGTTTATTTTCTTTAAAATGAATTATTAAAGAAATGTAAAAGGCAAAACAGGGTTATTTTATAGCGATAATGCCAATTTAATACCGGCCTTAAAGGTAAAAATGAATTTAAGTACAAACCACGATAAGTTTTAAATGCATTTAAAATGGTGTTAAATGCTAGTTAAAAACTGTTCACGACTAAATAAATTTATACTCGACTCCATCTTCTTCTTTTGTTAGAGTTTTTGAATTCCTTCCAAAATTTCAAACTTTCATACCAAAAACGGGTTTTTGTTACAAAATTGTTATTTTTGCAATAAAAAAATAATATATTATCCAAAAGCTTAGTCCATTTCGTTTATATCAAGCACAGTTCTTTTCTGACTGTAAATCTTTAATAACCCACATTTCGAAGTTTCATTATAAAAATTTAATATATTATAAATATAAATGTGTAAATTAAACAAAAAAAAATGATGTTCGGTCGGAACAGGGATTTAACCCACGACCCTTTGTATGCAAGGCAGACATGCTAACCACTGCTCCACGTGGCAAACAAATGTATGTTTCTGTTAAATAATGTTATGTTTGCATGGGCTCAACTATACTGCAAACTATGCTATATAAATGTAACTTATAACGATAATTATCTACTGGTGACTATAACAGCTACGTAGTCCAGTGGATAGTGTGTTGGCTTACAAACTGTATGGTCCTCGGTTCGATTCTCCGTGCAGGCGAAAGGTAAAATTTAAAAATTTATAAAAGTGAATAATTTCTTCAACATTATTTGTATTACAGAAAAAGGTGCCAAGAAGTAAAATATTTCGTGGAAGTCAAAATTACGAGTATGTTAGGCAATGAGCACAATCGTCTTTGGGAAAATTTCTAGCAAGCATATAATATTTTTGGGCTGAAAATGCTTCCAAACATATAATATGTTCACATAAAACAAACATATTAATGTTTCGGCAGTATCCAATAATATATGTGCTTCCTGCAAAATATGTTTGGAACATATGTTAAAGAAGTGATTTTTTTTTGAGGGTGTACATACATAATTAAATGGACTTAGGAGTAAGAACGAGCAATTTTTATTTCGGATTCCGTCATTTCGATTAACGCCGTCAAATTCCGGAACCAATCACGACGTAAACCGAGGGATTGCTGTATATAAAATCTCTATGCAACAGTGAGGGAGTATTTTTGAACCATAGCTCATGAACTATTGGACCGACAAACAAATATCTCAAATTACCACCACCATAGGATGGTGACGGGGTATAATAAGTTTGTCATTCCATTTGTAACACACCAAAATATCGATTTCCTTGATCAGGAGAAATGCAATGACGATACAACGATATCCGTCTGGCTGTCTGTTGTATTCACGCTATAGTCTTCATTATGGGAGCTGTCGTGCTGAAATTTCATCTTTTGTCTGCAGACACGTCAAGTTCGAAAATGGGCTATACCGGTCCATGTTTTGATATAGCCGTCAAATGAACCGATCTTCCGATTTGATTTCGTGAGGGCATGGAAGCCGCAATTTGCATTTGAGTTGCTTGACAGATGAAATCTAGAGGAAGTTTAGGTTTGTAAAGAGCTATGACAAATTTGGAATATATCGGTCCATGTTTTAACAAAGCCCCTATATATTGTATATATGGAGACTTTTTAGATCCAAAAAGACCTATACCAAATATAGGTTATTATCGATTAATGTTTTGATACAACTTCTTTGTAGACAAATCACCCTACTCGATTTCTTGGACAAATAGAAACAGCAATTTGTTCCTGACATGTCTCCAATTTATTGTGGGTATATAAAGGACACCAAAATAACATTAATATTTTGATTTTCATTTTTATATAGCCTCCATTTGGTCTGATTAGAAATATAACATTCGATCAATAAACATTCGCTCTATAAATCTACAGAATTCTGATCTGATTCGATTTTCTTACACATTTAGACAGCAACATATATGAGAAATTTTATTATGAGGAATCTTCTAAAGCTCTAACAAAGCATCAATCAAAAACTATTACTTGCAAAGGCTTACATCTTCAGACCAAAGGACTTTGTTCTATTGTTCTTACACTCGTCCACCCAACCATGGTTCCACTGTCTCTCTTTCTAAAATCTTATGTTACTAATTCCAAATTTAACTTCGGAAACCGTTGCTTTTAAACCGATTGTCTTTAGAGAGAGGGAGAGAGAGAGAGAGAGTATGTTCCATTAAATTCGCTTGAATTTCTTTGCATTAAATGTTCGACCTCAAATGTCCATAACATAGTCCCTATGTACCTAAAATTTACTACAAACTCTATACTAACCGAATTCGAGGAGAAAAAAATTATTGTATGCGTTCCATGGTGGTTAACGAAAAGACTAAACCTATTTTCGAGTTGGGTTCTTCGCAAACGAACTGGTCCAATTGAATGGGTCACTGAAATGAACGTGCTGAACTAGTTCGCATCAATCGTTCCTTACCGTTGACATTAGCAGTTTAGCTTATTAAGCATATTGTATAAGTTTTTTCGCTGAGTTATTTACGCTTTCCTTGGGATGACACATTTTTTTTGACATAAGTTATTCGGGATTTATATAGTTATAGCGTGGACTAACTAGTGAACTATAGTTCTATACCGAATTATTTTTCACATGTTTGTCACACTGACTAGGACAAAACAGTTTGTATAGGAAAATTTTTAGATGGACGATCGCTTCGCAGCTGCTACATTCTTCATCAGCATCCTCTAATTGCAGCGAAACTATCATCAACCATTTATCAGAATAAATTTGATGAATTCACTAAACCAATCGCGCACCTCCTGAAAGATTTAACTTTTAGTTTGCCAAAGTGAAATCATCGATTTGACTAAAAAGCAATAAAAGACAACATATGAGAAATTGGATGTCTTACCAAAAATTGCATTAACCCTATTCGTGCCAAGCTACCCTATTCGTGCCCACGTTAAGTACTATGCAGTCACTGGTATTAAAAATCGAAAAAAAAAACTTTTTTCATCGTCGAAAAAAGGACTTCAGAAAAGAAAACAAAAAAAAATAACTCTATATATTTGTTAGATAGATAAGCATTAAGTAGATGCGGCAACCATATCCAAACATGTTTTTTCTGTGCGTATATTTTCTACCTAACAGGTTGGCTGATAAGTCCCCGGTCTGACACATAGATGGCGTCGCTAGTATTAAATGCATATTATTTTTATATAGTACCAACCTTCAAATTATTCGTGTCAAAATTCGATGTCTGTAAGTCAATTTGTTTGATAGATAGCGCGTCTTTTGTGAAGCGACTTTTGTTATTGTGAAAAAAAATGAAAAAAAGGAATTTCGTGTTTTGATAAAATACTGTTTTCTGAAGGGGAAAAATACGGTGGAAGCAAAAACTTGGCTTGATAATGAGTTTCCGGACTCTGACCCAGGGAAATCAACAATAATTGATTGGTATGCAAAATTCAAGCGTGGTGAAATGAGCACGGTGAACGCAGTGAACGCCCGAAAGAGGTGGTTACCGACGAAAACATCAAAAAAATCCACGAAATGATTTTGAATGACCGTAAAATGAAGTTGATCGAGATAACAGAGGCCTTAAAGATATCAAAGGAACGTGTTGGTCATATCATCCATCAATATTTGGATATGCGGAAGCTCTGTGCAAAATGGGTGCCGCGCGAGCTCACATTTGACCAAAAACAACAACGTGTTGATGATTCTGAGCGGTGTTTGCAGCTGTTAACTCGTAATACACCCGAGTTTTTCTGTCGATATGTGACAATGTATGAAACATGGCTCCATCACTACACTCCTGAGTCCAATCGACAGTCGGCTAAGTGGATAGCGACCGGTGAACCGTCTCCGAAGCGTGGAAAGACTCAAAAGTCCGGTGGCAAAGTAATGGCCTCTGTTTTTTGGGATGCGCATGGAATAATTTTTATCGATTATCTTGAGAAGGGAAAAACCATCAACAGTGACTATTATGTGGCGTTATTGGAGCGTTTGAAGGTCGAAATCGCGGCAAAACGGCCCCATATAAAGAAGAAAAAAGTGTTGTTCCACCAAGACAACGCACCGTGCCACAAGTCATTGAGAACAATGGCAAAAATTCATGAATTGGGCTTCGAATTGCTTCCCCACCCACCGTATTCTCCAGATCTGGCACCCAGCGACTTTTTCTTGTTCTCAGACCTCAAAAGGGTGCTCCCAGGGAAAAAATTTGGCTGCAATGAAGAGGTGATCCCCGAAACTGAGGCCTATTTTGAGGCAAAACCGAAGGAGTACTACCAAAATGGTATCAAAAAATTGGAAGGTCGTTATCATCGTTGTATTGCTCTTGAAGGGAACTATGTTGAATAATAAAAACGAATTTTGACAAAAAAATTTGTTTTTCTTTGTTAGACCGGGACTTATCAGTTAATTTAATGTTTATATCAATCCGATTAAAAACACGACTAAACTGTACAATCACTAAAAATAATTAAATTATTTTCTTCTATTGAGTCTGTCTGTCAACTTTATATCTGTTACTAATTACATTATGTTTATAAAAACAACAACAAAAATGAAAGAAAAATCATATGTGAAAAGTATTTAATGGAGGAATACGTGGAGTTATGGGTCGATCTGACTTCACTGTTATCAAATATTCAACTTTTAATTTCAAAAGTGATCCAAAGTAACTGCTTGGTGCGAATAGGGTTAACGGCGTTAGATACACAAGTGTTCATTAATTTTTTATTTGCAATTTTGTTCATGAAAAACTCACAAATATTGTTACATTTTCAGTAATTAATCTTTCAAATACAATTTTCTCTCATTCTTAGTAATTTGTGGAACAAACCAAAATTTGGACCCTGAAGTGGTGCAAAATTTCCTCACAAGCAATAGGTTAGGTTAAAGTGGCAGCCCGATTAAGTTTCACGCTCACTTAGACTATTCAGTCCATTGTGATACCACATTTAACTAAAAGTGCCTATTACATTTGGACACTTCTAGTTTTAACCACTGAACGTTCTCTATTATTTTCTTTTGTTGAACCAACCAGATTGTTCCAAAAAACATTAACAGACTGCTTAAGTTAACGTTTTCCAGGTCCGCCAGTAATCTAAACCTATATGCCCCTAAAATTCGCTTACGCCCCTACGGGAAATGGTGCAAATTGCCACTGACGAACCTATCACCAGGGTTGGCCTGTCACAAACTGTGACTTTTGCGACATACATTTGCGACGGTATAATACGTATGTCACAAAAGTCGTAAACCTACTGTAGAAAACCAAATTTTGAATAGAAGGAATCCTGAACATTTTTTAATTTAGTTTGACAGCATTCGCTGTGAGTTTCTGCAGAAATTTGTGAAAGTTTTCCCATGGTCAAGCCTATTTTCTTAGGTGGTATCGAAATTCCCTTTGGTGAGTGTGCAAAATACCTTGGGGTTATATTGGACAGGAGACTGAACTTAAAGCTAAGAAAGGACGAGAAAAAACGGTTACCCTGTACTCGTGCAAAAGGCAATAGGGAAAATGTGGGGACTAAAACCGAAAATTGTGAACATTCCTAACAATTGAAACTTCTTCGCACATAACATCGTCTTGGAAATCATCGAATTCGCTGCTTAGCTGACGCGACTAAAGTATTTTCAGTTTGCGACTTTTGTTACTTTTTCTACATTTACGACGCGTATGTGACGTTTACGAAGTTTACAACTTTGCGACAGTCGCAAACCTAAAAAAGTTTGATACACACGCAGAGAAGGAATATGATCACCTCAAACATGTTTCAAGAGCAAAATGTTATTTTTGTATGATGACCATGTAACATGTTTGTCACTAAAATGTTATTTTCTCGTCAAATATAACCTGCTTGCCGAAATCAGATACATGATTTCCGAGAAAATAACATGGTTGCGAAAACCATGTTACATGGTCACCACCCAAAAATAACATTTTGCTCTTAAAACATGTTTGAGGTGATCATATTCCTTCTCTGGGTGCAGACCATCTCTGCCTATCACAGGACTGGTATCGGTGATCCACTTTGTCGCAGTTTTTAAATTGTCATAATTGAATGATTTCCATACTCGCTTGATATAAAAATCTTATGGGATCTACACATTTAGTGAATTAGAATTGCCAGATCCCTGGTTCATGAGGACCTGTCTATGGAGTGCTACTACTAAAATGTCCCAGGACGTGTCCTTGCAACGAGTCCAAGACGTGTCCTAAAGTGTAAATTTACCCAGTCAAACCCATGTTAAAGTGACCGGTCCCTTCCATACGTCTTGACCAGAAATAGGACTGGTCCATACTAGTCCTGTACCGGTCCTGTGGTTGATCCATTTCCCGTTGGGGCCTTACACAAAATGCAGGACACTCACACAAGAGTTGTTTAATTCATTCCATTTCCTCTGCATCATGACAGGTCAGTACAGTAGCCATTATACTTCGCACCAATAGTTTTTGCAAATTCACCTATCAGGCAGCGACCCGTTTTAGCAGATATCAGTAGTGACATCTGACGTCTTGTGAACACTAGCATATCTAGTGTGCGGTTTAAATTAAAATGGGGCCATATTTGCCAGAGGCATACCAACATATTCAAGTTCCCCTGGAATATGTAAGGTAGTTCCTAGCCTTACTAACTCATCTGTTTGACAGTTCACCGGTATGTTCATATGGCCAGGCACCCATATTAGGTGAATATTGCTCAGCCATCTCGTGAGAGATTTGCGGCAGTCGATGGCCGTTTTCGAGTTAAGGAACACAGAGTCCAAGGATTTTAAGGCAGGTTGAGTGTCTGAGTATATATTAATGTCAATATTTATTGGAACATTACTTCTCAGCCAATTCACCACCTCACTTATTGCTAATATTTCAGCCTGAAAAACACTACAGTGATTAGGTAATCTTTTCACTATTCGAATTTCCACATCTTTAGAATATACTCTGAAACCCACTTGTCCATCCAATTTGGAGCCATCAGTGTAGAAATCTATATATTGTTTATTGCCTGGGGTCTGTGTACACCACCCCTCACTGTTGGGAATTAGAGTTTCAAACTTCTCACAAGCAATGAATTATCCATGGGCTTGTCGTAGGGCGGAAGTAATCTTTTTACACATCCGCTTCGTTAATTTCGCATTAGATCTTCAGTTGTGATGCTATTTTGGTATTAAGGATTTCATTTAAAAATAAAATAAAATAAAATAAAATAAAATAAAAAAATCTTAAAAAGACAAATTTGGATATTTATATCTACATAAACACGTTTTGTATAATACTATCAAATATTTTATCGCAAATTCCATGTCTGACTGTTACACTTTTCAAATATTTTTGTAAACTCTCATTGTTATATTTATCCTTACTGTGTTTTATACACTGTAAAAATTCAGAATATTTAATGCCTAAACCTACGTTAGGTTAGGGTTCAGGCTCACTTAGACTATTCGGTCCATTGTGATACCACATTAACTAAAAGTACCTATTACATATGGACACTTCTAGTTAGGCAAAGGATTTTTATATATCACCACGAAAGAAAATTAAATCCGTCTATAGAAGACCATTTTAGCATGCACAATAAAAATAATCATTTTAGAACTTTAATTATAACAAATTCAACATTTTTTTGCTGGGCTCTTGATGTTTTGTTTTTGTTTTTTTAATGTTTAGGAGAAAATCACTATAAACAATTTTTTCCCAAAAAACATCGCAAATGAAGTTTTAAGTTAAAAATATATTTTTGTATGTGGCGAATATTCACCAACGCTGATTAGTCTTTCAAAACATTTATAGTGGTCGCAAACAGCACGATGTAATTTCGCACGCCATAAGTAAGGTGCTTGTGAGACCGTTTTCACCAACACTTGAATTTTTGTTCAATAATTTCCATGCTTCCTCTTTTTCGTGAATAGTGGGGCATGTTTGTGTGCAAGTGCAGACATATGTCGATTGTTGTGTGTGTGCATGTGGTAAATATGTGGCAAAAGGTCTTTTAATAATCATTTTTTCTTCCCCAATGCCCAGGACACTCCTACCCATGGCCTACACTGAAAAAAAAATTTCGTGAGTACAAAGTTGTGTTATGCTTAAAATATAAATGCGAGATTAGCTAAGAATAAAATACGCATTTCTCTGATACAAAGCTTTTTCCTTGGCCAAGAGTCAGTAAAGCCATTTTGCCCTTAAAGTTATGGCATTAAAAAAGGACGCCTTTACGTAAAAATTTTTTTGTAAAACTGTTTGTCCCTGAAAATTTGAAATAAATTTTGATGTTATTGAAATTGTCTTAAATTTTGATGATTCTTTGTAACTTGACTATAAAGCTAAAACGTATTTAGAAATATTAATATATCTTTCAGTACCTTAATTTAAAGGATGCTTTTCACTTGAAAATTGCATAATTTGGACTTGAATTTGAGTTTCAATTTTAATTCATGGTGAAGACGTTTATGAAAAACTTTAATATAACAGACTGAAAAACGAACCAATTATGATTTGTTTCCTTGTTTTATACAAACTAAATCTAAACTTAAAAGTTAGTTATGCACTAAATATACAGTTTTCGGAATGAATTTCAAAATAATTAACGAAGAGACAAAATCTTTCGAACCGGGCAAGCTTATTTTCAGTGTAGGCTAAAAACTTGAGCGCAAGTAGTTTCTTATGCATGGAAACTGTTGTGACGTGTGTTGATATGCCCAAGGACTCACACGCATAAGGATATAGACGTGTGTGTCTATTATACGCGGGTATATCTGTGTTTGTGTGTCTGTAAGAATGTCCGTAGATCCTTTACGTGCTTCATTTAAGTAAGTAGCTGAAAATTGTATTTTTATGGACAAAAATTGTTTTGGGTCAAATTTATATGGTAATAAAACTACAAAAGAAACGTATGCTACATTTCAACCTATCCCCACATATTTCGCACCAGCATCCCTCTGCCCCCCTCATATTTACTCCCCAGCCAGGGATGCGATAAAATTTATTGTTATGGTTCTCTCTATTTTCAGCTTCGACAACAATTTTACATATGCCAACTGAAAATTAAGAAGTGATGAAATTTTGCACTGTATTTATGGTTATTTATATGAAGTTGTGGCCCAATGGAGATCGCCTCTGTTTACTTTTAGCCCAATGAATTGATTAAAAATTTGGCAATTCAATGCGGATATCAGAGCGTATACATATGGACTTCGTTCAACATATTTCAATGGCAGTTTTAAATGAATTTACATTTTGTGTACTTAGTTCCTCTGCCTTTCTTGTTGACCAATAAAAAAGGTTCGTTATTTGAAAAAAAGGAATTGAACTTTATTATAAATCGAATAATTTCAATAAATAAAGGACAAACATATTCCGAGGTCAATATTGTTGTTATGGTTGCCGAAGAGACGAGGTGGTTCAAGCAAAGGATAATGTCAGTATGTTCTTTTTATTCTTCTCACAAAGGCGAGTAAGCTCTACAATAATCCATAGATTTGATTTCATTTGATTTGCTGGAATTAATTACATACACATGACCAAGAATAAATCTAAATATTTCAGATGCATTCACTGTTCTTATACAACATTTATAGACAATCATCACATGATCGCCTTTTATATTACCTAAAACCAGGGCTGTGGAGTCGAGTCAATTTTGCTCGACTCCGACTCCAGCATTTCTTGTTAGCCTCGACTCCGACTCCGGGTGGTGTATTTAAATATCATTTTAAAAAATGTAATGTGTCGGATATAGAAAACAAACATAAACTGCAAAAAAATTAGGACGGGCGGAATTTTAAATAACCACTACCATACATCAGATGACAAGAATAGCTGGACAGTTACGAATATTGTTTCTATAGATGTAAAATGGTGAAATATCGATTTATAAATGGTCTATCAGTTATGGACATTAGAGACCATTAATTTAATATAAAGAATTTCGAGTGGCTTTGATAAACAAACTTTCTCCCAAAAGACCGGCTCAGGTGGCACGTTGGCAGAGGTTTAATTTAAAATGACAGTATATGGATATTTCTCAAGTAATTATCTCCATACACAAAATCTGGGCCGATGGGAAATTTCCGTATTTATTTACGGATCTCAAAATTCTCTAAATTCAAAATGTTTGACAAATGAAAACTATATCACAAAATTGTCCGTTATGACCCATCTTCGAACTCGACATATCTGCAAAAAATCTGAATTCTACTGCTGTATTGCCTTAAAATTGTATATTTATCAAGAGTACATATAGGGTCAAAAATCGATATTTTAATATGTTAAAAATTGACAATACAATTGATCAATTCAGTTCACATTCTAGTAAAACCTACTTTTTATATCACCGTGAAATTTCATTCACATAAATACACTTTGAATAGCCTGACATCCAGCACTTCGTTTTTCGTTGTTCGATTAAAAACCCTATTTAATCTATCTAATTTGTCAAATATTTCTTTAGTTACAAATATAGGAATTTTTAAAATTTTGTTTCGCCGGAGTCGGAGTCGAGCAAAATTTCGACGACTCCGGCTTCGACTCCGACTCCAGCTAAATCTTCAGACTCCGACCCCAAGACACCGACTCCGGCTCTGACTCCACAGCTCTACCTAAAACAACTGTTAAAAAAAACAGTCTACATAAGTTTTTATATGGTCCTAATCAAGGTTGTGGCCAATTTTGCTCGACTCCGACCCCAGCATTTTTCATCAGCCTCGACTCCGACTCCGGAGTCGACTCCGGGTAATATAACTAAATGGCATTTTAAAAGGAGCATATACATATTTCAAATTTAAGGCTAATATTGTCAATAAATTCAATTATGACATACATCTACAACATTTTTATACCCTAATAATGGTCGGGGTATAATAACTTTGATCTGCCAAAAATTGAATTTGGAAGAAATCGTTTCAGATTTAGATCTAGCTCCCACATATATATTTTTTTCTGATTTCGACAAAAATGGTCAAAATACCAACATTTTCCTTGTAAAATTGCCACTGCTTAGTCGCAAAGTTGTAAAAATGACTCTAATTTTCCTAAACTTCTAATACATATATAACGAACGATAAATCATAAATAAACTTTTGCGAAGTTTCCTTAAAATTGCTTCAGATTTAAATGTTTCCCATATTTATACCCTGCGCCACACTGTGGAACAGGGTATTATAAGTTAGTGCATATGTTTGTAACACCCAGAAGGAGACGAGATAGACACATGGTGTCTTTGGCAATAATGCTCAGGGTGGGTCCCTGAGTCGATATAACCATGTCCGTCTGTCCGCCCGTCCGTCCCTCCGTCCGTCCGTCTGTCTGTGAACACATTTATGTGATCAAAGTCTAGGTCGCAATTTAAGTCCAATTTGGCACATGTTCCTAATTTGGGTCAGAATAGAACCCTATTGATTTTGGAAGAAATCGGTTCAGATTTAGATATAGCTCCCATATATATCTTTCGCCCGATATGCACTAATATGGACCCATCAGCCAGATTTTTGGCCGAATTTGGTTGAAATTTTGCACTAGGAGTACAATTAGTAGATAGTCAAGTGTGCAAAATTTGATTGAAATCGGTTCAGATTTAGATATAGCTCCCATATATATCTTTCGCCCGATATGGACTTATATGGCCCCAGAAGCCAGATTTTTGGCCGAATTTGGTTGAAATTTTGCACTAGGAGTACAATTAGTCGTATAGTCAAGTGTGCCAAATTTGATTGAAATCGGTTCAGATTTAGATATAGCTCTCATATATATCTTTCGCCCGATATGGACTTATATGGCCCCAGAAGCCAGATTTTTGGCCGAATTTGGTTGAAATTTTGCACTAGGAGTACAATTAGTAGTATAGTCAAGTGTGCAAAATTTGATTGAAATCGGTTCAGATTTGGATATAGCTCCCATATATATCTTTCACCCGATATGCACTTATATGGACCCAGAAGCCAGAGTTTTATCCCGATTAGCTTGAAATTTTGCACTATTAGTACAATTAGCACTAGGAGTACAATTAGTAATATAGTCATGTGTGCCAAATTTGATTGAAATCGGTTCAGATTTAGATATAGCTCCCATATATATGTTTTTCTGATTTCGACAAAAATGGTCAAAATACCAACATTTTCCTTGGTAAATCGCCACTGCTTAGTCGAATAGTTGTAAAAATGACTCTAATTTTCCTAAACTTCTAATACATATATATCGAGCGATAAATCATAAATAAACTTTTGCGAAGTTTCCTTAAAATTGCTTCAGATTTAAATGTTTCTCATATTTTTTTTTACTAAAATAGTGTTCCACCCTAGTGTATTAGCCGACTTAAATTTTGAGTCTATAGATTTTGTAGAAGTCTATCAAATTCTGTCCAGATCGAGTGATATTTAAATGTATGTATGTGGGACAAACCTTTATATATATCCAACACATTTGACGGATGTGATATGGTATCGAAAATTTAGATCTACAAAGTGGTGCAGGGTATAATATAGTCGGCCCCGCCCGACTTTAGACTTTCCTTACTGGTTCTTGCTGCTTTTTATACCCTGCGCCACACTGTGGAACAGGGTATTATAAGTTAGTGCATATGTTTGTAACACCCAGAAGGAGACGAGATAGACACATGGTGTCTTTGGCAATAATGCTCAGGGTGGGTCCCTGAGTCGATATAACCATGTCCGTACGTCCGTCTGTCTGTGAACACATTTTTGTGATCAAAGTCTAGGTCGCAATTTAAGCCCAATCGCCTTCAAATTTGGCACATGTTCCTAATTTGGGTTAGAATAGAACCCTATTGATTTTGGTTCAGATTTAGATATAGCTCCCATATATATCTTTCGCCCGATATGCACTAATATGGACCCAGTAGCCAGAGTTTTATACCGATTTGCTTGATATTTTGTACAAACATAACACTTAGTCGTATAGTCAAGTGTGCAAAATTTGATTGAAATCGGTTCAGATTTAGATATAGCTCCCATATATATCTTTCGCCCGATATGGACTTATGTGGCCCCAGAAGTCAGATTTTTGGCCGAATTTGGTTGAAATTTTGCACTAGGAGTACAATTAGTAGTATAGTCAAGTGTGCAAAATTTGATTGAAATCGGTTCAGATTTATATATAGCTCCCATATATATGTTTTTCTGATTTCGACAAAAATGGTCAAAATACCAACAGTTTCCTTGTTAAATCGCCACTGCTTAGTCGAAAAGTTGTAAAAATGAATCTAATTTTCCTAAACTTCTAATACATATGTATCGAGCGATAAATCATAAATAAACTTTTACGAAGTTTCCTTAAAATTGCTTCAGATTTAAATGTTTCCCATATTTTTATACCCTCCATCCTAGGATGGGGGTATATTAACTTTGTCATTCCGTTTGTAACACATCGAAATATTGCTCTAAGACCCCATAAAGTATATATATTCTGGGTCGTGGTGAAATTCTGAGTCGATCTAAGCATGTCCGTCCGTCCGTCCGTCCGTCCGTCTGTTGAAATCACGCTAACTTCCGAACGAAACAAGCTATCGACTTGAAACTTGGCACAAGTAGTTACTATTGAAAATGGGCCATATCGGTCCACTTTTACGTATAGCCCCCATATAAAGGGACCCTCAGATTTGCCTTGTGAAGCCTCTAACTGAAGCATATTTCATCCGATCCGGATGAAATTTGGTACATGGTGTTGGTATATGGTCTCTAACAACCATGCAAAAATTGGTTCACATCGGTCCATAATTATATATAGCCCCCATATAAACCGATCCCCCGATTTGGCTTGCGGAGCCTAAAAGAGAAGCATATTTCATCCGATCCGGCTGAAATTTGGTACATGGTGTTGGTATATGGTCTCTAATAACCATGCAAAAATTGGTCCACATCGGTCCGTAATTATATATAGCCCCCATATAAACCGATCCCCAGATTTGGCTTTCGGAGCCTCTAACAGAAGCATATTTCATCCGATCCGGCTGAAATTTGGTACATGATGTTGGTATATGGTCTCTAACAACCATGCAAAAATTGGTCAATATCGGTCCATAATTATATATAGCCCCTATATAAACCGATCCCCAGATTTGGCTTGTGGAGCCTCTAACAGAAGCATATTTCATCCGATCCGGCTGAAATTTGGTACATGGTGTTGGTATATGGTCTCTAACAACCATGCAAAAATTGGTCAACATCGGTCCATAATTATATATAGCCCCCCTATAAACCGATCTCCAGATTTGGCTTGCGAAGCCTCAAAGAGAACCAAATTGCATCCGATCCGGCTGAAATTTGGTACATGGTATTGGTATATGGCGTCTAACAACCGTGCAAAAATTGGTCCACATCGGTCCATAATTATATATAGCGCCCATATAAACCGATCCCCAGATTTGGGTTGCGGAGCCTCAAAGAGAACCAAATTTTATCCGATCCGCCTGAAATTTGGTACATGATATTGGTATATGGTCTCTAACAACCGTGCAAAAATTGGTCAACATCGGTCCATAATTATATATAGCCCCCATATAAACCGATCTCCAGATTTGGCTTGCGAAGCCTCAAAGAGAACCAAATTGCATCCGATCCGGCTGAAATTTAGTACATGGTATTGGTATATGGTATCTAACAACCGTGCAAAAATTGGTCCACATCGGTCCATAATTATATATAGCGCCCATATAAACCGATCCCCAGATTTGGGTTGCGGAGCCTCAAAGAGAACCAAATTTTATTCGATCCGCCTGAAATTTGGTACATGATATTGGTATATGGTCTCTAACAACCGTGCAAAAATTGGTCAACATCGGTCCATAATTATATATAGCCCCCATATAAACCGATCTCCAGATTTGGCTTGCGAAGCCTCAAAGAGAACCAAATTGCATCCGATCCGGCTGAAATTTGGTACATGATATTGGTATATGGTCTCTAACAACCGTGCAAAAATTGGTCCACATCGGTCCATAATCATATATAGCCCCCATATAAACCGATTCCCAGATTTGGCTTGTGGAGCCTCTAACAGAAGCATATTTCATCCGATCCGGCTGAAATTTGGTACATGGTGTTGGTATATGGTCTCTAATAACCATGCAAAAATTGGTCCACATCGGTCCATAATTATATATAGCCCCCATATAAACCGATCCCCCGATTTGGATTGCGGAGCCTAAAAGAGAAGCATATTTCATCCGATCCGGCTGAAATTTGGTACATGGTGTTGGTATATGGTCTCTAATAACCATGCAAAAATTGGTCCACATCGGTCCGTAATTATAAAGGGTGATTTGTTAAGAGCTTGATAACTTTTTAAAAAAAAAAAACGCATAAAATTTGCAAAATCTCATCGGTTCTTTATTTGAAACGTTAGATTGGTCCATGACATTTACTTTTTGAAGATAATTTCATTTAAATGTTGACCGCGGCTGCGTCTTAGGTGGTCCATTCGGAAAGTCCAATTTTGGGCAACTTTTTCGAGCATTTCGGCCGGAATAGCCCGAATTTCTTCGGAAATGTTGTCTTCCAAAGCTGGAATAGTTGCTGGCTTATTTCTGTAGACTTTAGACTTGACGTAGCCCCACAAAAGATAGTCTAAAGGCGTCAAATCGCATGATCTTGGTGGCCAACTTACCGGTCCATTTCTTGAGATGAATTGTTCTCCGAAGTTTTCCCTCAAAATGGCCATAGAATCGCGAGCTGTGTGGCATGTAGCGCCATCTTGTTGAAACCACATGTCAACCAAGTTCAGTTCTTCCATTTTTGGCAACAAAAAGTTTGTTAGCATCGAACGATAGCGATCGCCATTCACCGTAACGTTGCGTCCAACAGCATCTTTGAAAAAATACGGTCCAATGATTCCACCAGCGTACAAACCACACCAAACAGTGCATTTTTCGGGATGCATGGGCAGTTCTTGAACGGCTTCTGGTTGCTCTTCACTCCAAATGCGGCAATTTTGCTTATTTACATAGCCATTCCACCAGAAATGAGCCTCATCGCTGAACAAAATTTGTCGATAAAAAAGCGGATTTTCTGCCAACTTTTCTAGGGCCCATTCACTGAAAATTCGACGTTGTGGCAGATCGTTCGGCTATTCATGATGAAATGTCAAAGCATACTGAGCATCTTTCTCTTTGACACCATGTCTGAAATCCCACGTGATCTGTCAAATACTAATGCATGAAAATCCTAACCTCAAAAGAATCACCCTTTATATGACCCCCATATAAACCGATCCCCAGATTTGGCTTGCGGAGCCTCAAAGGGAAGAAAATTTCATCCGATCCGGCTGAAATTTGGTACATGATGTTGGTATATGGTCTCTAACAACCATGCAAAAATTGGTCAATATCGGTCCATAATTATATATAGCCCCTATATAAACCGATCCCCAGATTTGGCTTGTGGAGCCTCTAACAGAAGCATATTTCATCCGATCCGGCTGAAATTTGGTACATGGTGTTGGTATATGGTCTCTAACAACCATGCAAAAATTGGTCAACATCGGTCCATAATTATATATAGCCCCCCTATAAACCGATCTCCAGATTTGGCTTGCGAAGCCTCAAAGAGAACCAAATTGCATCCGATCCGGCTGAAATTTGGTACATGGTATTGGTAGATGGTAGCTAACAACCGTGCAAAAATTGGTCCACATCGGTCCATAATTATATATAGCGCCCATATAAACCGATCCCCAGATTTGGGTTGCGGAGCCTCAAAGAGAACCAAATTTTATCCGATCCGCCTGAAATTTGGTACATGATATTGGTATATGGTCTCTAACAACCGTGCAAAAATTGGTCAACATCGGTCCATAATTATATATAGCCCCCATATAAACCGATCTCCAGATTTGGCTTGCGAAGCCTCAAAGAGAACCAAATTGCATCCGATCCGGCTGAAATTTGGTACATGATGTTGGTATATGGTCTCTAACAACCATGCAAAAATTGGTCAATATCGGTTCATAATTATATATAGCCCCTATATAAACCGATCCCCAGATTTGGCTTGTGGAGCCTCTAACAGAAGCATATTTCATCCGATCGGGCTGAAATTTGGTACATGGTATTGGTATGTGGTCTCTAACAACCATGCAAAAATTGGTCCACATCGGTTCATAATTATATATAGCCCCGATATAAACCGATCCCCAGATTTGGCTTGCGAAGTCTCCAAGAGAAGCAAATTTCATCCAATCCGGTTGTAATTTGGAACATGGTGTTAGTATATGATCTTTAACAACCGTGCCAGAATTGGTCCATATCGGTCCATAATTATATATAGCCCCCATATAAAACATTCTCCAGATTTGACCTCCGGAGCCTCTTGGAGGAGCAAAATTCTTCCGATCCGGTTCAAATTAGGAACGTGGTGTTAGTATATGGTCGCTAAGAACCATACCAAAATTGGTCCAATCACACAAAAATTGGTCTATATCGGTTCATAATCATGGTTGCCAGTAGAGCCAAAAATAATCTACACCCAGAAAAAAGTGCCTTCGAAACTAAAGGAAAAATTTTCATCAATATAGTTTATCCATTTTATTTCCATTAAGGTAAATTTTTGTGAAAAATAATAAAATTTACTCGTTTCAGTAAAAAAAAATCCTAAACTGTAAGCAGTTAGGAATAGTTCATTAACTAGAATAAGGCATGGAATTTTACTCATACTATTTTCTTCGCTGGGTATAAGAATTTACTACTGAAAAAGAAAATTTTATTCACCGATAACAAAGCATTCGTAAAAATAAACAAAAACCGAACTAAAACCAAGTTTCTTCAAAATTAGTAAAATTTCTTATAAAATGATAATTGCGACTTCCTTTATAATAGAAAGTTTTTCATACATACGAACAACACTTGGTATAGAAAAATATTTTAGTTCATTCGTACTAAGAAGTATGCAATCCTTTCAAAACTTAAGGAAACACACTTGTTAGAATATAGGAAATTTTCCTAAATTTCTATTGTCTACCTGTAATCGATACCTGTCATCGTAATCGATGTGTTTGCGCGTGGGTGTAATCGATATATTTGCGCGTCGGTTGTTTTTTTAGTTGGAATCGCGTTGTTTTGGTATACGGAGAGATTGTTAAAAAATAATATGGTAAAATAATATAATAAATAACAAATAAAATATATAAAATATTTGTTATTTTAAATTAGTGAGAAAAATTTTCTTTTTTTTTTTAAATAAATCTATCAATGTTCGTGATAGTGTATAAAGAAAGAAAACACCAGCAGAATAACAACCCTTTCATTTGTCTTCATTTTGGAATCTTCAATTATCAGGTAATATTCAGTGACGCTAACCTTTTGCAACAAAAATGTTTTATGATTTTTTATATTTGTAGGTATTGAAATTGTAAAAGGAGGACAAAATCGTTAGGCAGCAACTTATTAAAAGTGAAAAGTACAAGAAGAAGAAGAAGAAGAAAAAGTGCGTTTTACAGTTGATAATATCACACGGAAATTGGAAATAGTGGAATAATAAACTAATATTTCAAAGAGATTCGATTCTGTTGATTCTTAATAAATATATTCAATATATTAATAAAACATGTCTTTTATTGAAGATAAAATTGCTTATAGAAATAAATAAAATTGTATTTAAAAACGAAGGTAAGCAGTTCTAATTATGAAGTAAAAGTTTTACCACAAATGTGTAAGATTTGTCGAAATGAATGAAAAATTTCAATAAAATCATTCCATATATGAATTCAAATTAGTTAAATTTTTTCATTCTGTAGTATAGTGGTATATAAATATAGGAAAATGTTAACTAATATATGGAATGCATTATTCCTAATTTCTACGAAAATCACATCGTTCAAACAAATAAAAATGTCTTTGGCGCTATACGAAGTTCAACTTTCTTCACAATGAGTTCATTTTAACTTAAAGAAGGGGTCACTTTTTTCTGGGTGTACCAAAATTTTATTTCTATTGAAACTTTTGTCAAATTTTTATTTCTATAGAAAATTTTGTCAAAATTTTATTTCTATAGAAAATTTTGTTCAAATTTTATTCGGTTCATAATCATGGTTGCCACTCGAGCCAAAAATAATCTACCAAGATTTTATTTCTATAGAAAATTTTGTCAAAAGTTTATTTCTATAGAAAATTTTGTTAAAATTTTATTTCTGTAGGAATTTTTGTCAAAATTTTCTTTCTATAGAAAATTTTGTGAAAATTTTTATTTCTATAAAAAATTTTGTGAAAATTTTATTTCTATAGAAAATTTTGTTAAAATTTTATTTCTGTAGAAAATTTTGTCAAAATTTTATGTCTACTTTGTCAAACTGAATTATATACGTATTGGATCGATATTTTTTGATTTAATATATACCACGTATGGACTTACATACAATTTAGAAGATGGTGTTAAGAGGTTTTAAGATACCTTGCCATCGGCAAGCGTTACCGCAACTTAAGTAATTCGATTGTGGATGACAGTGTTTAGAAGAAGTTTCTACGCAATCCATGATGGAGGGTACATAAGCTTCGGCCTGGCCGAACTTACGGCCGTATATACTTGTTTTTACTAAAATTCTGTTCCACCCTAGTGAATTAGCCAACTTAAATTTTGAGTCTATAGATTTTGTCTATCAAATTCTGTCCAAATCGAGTGATATTGAAATGTATGTATTTGGGACAAAGCTTTATATATAGCACCCAACACATTTGACGGATGTGATATGGTATCGAAAATTTAGATCTAAAAAGTGGTGCAGGGTATAATATAGTCGGCCCCGCCCGACTTTAGTCTTTCCTTACTTGTTTTTCTTTACGGCAGGTATGTGTCCTTTTATGGCTATTTATGTCTTTAAGAGTTTTATTGCTGCATTCAGTTCTGCTGTTGCAATTATGGAGTGAACACGTGGTTTTTATTGAAAACAAAAAATTGCGTGAGTTTTTGGTGTGTCTTACTATGGGTTAGTTCATTTTTGATAAACAATAGTAAACTTTTTTCAGTATAGGTGTGAAACCAAGTACAGCTCCTAATATCAGGCGTTTTTGTTGAGATTGTGATCAAATTGCAATAAACATGTACTCCTTAATTTTCATAAATAAGGAAATGCGGTTCATCTCCCAAACATATAGCAATGATACCCCCAAATGCTTATGTTTACTAATTCACTGGGGGTGTTTTAGGGTATGATATAGTTTGCCCCGCCCGACTTTCTACTTTACTCTCTTGACAAATAATTCAGCTTCAATAAACCTTAAGAATTTGAAAAGTATACGTTTTTAGAACAATTTATTTCTTATTTTTTTTAATATTTGTACTTACAAATACCTTTATCTTATAGAAAAAGAGTAAGAAAGTGCTAATATTGGCCAAAGTCGAAAATCGGGTTTATAGATAGATCTAGTTCGTCGTGGTTGTACGTTGTAGCTAAATCCGATTTTTTGCCACAATTTTCACAGTTTCAAGAATTTGAAAAGCGATGCATTCAGACGTTTTTAAAATGGAAAAATTGCTTTTGAATAAAAATTTTAAAAATATTTTTATATAAAAAATTCTTTTATGTGGCGTTTTCATACTAAGGGATATTAAACAAATAGTTTGAATTCAGGTAAATATTATTGGCATTTACTACGTTTTGTATGTTTTATACAGGTATATGACGTTTAAACGTTTACATCTTTTTGAACAGTAGAAAACCCAATACCTATGCCAATTCTAAACTGATGAAGCGATGATCTGGGAAGTTAGGCCAAGGTGACGTTCACTGACAAGAAAGAAAAAGCGTTCGTCACATTGACGATTCAGTTTCATCAATGCATTTTCGTCTATGCGATGAAAAGTTTCGTCCATGTGAGTATTTCGGTAGTCTACGTGACGAAATCAATCATCAAAGTCAATTTTTGTTCTTTTCATAGTTCGTCACATTGACGATCTAGTTTCGTCTACGAGGAGAAATTATTTTCTTCCCGATTTAGCGAAAGTTAACCAAAATTAACATTTGGTTTAAATTTATTTCGTTTATATGATGTCCCATTATATGAATTCCACATTTTAATATAAGTTGGACAAAAGTTTCAAGAGTTTTATTTCCATGATGTATCAAGGATGCTAGTTTTCGTAAATGCGATGAAAGAATCTTCAAATTGATGAAACACACTTTTCTCTGAAATATGTGTCGAAAAAAGTCTCAAAAACTAAGTAAAACGGTATATAGTACATGGATTATTGTAATTTACATTTTTCCATTAGTACTAAAGTGAAACACCTAAAAGTCGAATCAATCGTCAATGTGACGAAACAGTGTTCAATGCGATGATAAAATTCATACGTTCTGTAGATGTGTACTTATTTCTCTACCTAATAAAACACACACAGCCAAATTCGCTTGGTACGTTTCTTTTTTCAAATAACTGTACACAACTTTAATTAATGAGAACAAAGTTCCTTTTTATTTGGGGGGGGGGGGGGGGGGATTTCATGCTCTCTCCACATTTAACTTAACTTAAACGAGAATTTGAGCAAACATTTGTTCACATGGTTGTTTTTAAATCGGCTTCCAAGATGTTTGAGAAATTCTGAAGTCGTCAAATTGATGAAAAAAGTAATCAAATAGACGAAACATTTCATCTACTCCGTTGATGTGTATTCAAATCCTAATGCAATAACACAGTCATATGTAGTTGTGTGGTAGAGATGTTCTTTTTTTTGTGCGGTAAGAATTTCTCAAATAGTTCTTATCAGTTGATGAGTTTAGTTCAAATTGTAAAGGTGGTCACGCATGCCGAAAATAAAGAGCTAATTGAATAACATTTTTCATTCGAATTCGACGAATTGCCAAGAAGTGGCTTCCTCCCTTTTTACGATTCCATCCAAATTCCCCACTGCACTGCAAATATATTTTTCCACATCATCGCCGCATTTTTCGTCACTGGGACATCCCAAATGAAATTCAAACATTTTTCAAACTCATTGTTTTTCAAACCTTTTTTCTCCAGGTCTTATGTCCACAAAAAATATGTAATTTTACTACCACAATTGCCCAAAGTTGCCCACAGGCAACTTTTCAATTTTAAAAATTTCTCATCTGTTGTTTTTTTTTGCAATTCTAAGATTTGACTTCCAGAAATATTTTATTTGACATGTACTACAATAGATTTAATAAAAACTTTCAACATTTTAGTTGTAATTTTTGAAAAAAGTCACATGTATAAACACCTCTTTTTAAATTCGCAAATATTTTTTTCTTCAGGTACGTGCGTATTAATGAAAAAATTTTTTGCTAATTGACAACCAAATTAGCTGATTTTTCATTCAACTTGAAGAAAACACTTGTAGCTTTCGATACCGTTACAGTTTTATGAACAAAAACAAAAACAACGCTAACAGTGAGTCTCAAAACACAAAAAGTTGCCCACAGGCAACTTTAGGGTCGAAAGGGTTAAGGTAACAGCATGTTTGTGTATCTTGATGGTCAATTTATCAAAATCAACAGCTTTCGAAGAAAAGCAGATATGTGCATTTGTACGATACATTTTATGTACGTATTTTTTTCGTTAGTTGTACCTTATTTCAAATAAATAAAATTTAAATTTAATTTAAAACAAGTAAGTAAAGTAGAAAGTCGGGCGGGGCCGACTATATCATACCCTAAACCACCATTACAGAATTAGTAATCATATGCAACCGCAGTTGCATATTTAAGAATATTAAGGGGTACATGTCTATGGGTGTCAATCTGACTATAGCTCATAGTCAATGTTGCCAGGGAAAATGTTCGGTTCACCCTACAAGGACAAAAAAAGTTCCCTACTTTCCCATACATTCCCAAATAATTTTCCCTACTATATTTTTCGTTAAATTTAAAAAAATTTACAAAACAAAAATGGTTCTAAGTACTTTATTATCTTAAAACATGAATATGCAATGTATATAACCTAGAATATAAATTTGTATTACCACCACGGTTGCCACAGTTGGTAGAATTCTACCCAAATTAGTAATCTTTTTTGTTAAATCTCTATAAAAAAAAATTTGGAAAAAGTTTCTATAAACAAATTTTTTGTGAGAAATTTTTCTATAGATATAAAATTTTGGCAATAAATTCTATAGAAATAAAATTTTGAGAAAAAATTCCACAGAAATAAAATTTTGAGAAAATTTCTTATAGAAATAATATTTTGAAAAAATTTCTATAGAAATACAATTTTTACAAAATTTTCTACAGGAATAAAGTTTACCACACATTGTTAAAGATCAAGCCTTGTCGGCTTCTAATTTCCTCCTCTAGAGCCACCAAAATGTAAAACTTATTACAAATTGTGTTGAGTGAAAATGTCCTACATTGTGGCCCTACAAGACGCTAAATATTAGAAAACCAATACATATAGGGAATTTCCCCTACTTCTAGCAACACTGGCTGTGTTGTAAAAATCGAGCAATATTCTTATGTTAGAGCTACAAGTACGTATAAGTACGATCGGCTAGTACATCAAAATTTGAAATTTGAGTAACATTGGTTAATAAATAAGAGTACTATGGCCAAATTTGGGAAAATCTAGCGACGCATATATATGGAAGCTATATCTAAATCTGAACCAATTTGCATAATATTTTGCGGGTTTGATTAATACCACAAAAGGTTACCTTGTGCAAGATTTGAGTAAGATCAGTTACGAAATGAGGCCTGTATGGTCAAACATAAAGTTATATGGGCGAATTTTTCAAAATCGGGCGATACATATATGGGAGCTATATCTAAATTTGAACCGATTTCGATGAAATTTTGCACATATAGTTAGTACTATAGAGGACTGGATCTAGCCAACTTTTAGTAAGATCGGTTAATAAATAAGGGTTCTTTGGCCAAATTTGGGAAAATCGGGCTATAAATATATATGGAAACTATATCTAAATTTGAACCGATTTCGACGATTTTGTGCACATATAGTTAGTGCTATAGAAGACCACATTTAGCCAAATTTGGGTAAGATCGGTTGATAAATAAGGGTTTAATGGCCAAATTTAGAAAAATCGGGCGGTACATATATATGGGAGCTATAGCTAAATCTGAACCGATTTCGACGATTTTTTGCATATATAGTTAGTGCTATAGAAGACTACATTTAACCAAATTTGGGCAAGATCGGTTGATAAATAAAGGTTTTGTGGCCGAATTTGGGAAAATCGGGCGATACATATATATGAGAGCTATATCTAAATCTGAACCGATTTGGATTAAATTTTGCAGACTTGAAGGGCGATGGAAAATATTACCTTTTGCCAAATTTGGTGACAATCCGTTTGAAAAAAAGCGCAACGTGACCCCATTTGTCGAAATCGGGCGATACATATATATTCAATAGCGTTCGTCCTTGTGCCCAAAAAACTCCCTGTACCAAATTTTATCAAAATCGGTTAATAATTGCGACCGGAATCCTGTGAACAACAAATACATGGACAGACGGACGGACGGACACCAAGCGCTAGATCGACTCAGGAGGTGATTCTGAGTCGATCGGTATATATTTTATGGGGTCTAATATCAATATTTCTGGTAGGCACATTTTTTGGCCGATCAAACTTATTATACCCTGACCACTATATGGTTTAGGGTATAAAAAAATATGGTTGTTTATTAAGTGTCGTAGAAAATATTTCTGATCATCCATTTATTAATTTAATGTAACCTATTCACCATATAAGTCAAATTTGGGATAAGGACGGAAATTATCTAGTGGACTTATATTCGTCCATTCATTAATATAAATTTCTCCTCCTTAACACAAAATTAACTTATATTGGTGAATATGGTACATCAAATTTATGAGCGGTTTACATCATATTAATGAATCGATTACATCATATTGATGAATGGTTTACGTCAAATTTATGAAAAACATTCATCGCTGTGACGATCGCGTTTGTAGCGACGACGAAATTTCATCATCGCATGGATGAAAGAGAATAATCGCAGATACGAAATACATAATCGCATAGATGAAATATTTTCATCACCTGAACGTAATATAGTGATATATGGGATGTCAAAGTGTTCAACACAGTGACGAATTACAATTCATCGCCATTACGAAAAATTCATCACCGGGATGAAATGTTACGTTAGCTCATTTTTGACGCAAAATTCGTCACCGGCACGTAAAATTCGTTCTCATGACGTCCATTTTCCTTTCAGTGCAGTATTAGATAAGAATTATTTTACACAAATCATATATAACCATCAAGATAAACCGTTATAATGCTGTTATTGTTCAATTTTAGAAAAAATAGTTACATTATCTCCAAAAAAAATTGTCATGATGTTACTCATCCACGATCTTCTTCTATTAATTACCTTATACTCGTACTGGCATAACTTTAATCTTTAGTTTAGTCCAAAGCGACTATATTTTGACAACATATAATTATAACTTAAATAATTGTATTAACATTCTATTAAAATTGTCTCCCTATGGGCCTATCGATATGAGAATATCCAATAATACCACATCTGATTCAAGGAATTTACTTTATTCGTATAATAATGCATTTTGACTTTTTTGGCATTAACAGGCCTGTATACGTGTCAAAGAAAGTTGACACAAGTCAACCGAACCAGTCATTCATGTAGAAAATGTCCCTAACATGGTTGGAGGTAAGTACATATTTGAATACCATCGACTCTATTTACTCATGGAACAAAAAGAACACTTTTTGCAACTGCAACAACACCGAAAATAAATCTCGATAGACGTCCAAGTGGGAAGTAAGAACGATAAAAGATTTTCCACTGGATGCAGAAAAAAACTCTCGAAGAGCTCATAAAAAATCGAGTAATGGCCAATATGTTTTGCCAACAGTCAAAGTTTATTCTGGCTTTTTGTTGCAACTGTTCTATTGTAGATGTTATGCTCTCTTTTTTGGAATTTTATTTTAGCATATATTATTGGCACTTGAGCTAAGTGCTCGCTACAATACGACAAGTAATCGTTTAAAGTTTGTCCATATTTCAAATTGAAATTCAAGCAACAACTAAAACTCTTACGGTTCTCGCAATCGTTTGTCAAACAAGAAGGCAATGCACAAGTGTGAGGTAGAGTTCATCTTGAGTATTGTATTTGGCCGATTTGCCAGATCTTTACAAAATTATGGTAAATTCCTCAAAAAAGGGTCTCAGTGGCATTTTTAGAGTGTATTTACAGCACCATTTGTCGGTACTGTGGTTCACAGAAAAAAATTCACGGACATTTTTTCAATTAAAATCTTAATTGAGTTTTAACAAATATTCAATTAAAAATTTAATTGATTCAACAATTTCTTTAATTGAAATAAAAATCAATCACACAAATTAATAGTATCAATTAAGTCCAATCTTCTATGATCGTAGTCATAAGGAAAAACATCTGTGATATTTTAATTTAGTTTTGTAATTATTTTAAATATTTGTTTAATATCGTGGTGTTCCTGTGCCGTTGCTTTTTTTTAATTTAAAAAAATATGACAAAAGACTAAATATTTCAATAAAAAATTCATCCCAGAAGAAGTTGGAAATCACCAACGAAACGTCGGATGTAAATATGAAATGAAAGTCTTTTTATTTGCATATTGAGAGACCTTGAAAGCCCATTTTAGAACAGATCTAAAAATAACCAAAAATAAAGAATAAGAAGGTCGTACAGAAAAATTTAACAACAAAAAAAAAATAATTTTTAAATGGATCACTTAATTTTTTAATTGATACTATCATTTCTGTGATTAATCAATTAATTTCGTGATTGAATCAGAAAATTTTTTTGTGTGTTCTTGCATATAAAATATCGTATAGTCAAAATCAGCCCAGCAGCTTTTGAGTTTATCGACCACGAACATATACGTCACTTTTATAATAAAATATAATACCGATCTTTTAATAAAATATAACACCGATTTTATAATAAAATATAATAGCGATTTTATTATTAAATATATACCGATCGGCTCAGGATAACCCTTTCTCAGAAATTTTGACTTAATATCCCTATTAATTAACCACACCCAGAGAAGGAATATGATCACCTCAAACATGTTTTAAGAGAAAAATGTTATTTTTGGGTGGTGACCATGTAACATGGTTTTCGCAACCATGTTATTTTCTCGGAAATCATGTATCTGATTTCGGCAAGCAGGTTATATTGGACGAGAAAATAACATTTTAGAGACAAACATGTTACATGGTCACCATACAAAAATAACATCTTGCTCTTGAAACATGTTTGAGGTGATCATATTCCTTCTCTGCGTGCAGTTTTACTCATATTTCAAATTCAGATGTATAAAACGATCAAGTCCAGATTTAGATATAGCTCTTACATAAACATATTACTGAATTTTCACAAATATGGTTATATTACCCACATAATGGACCGATTTCCTCTTTTTATACCCTTAACCACATAGTGATTATTCAAATTTAGAGGTATTATGATGATTTTCTCGCTCTGTTGTATGTTGTGAACACTGTCCATCTTTATTTTTTGTTTATACTCTCTCTCTATCTATCTCTCTCTTTCTCACACACACACTCTTTAACATCTCAAAACCAGTAAGGAAAGTCTAAAGTCGGGCGGGGCCGACTATATTATACCCTGCACCACTTTGTAGATCTAAATTTTCGATACCATATCACATCCGTCAAATGTGTTGGGGGCTATATAAAAAGGTTTGTAACAAATACATAAATTTAAATATCACTCGATCTGGACAGAATTTGATAGACTTCTACAAATCTATAGACTCAAAATTTAAGTCGGCTAATGCACTACAGTGGAACACAATATTAGTAAAAAATATGTGAAACATTTAAATCTGAAGCAATTTTAAGGAAACTTCGAAAAAGTTTATTTATGATTTATCGCTCGATATATATGTATTAGAAGTTTAGGAAAATTAGAGTCATTTTTACAACTTTTATACTAAGCAGTGGCGATTTTACAAGGAAAATGTTGGTATTTTGACCATTTTTGTCGAAATCAGAAAAACATATATATGGGAGCTATATCTAAATCAGAACCGATTTCAACCAAATTTGGCACGCATAGTTACAATGCTAATTCTACTCCCTGTGCAAAATTTCAACTAAATCGGAGTTAAAAATTGGCCTCTGTGGTCATATGAGTGTAAATCGGGCGAAAGCTATACATGGGAGATATATCCAAATCTGAACCGATTTCAACCAAATTTGGCACGCATAGTTACAATGCTAATTCTACTGCCTATGCAAAATTTCAACTAAATCGGAGCAAAAAATTGGCCTCTGTGGGCAAATGAGTGTAAATCGGGCGAAAGCTATATATGGGAGCTATATCTAAATCTGAACCGATTTGGCTGATATTTTGCAAGTTTTTCGAGGCCCATAAAATATTCGGATGTACGGAATTTGAGGAAGATCGGTTGATATACACGCTAATTATGACCAGATCGGTTAAAAATATATATGGCAGCTATATCTAAATCTGAACCGATTTTTTCCAAAATCAATAGGGATCGTCTGTGAGCCGAAACAGGACCCTATACCAAATTTTAGGACAATCGGACTAAAACTGCGAGCTGTACTTTGCACACAAAAATACATCAACAGACAGACAGACAGACGGACAGACAGACGGACAGACAGACAGACGGACATCGCTAAATCGACTCAGAATTTAATTCTAAGCCGATCCGTATACTAAAAGGTTGGTCTATGATTACTCCTTCTTGGCGTTACATACAAATACACAAACTTATTATACCCTGTACCACAGTAGTGGTGAAGGGTATAAATATGGGAAACATTTAAATCTGGAGCAATTTTAAGAAAACTTCGCAAAAGTTTATTTATGATTTATCGCTCGATATATATGCATTAGAAGTTTAGGAAAATTAGAGTCATTTTTACAACTTTTCGACTAAGCAGTGGCGATTTTACAAGGAAAATGTTGGTATTTTGACCATTTTTGTCGAAATCAGAAAAACATATATATGGGAGCTATATCTAAATCTGAACCGATTTCAACCAAATTTGGCACGCATAGCTACAATGCTAATTCTACTCCCTGTGTAAAATTTCAACTAAATCGGAGTAAAAAATTGGCCTCTACGGTCATATGAGTGTAAATCGGGCGAAAGCTATATATGGGAGATATATCTAAATCTGAACCGATTTCAACCAAATTTGGCACGCATAGCTACAATGCTAATTCTACTCCCTGTGCAAAATTTCAACTAAATCGGAGCAAAAAATTGGCCTCTGTGGTCATATGAGTGTAAATCGGGCGAAAGCTGTATATGGGAGCTATATCTAAATCTGAACCGATTTCAACCAAATTTGGCACGCATAGCTACAATGCTAATTCTACTCCCTGTGCAAAAATTCAACTAAATCGGAGCAAAAAATTGGCCTCTGTGGTCATTTGAGTGTAAATCGAGCGAAAGCTATATATGGGAGCTATATCTAAATCTGAACCGATTTCAACCAAATTTGACACGCATAGCAACAATGCTAATTCTACTGCCTGTGCAAAATTTCAACTAAATCGGAGCAGAAAATTGGCCTCTGTGGGCAAATGAGTGTAAATCGGGCGAAAGCTATATATGGGAGCTATATCTAAATCTGAACCGATTTGGCTGATATTTTTCAAGTTTTTCGAGACTCATAAAATATTCGGATGTACGGAATTTGAGGAAGATCGGTTGATATACACGCCAATTATGATCAGATCGGTGAAAAATATATATGGCAGCTATATCTAAATCTGAACCGATTTTTTCCAAAATCAATAAGGATCGTCTTTGAGCCGAAACAGGACCCTATACCAAATTTTAGGACAATCGGACTAAAACTGCGAGCTGTACTTTGCACACAAAAATACATCAACAGACAGACAGACAGACGGACAGACAGACAGACAGACAGACAGACAGACAGACAGACAGACAGACAGACGGACATCGCTAAATCGACTCAGAATTTAATTCTAAGACGATCGGTATACTAAACGATGGGTCTCAGACTTTTCCTTCTTGGCGTTACATACAAATGCACAAACTTATTATACCCTGTACCACAGTAGTGGTGAAGGGTATAAATATACATGATTACTCGAAATTTCTAAATTCTTGTATGTTTACGTCTACACAAAATATATTTATAAAAATTTAAGTCCAAATATAATATATTCTAACATACCAACATATGTACACCAAACATGTTATGCTAATTTAGAAACTCAAAATGTTTGCTCTTAAGAATATTGTGTTAAAAAATCGAGCTCGAAAATAAAGTAGAATCACCAGGCATACAATTAATTTATTTTTTAATATGGCAACTCTTTATTGTATAACAGACATTGGCAGATTTCTTGAATTTGTCGTCCTTGGTTGTATGTTACTTTGTCATATAGTTTTTCCATTCTCCGAGTTTTTATATTTTGTACATCAATTTCTCTTATTCAGTTTAAACTTCTTACAGAATGCTACACAAGAGTTATGGACGGTGAACACTTTTATTTGAGCTTTCATTTTGATTTGACTGTCCAACTTTTCAAACAGATGTAAATCATTGTGAATTCTGACGTATATTATGATATTCAAGAAGGGCAGTTCCATAATATGGATTTTCTTAGTAAGAATCATAAATGCTTTACTGTCAGACCTCGATCTACATTTTATTAGAATATTTTCTAAAGAAGCCACCATGAAGCACATCTAAGGCTAATGTAGGCAGGATATAATTAAGCATCACATCGTTACCATCAACAAGTAAGGAAAGTCCAAAGTCGGGCTGGGCCGACTTTATTACACCCTGCACCACTTTGTAGATCAACATTTTCGATCCGGATTTGATATCCGTCAAATATATTGGGTGCTATATATAAAATTTTATGTTCCCACATGGACGAAAAATACTGTTTTTCGTATGTTTGGGTGTAACAATTATATGTTTGGAACTTTAACACAATATTTTTAAGTGCAAGCATATAATGTTCATAAACTAGCATAACATGTTTGGGACATATATGTTAATATGTTAGAATATATTATGTTTGGGGCATAAAATGTTTGCAAATATAATATGCTTGGATGCAAACATATATAAATTTAGAAATAGCCTATAAATTCAACCGTCGAACTGAACGGACGTGTTTTCTAATAGCGGAGTATTTCATCGTAATAAGTACTTATTATGAATTTCACGTGTGGTGGAAATAATAAGCAACCATGCATCGAAATTCACAGTTATCCACTGGGTTGCTAACTTCAGGGCCCAGTGAACGGGTAACGACAGAAGTTATAAATTTGGGCAGCGACCAAGAGTCAGGCCCAATTAGTCGACCTGTAGACGGGTCGAATGGCGGTGACACTTTGGCAAGTCGAAACTTTTCTAAGGTGATGACATCAAAAGGAGGCAATCCCTCTCGAAAGAGATTCAAGGAACGAAGAACTGCTTTGTTTATCCTAAAGAGATTAGGATCAGTCGACCCAAGCACGTTGTTGGCTAAGCAGAGCGATTCCTTAAAATGGGCTCAAGGAATTCTTGAAGCTGGAAAGAGGGAACGATCACCGGATGAGCTGCCACCCTCTAAACGGGATCAAAGATCGTTTGCCTCAGTTGCAAAAGACAGCCTTGTGATGGCTATTATTAATAAAGGAGCATTGGACGGTATGATTCCACGGCAAAAATGGGGGAAAATTGAGAACGCGATGTCTGGTGTCTACTCAGAGATGCGAAAAATTTCCCGGACCAAGTCCTCGACGGCAAGATGCTGGATGGTATCAAGGACGATATAAGTTAATAGCTTTTGCGGACCAGAGGTCTATGGATTGCTTTAAAGTTGCATTGATGCTAATTGGTGAAGTTTGGGAAGGAGCTGCTTTGGAGTTAGTCGATAACAAAGACATACCGGCTAAACCTAGAGCACATGCATGGATACCGGCAAACCCTCCCGATCCTGAGTCAATACTAGAGAGACTAAAAGAATGTAACCCTGATCTTCCAACCGCCGATTGGAAGGTTGGTCGTTTGGATGAGGTGGATGGACCAAGACGACATGCGGTGTTTATATTAAACATAGAGTCGCTGCCACATCTAGCCCAGACCTAAGGACATGTAAGTTATGGCTTTCATGATATCCATATGAAGGTATACAAAAGCGATCAGCCAAAGGATTCTGAAACGGACAAGCCTCCGGTAGAGTCAGCAGTGAAAAAACATTGGCGAAAATCGTATGCGGGAAGTTTCTACAGGCTAAAACCTCACCAAAGCTGAACCGCGGATTGTTGCGAGAGTCAACGAGATCTGTGAAGAGGAAGCCCTTGATGACTCAATTGAAGCGGCGGATGTGACGGATCATAAGTACATAGAATTAGATGTGAAGACCGGTGTGGAGACATATGTTGATGAATTCAGGAATCCAAGAAGGAACCATTTGGGTGGTTTCAGAAACCATTTGGGTGGTTTCAGAAACCATTTGGGTGGTTTGCGAACACCGGGGTATAATGAAAAGATAGACAGTATAGAGGAGGTGGAGGATGCAGCGAACATGGTGGAAAGATGGCTTACACGTTCCTTTGTTAGATCGTGTGCTACCAGCAGGCCACTTGATAGTAAACACAAGGCCTGGTGGAGCAAGGAACTAATGGATCTAAGGAGGATGTCTAGGAGGCTATATAATGAGGCAAGAAGGATAAAAGAATGGATTTTATTCGCGTGATAGAGCAACTCTCTAATATTAAGGATACAGCAAGACTACGTAAGTTCTTATCCAAGCAACCTAAGTTTAGTGGTAACTTGCAGAACAGCAATGGTAAACCGAATCACCTGATGGGACTATAGACCTGTTATTGGAAACGCACTTCCCGGGGTGTGAGATCAGAGATACAACGGATATTCTTTTTTCTATGGACCACAGAGGAGCTGAGAAGGACATATTAGATTTGGTGAGCATGGACAGCGTTAAATGGGCGATTGACAGCTTCGGCCCATATAAATTTCCAGGCTTGGACGGGGTATACCCATGTATGCTTCAGGAGTTTTCGATCTCTTGGGTGAATCCTATGTGGAGTTGATGAGGGCCTCATTGCGTCTTGGATATATACCAAAGCCTTGGCGGAAGGTTAAGGTAATCTTCATTCCTAAAGCGGGGAAGATATCACATAGAACGGCGAAGGATTTTAGACCAATAAGCTTATCATCCTTCTTGATAAAGACGATGGAGAGGATACTGGATGAACATATAAGGAACCAGTTAGACAGGAAACTATCAATCTGTCAGCATGCCCTGCACTCAGTAGTGCATCACATAAAGAGATCTATGACATATGGGGACTATACATTGGCGGCGTTTCTGGACATTGAAGGTGCTTTTAATTATACGAAAATTGATAAGGTGGTACATGCATTAGAGAGGAATGGTGTTGAGAAATTCGTTATAAAGTGGATCGAGTTGATGTTGCTAAGCAGGGACATGGTGGTCGAGCTAGCGAGCTCCACAAGGAGGGCTAGGACCACTAGAGGATTGCCACAGGGAGGGGTTATATCACCTTTGCTGTGGCTATTGGTGGTGAACGAGGAATTGTTTGGGCTGACAAGTAAGGGTATCAAGGTAGTGGCATACGAGGATGACATTGTGATAATGGTATCGGGAAAATTCCTCGATTCTATTTCGGATGTGCTGAGCGAGTCTTTGCAGTATCTCTCGGAGTGGACTCTAGGATGTGGTTTAGGGGTGAACCCTGGTAAGACGGAGTTGGTACTGTTCACCAGGAGGAGAAAGGTTATCGGGTACAAGTCTCCTGAATTCCAGGGCATAAAGTTGACGCTCTCGAAATCAGTGAGGTACCTAGAAGTTATTTTGGACTCCAGGCTGAACTGGATGGAGAATACTGCCGATCGCATTAAGAGGGCCTATGCGGCACTATACTCGTATCAAAAATTGGTCGGGCAGAGATGGGGAATGAGGCCTTCTCTTTTTGGCTGGCTTTATACCGCGGTTGTAAGACCTGTAGCCACATATGGCTGTCATTTTTGGTGGACAATCGTGAGACACCAAAATCATATATCGAGAATAAATAGGGTAAATAGGACTGCACTCATCTATAAGACAGGTGCCATGAGGACCACAGCCACTGCCGCTCTGGTACTGATGAGATTTATTCCACTCGATTTACACGTAAGGAAGACGGCTGAACTGACACTTCTGAGCTTGAACACGCTGGAGAGGGCAGCCTGCAGGCATACTGAAATTCTGGTTGGGCAGTATAGAGAGACGGACCATACGGCCACGGAGCATGTTTATCATCACAAACCGACATACATTATACCAAGTATGGAGGAGCCACCGTGGTGCAATGGTTAGCATGCCCGCCTTGCACACACAAGGTCGTGGGTTCGATTCCTGCTTCGACCGAACACCAAAAAGTTTTTCAGCGGTGGATTATCCCACCTCAGTAATGCTGGTGACATTTCTGAGGGTTTCAAAGCTTCTCTAAGTGGTTTCACTGCAATGTGGAACGCCGTTCGGACTCGGCTATAAAACGGAGGTCCCTTGTCATTGAGCTTAACATGGAATCGGGCAGCACTCAGTGATAAGAGAGAAGTTCACCAATGTGGTATCACAATGGACTGAATAGTCTAAGTGAGCCTGATACATCGGGCTGCCACCTAACCTAACCTAACCATGGAGGAGTGGGAAGACAGGAGGATACCCTTCGGAACCCTGAACATGTATACGATGGAGGAAGGAACGGGCAGCGGAATCTATGTAGTGAACTTGGAATAAGGGAGTCTTACACGCTGGGTAGTGACTGCAGTATTTTTCAGGCTTGAGGGTTGCGAGCAAACCAAGTTGATATGGGATGAAAAGAAACGTAGGAACTGTGAAAATTTGTTGTCGATGAACAGAGAGGAATTACGGCCATTGATTGGTATCATAACAGGACATAACACACTTGGGAAACACATGGTAAGAATAGAACTTAAAGACGATGATATCTGTAGATGGTGCCTGGACCCGGAAGTTACGGAGGACTCGTACCACTTCCTGTGTCAGTGCCCAGCTTTATCCTTTAGAAGAAAAAAGATACTGGGCTGCTTTTTCTTTCTGGCTCTCACTGATCTGTGGGAGTGCAGCTTAAGGAACATATGTTACTTGCATTCATCAGGACCTCTGGTTGGCTATACTGAGATTTCTTTCAAAGAGAACGAGCAGGTGGAAGTTTCTGGGATAAAGCGGACCGCATCGGAAGGAGAAAGATTGAAAAATCACATCGAGGGATCACAATGGACCTATAATGGTCTAAGTGGGCATCAATTCAAGAAAATTGATGTCACCCTCTATAACCTAACCTAACCTTAGAAGTTGAAAACGTTATGCAAAAATATGAAAAAGGAACCAATTGACAATTGAAGAAGGAACCGTTGACGATGAAGCAGTTTTGGCATTGTTCATTGAGAATAATTTTACAAAAAAGTCAATTGGATAAAAGTTTCGGTTTCCAGAAGCCAAAAAAGTCAAATCGGTATACATAAGCGTTGGAAGGCCTCTGGGGAGGGGGCTTAGACCCCCCCAGAAAAATTTAGCTCCCCCCCCCCCCAAATTTGAAAAACCTATTTACCATTTTACATTTTTATAAAAATTAAACGAGTATAACATATACAACCGCACAAAGTACCGCTAATGACTTTCATTCACAATCGAATTACTTGGGTTGTGGTAGCAGTTGCCGATGGCAATGTTTGAAGTGTGATATTTATGAAATAAAGCTGTGGTTGAACTTATGATTTAGTTGAATAACTAAAGCTCCTTTATTTTTTTTTTAGTCTGGTTTAGTCAATTTAATTGAAAAATAGTAATTGATATTAAAAATATTCTTTCATAAATTAACATCTTAATAATGCTGCAAAAAAGCATCACCAAAAAAGAAGTGAAAATGTTCTTTTTGGGTCCGAAGTGGTGCAAAATTGGCGGAGAAGCGATGAATGTAAATAATATGAACTTGTCCACCGTTTCAACAGCCGTTGTAATGAATTTGCATCACTTTTTAAGGTGGGATCCGAATCCAGTGTTTTGAATGTGAAATAAAAAATTTTGTGATATTTTTCCAAATAAATATTTTTTTGTATTTTTATACCCTTTTTATATATTTTTTATATATATTTTTTATTTTTATTTTATATTTTTTTGGGTCGAAAACCTTTGTACACGCACAGAAAAAACCTGTTTGGACATGGTTGCCGCATCCATTTAATGCTTATCTAGAGTATGTAATTGTCGCGAAAACCATGTATTTTGTCTTTGTAAAAATAATTTTCGAGCGAAGAAAAATATATGTTGGCAATAAGCATTTAAATGGTTCTCAAATGCCGCAAACATGTGTTGTATATATACTTGTAGGCTTTGCTTTGTTCTACATATAAAAATGTATTATTATTTTAAATTACATATATTCATTCTCTGTATAATAGCTGAACTCATAAAAAGTATTTTCATTACTTAACAACATGTTCTATTATATAAATGGTAGAATTTCAGACCATTACATGGTCGGGAGCAGCGTTGCCAATTTAGCTTTTTTCCCGCTAGATTTGGCTTTTTTTGAAGACGTTTAGCGGGAAAAAAATGCATTTAGCTTGTAGCTTTTTTCTGGCTTTTTTTCATGACCCTTTTAGCTATTTTTGGTTTTTTTTTTATTTTCGACATGTTTCTATTGAAATATGGATAAAACGGCGTTTTTATCTCAGCCTTGCTGCAAGAATAAGGGTTTCCACATATTTCAAAGCTCAGTTGAAACATTAATAATGATTCCAGCCATTATGCGGGAATTTTTGTAGCAAATACACCTTGTTGTAAAGTTTTTTCATCATATTCATAAAAGTTATCGTAAAATTTAAATCTACTATTACCATACAAATTTGTTAGATAAACTGTCAGTAAATTATTGGGAATATTAGCATTTGACTCGTTTATCCTTTTTATGTTGTTATAATATTCTAAAGTTATTGCGATATTACTAAAATTAGTAGATGATGTTAAAATAGTAGATGTGAATTGCTTTGTGCACTGAAAAAATATTGTCGTGAGGCCAAAGATTTCATCTACTTAAAATACCAACACGAATTTTGGTTATAATAGCATTTGTGAATTTCTCTTATATAAACTGTTTTCCTTGTCCAAAAGACGATGAAGTCGTTTTGTCCTTATAATTAAGTGACTCAACTTAAAAATGGGTATGTTTTCATGAAAGAAGGAAGAATTAATGAAATAGTCTTTAAATGTGAGGAGTTTTTTCATCTTAACCACAAACCAAAATAGCGTTCAAAAATAGAAAATGTTTTTCGAAGGAAAAAATTTGTGATAGTAATCAAAATGTATCGAATACGCAAACAGAGCTAATATGCCTTAGATATTGTTACAGTCTCACAGAAGTGGAATTAAAATGAAAACAATATGCATTTTAAGTGAAATAAAGCCTTTAAGTTTGTTAAATTTCAATCAAAAATGTGACTTTTGATACAAAAAAATTTAGCTTTTTTCCAGCTATTTTTTTAGCATTTTTTAGCTATTTTTTTGGGCAAATCTAGCGGTTTTAGGTGAAACAATTCTGGCAACGCTGGTCGGGAGAATCATGTACCTGACCATGCAAGTTTTCGACTTTTTCGCAGGGAAAATCGTATTTTTATAAGTTACGTATAGACATGTCTAGAACCATTACATGGTCATAAATACCATGTACATTGTTTTCGTAACCATTTAATTTTTTAACTTTTTTGCAGCGAAATGAATTTTACAAAAACATTGAGCAGGTACACACGATTTTCATTTTGCGCGTCAGTCGTCTGTTGATTGTTTCTTGGAATGGACAGAGAATATGAAATTACTGTGTTTTGTGTTAATTTATTTATTCAGAAGTGGCACGTGGTTTTATGTGAACACAAAAAAGGTAAGTGTAATTGAAAAAATATACCTGGTTTTTGTACTGCATATAATTTATTTTTATTAGCAGTTATATGATGTCTGCGTTTATACATTTGGTGGGCACGAAGTAAATATGGAATGATTACTTATTGTTGAAATTGAACCAAAATAGATTGTGTAAAAATATAAGATGTTTGCTTGCACAACATTATAAATTCAAATAAACAATGATTTAATTTATAAAAAAAAAAAAAACAATACATAAAGTTAATTTTGTGTTTTCTTTTCTCAAGTGGCGTCCTTTTTTCGACGACGAAAAAAGACCATGTTCTTTTAACTGACTGGAAGAAAACCATTTTTGACGAATACCATAATATTTTGAATCGTGACCATTGTCTTTTGATAGAAACAAAATTCTTTTTATCAATATAATAACATTTTAGATGAGGACAATTTTATTTTTCTTAGAACTATGTATATTCACTGAGCTAAAATGGTTGCAGGTGAAAATGTTACATGGTCGCCGCAAAAATAGCTCCTATTATATTATTTTGCTCTTCGAATATGATTGTGACAATCATGTTTCTTCTCTGCGTGTAGTTAGTACCCTACATTCTGTCATTATTTATATTCATAATATATTAAGGTTATAAATATTATAAATAATAATATTTTTATGATTTTTAATGCATTATAACACTTGTTTGAAACGATTTCCCTCGAATATTTTCAAAAATATTAATTTTTCTATAATTGATTTAGCATTTTTCTGGCAAAATTTGAATAATTTGTACCATTTTATTTATTCTTACTCTTTTCTTAAACTATTTTAAAAACGAAAACAAAAAATAACGGATTAAAACATGAAAAAATGAACTTCCTTGTAGTTAAAATAATTAACTTCTTTGTGAGGACATTTTTGGAAGAGCTTTTAAAGTTGTGCCTTTAAAACAACTCCCAATTTTTTTGCTGGGAAAAGTGTAGAACTACTTTTACTCACTTTATTATAAATTAATTGTTAAGTTATATATTTTTAGCTAGGGGGGCTATAGCCCCCCTAGGAAAATTGTCTAGCTACGCTAATGTCGGTAGATCTGTCTACACGGATGAAAAAGACTGTTTTTCATATGTTTGGCTATAAACATTATATGTTTGGAAAACAAATTTTTAAACACAATATTTTTGAGTGCAAGCATATAATGTTCATAAACTAGCATAACATGTTTGGGACATATATGTTAATATGTTAGAACATATTATGTTTGGGACATAAAATGTTTTTAAATATAATATGCTTGGATGCAAACATATATTAATTTAGAAATAGCCTATAAACATATATGTGTTTAGTAGCTTGGAGCGCTATTTAACAGGGAGCGATATTGAATTAAGTTGGTGGTTGTTGCTTGTTATTACAAAATTAACATTTTATTTTTCCTTGGGCAATTGATCAGCTACTTCTTTGATCCTTACAAACTGTGTGGTCCGCTGTTCGAATCCCCGTCCGGCAAAAGGTAAAATTAAAATAAAAAAAAATCATACAATTGAATAATTTCTTCTACAATGTTTGTATTACAGAAAAAGGTGCTAAGAACTAAAAAATCTCGTGGAAGTGAGAAAGATGTGGGGGAATATACAATTGGGCAGAAACAAAATTTTGAGCATTCAGGTCGAAAACCTATGTTGTTAGCACCTATATTACCTGTTTATTTTCATAATTCATTATGATTGTAAATATATAAATAAATAAATAAAATTTTGAGCACAATATTGTTTGGGAGAATTTTTTTGAGCATATAATATTTTTGGGTGCAAAATGCTTCCAAACATATTATATGTTCACATAACATTATTGAATTTGGATGCAAAAATACAAAATGTTTGGAAATTGACTACCCAAACATATATTTTTTAGACCAATATGCTTTCAAACATATTATATATTGGAAGAGATCAAACATATAAATGTTTGGGCAATACCCAAAAATGTATATGCTTGAAGCAAAATATGTTTGGGAGTATATGTTACAGAAGCGATTTTTTGTGAGCGTGTATGTAGAGGTTACACCAAAACATCAACCAAAACTCACCGTATTAGGCACACCTAGTTGTGTACTTTAAATATCACTAGATTTTGAATTTCAGATAGATCATTGCCTATCTTCGAAACTGGCCTGTGTGTAGACAAAAATCGAATATCTATCAAATTTCAGGACGATTGTGTCATTATTGAAGGCTGTAGCGTTATATAGTCTTAGAATTTCTCCTTGATCAACAATATATACTTTATATAGTTGGAAATCGATAATTCAATGTGTTGCAATAGGAATGACAAACTTGTATACCCCCATCACTTATCTAGTTACTGGTTGAACTGTTCCGCTTGATTTGTCCTCAAACCCACCTGAAATTTCAAAGGAAACCCTAATATTTGATTCATGGTGGTGGATATTTAAGATTCGACCTGGCCGAACTTACGGCCGTATATAGTTGTTTTATTATTTGTTTAGTGAACATTTGTTCGACGAATACTATCTTCTCTCAGTCAATCTGTGGACAAGTTAAAGAAAATGCAGTTGTTAAGAAGAAGGCGATTTAATAAAATAGGTTAAAAATATCATATAACAAGTGAGTAAAGTAGAAAGTCGGGCGGGGCCGACTATATCATACCCTAAACCATCCCTACTGAATTAGTAAACATAAGCATTTGGGGGGTATCATTGGTATCGGTTTTGGGGAACATAAAGGGGGGTACATGTTTATGGGTGTCTTGTCACAATCTGAGCAGAAATGTCTAATATTAGGAGCTATAGTTTATTTTGCACCAAAAGAGTTAGTATGCCACTAATATTGAGTTCATTATTAAACAAGTGAGTAAAGTAGAAAGTCAGGCGGGGCCGACTATATCATACCCTAAACCACCCCTACTGAATTAGTAAACATAAGCATTTGGGGGGTATCATTGGTAGCGGTTTTGGGAACATAAAGGGGGGTACATGTTTATGGGTGTCTTGTCACAATCTGAGCAGAAATGTCTAACATTAGGAGCTATAGTTTATTTTGCACCAAAAGAGTTAGTATGCCACTAATATTGAGTTCATTATTAAAAAAGAGGAAATCGGTCAATTAGTTGTGGGTAATAAATCCAAATTTCTGCAAATAGGGCAATAGATTTATGTAAGAGCTACATGTAAGTCTAAATACGATCAGCTAGTACATCAAATTTTGAAATTTGAATAACATAGGTTAATAAATAAGAGTATTATGGCCAAATATGACAAAATCGAGCGATGCATATATATGGGAGCTATATCTAAATCTGAACCAATTTGTATAATATTTTGCAGGTATGATTGATACCACAGAAGGTCACTTTGTGTAAAATTTGAGTACGATCAGTTAGTAAATGAGGCCCCTATGGTCAAAAATAAGGTTATTAGGGGCAAATTTTTCAAAATCGGGCGATACATATATATGGGAGCTATATCTAAATTTGAACCGATTTCGATGAAATTTTGCACATACAGTTAGAGCTATAGAAGATTACATTTAGCCAACCTTGGTTACGATCGGTTGATAAATAAGGGTTTTACGGCCAAATTTGGCAAAATCGGGCGATACATATATATGGGAGCTATATCTAAATCTGAACCGATTTCGATGAAATTACGCACATACAGTTAGAGCTATAGAAAATTACATTTAGCCAACTTTGAGTACGATCGGTCGATAAATAAGGGTTTTACGGCCAAATTTGAGCAAATCGGGCGATACATATATATGAGAGCTATATCTAAATCTGAACCGATTTCGATGAAATTGCGCATATACAGTAAGAGGTATAGAAGATTATATTTAGCCAACTTTGAGCACTATCGGTTGATAAGTAAGGGTTTTACGGCCAACTTTGGCAAAATCGGGCGATACATATATATGGGAGCTATATCTAAATCTGAACAGCTTTCGATTATTTTTGGCACATATTGTCAGTACCATAAAAGATTAGAGTAAGCCAAGTTTGAGTAAGATCGCTTAATAAATAAGGTTTTATGGCCAAATTTGGGAAAATCGGGCGATACATATATATGGGAGCTATATCTAAATCTGAACCGATTTCGATAAAATTTTGCAGACTTAAAGGGTGATGAAAAAGTTTACTATGTGCAAAATTTGATGACGATCGGTGAGTAAAAAAGCGCAACGTGACTCCATATGTCGAAATCGGGCGATACATATATATGGGAGCTATATCTAAATTTGATCCGATTTCTTCCAAATTCAATAGCGTTCGTCCTTGTGCCCAAAAAACACCCTGTACCAAATTTCATACAAATCGGTTAATAATTGCGACCGGAATCCTGTGAACAACAAATACATGGACAGACGGACGGACGGACGGACGGACGGACGCCAAGCGCTAGATCGATTCAGGAGGTGATTCTGAGTCGATCGGTATATATTTTATGGGGTCTAAAATCAATATTTCTTGTAGGCACATTTTTTGGCAGATCAAACTTATTATACCTTGACCACTATGTGGTTTAGGGTATAAAATGTGGTAATTGTATATTAAATATATGTATTAATAATTAACAGCATCGACTGGCCTGAAATATTAGTTTATTATTCCACTATTTCCAATTTCCATGTAAAGTTACCAACTGTAAAACGTAATGCTTCTCTTCTTCTTGTTCCTTTCACTTTTAATAAGATGCTGCGTAACGATTTTGTCCTCCTTTTACAATTTGAATACCTACGAATATAAAAAATTATAAACCAATTTTTTCACAAAAGGTGAGCGTCACTGTACGAATGTTACCTGATAATTAAAGATTCCAAAATGAAGACGAATGAAGGCTAGGTTAGGTTAGGTTATGTGGCTGCCCGATGTATCAGGCACACTTAGACTATTCAGTCCATTGTGATACCACAGTGGTGAACTTCTCTCTTATCAATGAGTGCTGCCCGATTCCATGTTAAGCTCAATGACAAGGGACCTCCTTTTTATAGCCGAGTCCGAACGGCGTTCCACATTCCAGTGAAACCACTTAGAGAAGCCTTGAAACCCTCAGAAATGTCACCAGCATTACTGAGGTGGGATAATCCACCGCTGAAAAACTTTTTGGTGTTCGGTCGTAGCAGGAATCGAACCCACGACCTTGTGTATGCAAGGCGGGCATGCTAACCATTGCACCACGGTGGCTCCGAATGAAGGGGTTGTTATTCTGTTGCTTTTTCTTTCTTTATAGACCATCACGAACATTGATTGACTTATTGTTTGTTATTTATGTTCAATAATTTTGAAAAAAAACGAAAATTTTTCTTACTAATTTAAAATAACAAATATTTTATTTGTTATTTATTATATTATTTTACTATATTATTCTTTAACAATCTCTCCGTTTACCATAACAACTAAAAAATCAACCCACGTGCAAACATATCGATTACATCGATGACATGTATCGATTACAGTTAGATAAAAGAAATATAGGAAAATTTCCTATATTCTAACAAGTGTGTTTCTTTAAGTTTTGAAAGGATTGAATACTTCTTAGTACGAATGAACTAAATTATTTTTCTGTGCAAAGTGTTACTCGTATGTATGATAAGTTTTCTATAATAAAGGAAGTCAGTGTTATCGTTTTATAAGAAATTTTACTACATTTGAGGAAACTTGGATTTAGTTCGTTTTTGTGTATTTTTACGAATGCTTTGTTATCAGTGAATAAAATTTTCTTATTCAGTTGTAAATTCTTATACCCAGCGAAGAAAACAGTATTAGTAAAATCCCATGCCTTATTGTAGTTAATGAACTATTCCTAACTGCTTTCAGTTTAGGATTTTTTACTGAAACAAGTCAATTTTATTAATTCATAGAAAAATTTAACTTAATGGAAATAAAATGGCTAAACTAAATTGATATACGTTTTTTCCTTTAGTTTCGAAGGCACTTTTTTCTGGGTGTATGTAATGGGAAATCAATGCCTTGTTTCTGCAAATAAATGCCTTTTATAAGACCTTATGAAGAGCGATTTCCGCCGCTGGGATGATCTAATATTACAAATTTTCTATACAAACACACATATCTGTACCTAATGTTTGCCAACTTCACAAATAAACGATTAAAACACGTACAATACTAAGTTTGTAATTTATTTTCCTGGCAAAGAAACCTTAGGATTCCACAAACATATTTCAAGTGTGAGACACAACTTGTAGAGCAATATATAGAAGTACATAAATCTCTAACAACTCCTAACAATACTACAGAAAATTGTTGATTTCAATGTATTTGGCTTAAAGAGACGACAAGGGGGCTATTTCAGTAGAAATTTTGTTTTCCCTACGAGAAAAGTCCTTCCATTATTCATTGACAACTACATAGTTTTATTTTTTTTTTTTTGCTTCTCATCCTGATGATTGTTGTTCATCAGAAATTCTTCGTGCCTCATTGTCATTATTATTATTCAAGATTGTTCACATGGAAGAAGTATGATGTGCCAGCAATGGCTTCAAACGAACGATAACAGGCATCAAAATCATCGTCCTTGCTACAATTTCAGGATGTTGCTTTAGAGTCTGGTGTTATGAGGCGGATGGTAGGTGTTGTTGCTGCAATCATTTGCAATGATTGTTGTGAAATGTAATTTTTGTTAAAAAATCGTGCTAAAATGTTCATTTTGTAAGTCATTCAAGTGCTACAATTAAATTTAATTGCATTGCAGCGTCAAGGAGTATAGCAACAGTCCCATGTTGAAATTGGTTGCAGCATTATATCATTGTACCTATCGCCTTGCATTCTAATTCAATTTGCTTAATTACACCCAAATAAATACTATGCCCGGCTTCACATTGCAAACGTAATTTCTAATTTTGTCAAGTGATTCTTTGTGTTGACTTAAATTCAACAAAAATTCTTTGGCAACATGGACTTTTTCCTTGTCCGGGTAACCAACATCCTTATCAGCATATTTAATCTAATTCGAAATGCATATTCCTGTTTGACCAAAAATATTCTTTAAACGAGATGGTGGAATATTCTCATTCATGGACGCATTATTACATATACCAAGAAATGTAAACCCATACTTTTACGCATTCATGCGGAAACCTACAGTGAATGTAAAAACTACAAGCACATTTCATAATATCCCCCAACATATATGGTACACTCTGACAAATAATTATGATCAACTGAATAGCTGCACTGAAAGAAGAATTTTAATCACGAAAAGTAGAGTATCGATCACAAATTTAATTACAAAAGAATATACATACATGATTTCTTCGGCTCAATTCTATGATATTTTTTGATTCATTTAAAAATTTAATTGAAATTGAAAACTTCAATACAAAAAAAAAATTCTTGAGCAACTTGGAAAAGCAAATTTCATCCGATTCGGCTTAATTTTGGTTCCCCATATAAACCTACCCCTAAATTTGATTTCTAAAGCCTCATAGCGGAACAAATGCCATCAATTCCGATTGAAATTTGGCTCTCTATTGGGCAAAAATTGCTTCATATCAGTTCCAGAAGTGAATTAGCTTATATACACTCAAAAAAAGTTTACTTGGATGCAAAGATTTAGACCTTCCCTTAAGGATTTTGGTATTGATTAAGAGCCAAAGATGCGGCTTCTTTAAAATAAAGAAATTTTGTAGAGACCTATCTGGCTTTAAATCTAGAATCAATAAAATTAAAAGTAGGATACAGATCTCATTTATCAAATGTTCATTCTCTTTTCGCGGTTTATTAACAAAGTTATTCACGTACAAGCAAATGTCATTTTAAAAACCCAAATTATAACGGATACTTCAAAGTAAAAAATGTTTTCTTAATTCCAACAAAAACTTTAAACCAAAGACGCTAAATCCTCCAAATAAGTCTTAGCCTTGCCCTTTTCGAAGCAAAGATTATAAACTTAATTTTAATTAAAATTTCATCATTTTAAAGAAATTTGTCCCTAATATTTTGTAAATTTCGCATCCTAAAATTTAGATTGCGTAATCTTTAATATCACGTAAATTTTTTTTAGTATAGATATTTAATTCGCTGGTTTTGTCCAACATTCAGTCTGGAGAATTTTCGACGCAATTCGAGTTGGAGGGATAATAAGTTTCGACGTGGCCAAACTTTCAGCCATATATATTTTTATACCCTCCATCATAGGATGGGGGTATATTAACTTTGTCATTCCGTTTGTAACACATCGAAATATTGCTCTAAGACCCCATATAGTATATATATTCTGGGTCGTGGTGAAATTCTGAGTCGATCTAAGCATGTCCGTCCGTCCGTCCGTCCGTCCGTCCGTCTGTTGAAATCACGCTAACTTCCGAACGAAACAAGCTATCGGCTTGCAACTTGGCACAAGTAGTTGCTATCGATGTAGGTCGGATGGTATTGAAAATGGGCCATATCGGTCCACTCTTGCGTATAGCCCCCATATAAGGGAACCCTCAGATTTGGCTTGTGGAGCCTCTAACAGAAGCATATTTAATCCGATCCGGCTGAAATTTGGTATATGGTGTTGGTATATGGTCTCTAACAACCGTGCAAAAATTGGTCCACATCGGTCCATAATTATATATAGCCCCCATATAAACCGATCCCCAGATTTGGCTTGCGGAGCCTAAAAGAGAAGCAAATTTCGTCCGATCCGGCTGAAATTTGGTACATGGTGTTGGTATATGGTCTCTAACAACCAAGCAAAAATTGGTCCACATCGGTCCATAATTATATATAGCCCCCATATAAACCGATCCCCAGATTTGGCTTGCGGAGCTTCAAAGTGAAGCAAATTTCATCCGATCCGGCTGAAATTTGGTACATGGTGTTGGTATATGGTCTCTAACAACCATGCAAAAATTGGTCCACATCGGTCCATAATTATATATAGACCCCATATAAACCGATCTCCAGATTTGGCTTGCGAAGCCTCAAAGAGAAGCAAATTGCATCCGATCCGGCTGAAATTTGGTACATGGTATTGGTATATGGTCTCTAACAACCATGCAAAAATTGGTCCACATCGGTCCATAATTATATATAGACCCCATATAAACCGATCTCCAGATTTGGCTTGCGAAGCCTCAAAGAGAAGCAAATTGCATCCGATTCGGCTGAAATTTGGTACATGGTATTGGTATATGGTCTCTAACAACCGTGCAAATATTGGTCCATATCTGTTTGTAATCATGGTTGCCACTAGAGCCAAAAATAATCTACCAAAATTTCATTTCTATAGAAAATTTTGTCAAAATTTTATTTCTATAGAAAATGTTGTCAAAATTTTATTCGGTTCATAATCATGGTTGCCACTCGAGCCAAAAAAAATCTACCAAGATTTTATTTCTATAGAAAATTTTGTCAAAAGTTTATTTGTATAGAAAATTTTGTTAAAATTTTATTTCTGTAGAAATTTTCTTTCTATAGAAAATTTTTTCAAAATTTTTATTTCTATAGAAAATTTTGTGGAAATTTTATTTCTATAGAAAAATTTTTTAAAATTTTATTTCTGTAGAAAATTTTGTCAAAATTTTATGTCTACTTTGTCAAACTGAATTATATACGTATTGGATCGATCTTTTTTGATTTAATATATACCACGTATGAACTTACATACAATTTAGAAGATGGTGTTAGGAGGTTTTAAGATAACTTGCCATCGGCAAGCGTTACCGCAACATAAGTAATTCGATTGTGGATGGCAGTGTTTAGAAGAAGTTTCAACGCAATCCATGATGGAGGGTACATAAGCTTCGGCCTGGCCGAACTTACGGCCGTATATACTTGTTTATTTTTATGATAAACCCAATTTTGTTCATGGAAACAATATTGAACCCCAATGTATGACATAGGTTAGATTAGGTGGCAGCCCGATGTATCAGGCTTACTTAGCCTATTCAGTCCATTGTGATACCTCATTGGTGAACTTCTCTCTTATCACTGAGTGCTGCGCGATTCCATGTTAAGCTGAATGACAAGAGACCTCCTTTTCATAACCGAGTCCGAACTGCGTTCCACATTGCAGTGAAACCACTTAAAGAAGCTCTGAAACCCTCAGAAATGTCACCAGCATTACTGAGGTGGGATAATCCACCGCTGAAAAATTTGTTGGTGTTCGGTCGAAGCAGGAATCGAACCCACGGCCTTGTGTATGCAAGGCGGGCATGTATGACATAACAATTCGCCTATGCCCTCATTGACTTCACTGACACATTCCCTTTATCACCTGCACTATAATGTTATAAATCGGAACAGAACCATGGTATCTAGGACTAAGGTTTGAGTACCACTTTTCCGCAAACATAAATTCACATACACCCTTATTGTTTCGAATTTCCTGGTAGAATGGGTCCCTTATAGACGAGATCCATACGGTAGGTTAAATTAAGTAAAGTGACGATATTTTGAGTTATTGATACCATTGGTGGTTAGCTTCTCTCTTATCAAGGAGTGCTGTCCAGAGATGACCCGAGTAGCAAATTTTTTGGATTTTCTACTGTCACAAAGTTGTAAACGTCGAAAACGTCGAAAACGTCATATACCTGTATAAAACGTATTAAATGTCAAAAATACTTACAGGATCCTATTTTTAATATCCTTCGACATGAAAACATCACATTAAAGTATTTTACATTTTTTTTTATAAAATTATTATTTTGACATTTTTACTCAAGAGAATTTGCATAATTTGGAAAAAATGTAAGCCATACACCGAAAGAAAAAGCGTTCGTCACATTGACGATTCAGTTTCATCAATGCGAAATCAATCATCAAAGTCAATTTTTGTTCTTTTCATAGTTTGCCACATCGACGATCTAGTTTCGTCTACGAGACGAAATTATTTTCTTCCTGATTCAGCGAAAGTTAACCAAAATTAACATTTGATTTAAATTTTTTTCGTTTATATGATGTCCCATTATATGAATTCCACATTTTAATATAAGTTGGACAAAAGTTTTAAGTATTTTATTTCCATGATGTAGCAAGGATGCTAGTTTTCGTCAATGCGATAAAAGAATCTTCAAATTGATGAAACATACTTTTCTCTGAAATATGTATCGAAAAAATCTCAATATTAAATAAAACATCAAACGATATACGGTATATATAGTATATTGATGATTGTAATTTAAATTTTCCATTAGAACTACAGTGAAACACCTAAATGTCGAATCAATCGTAATGTGACGACGCAGTGTTTAATGGGATGATAAAATCCATACGTCCCGTAGATGTGTATTTATTTCTCTACCTAAAAAACACACACACAGCCAAAGCGCTTGCTACGTTCTTCTTTCAAATAACTGCACACCAGGGCTGCCAATAAAATTTCAAGAAAAATCGTCACTTTTTTCGATAAAAATCGTCATAATCGGCAGTTGCATTTTAAAAATCGTCAAAAAATCGGCAATATAACTTATATTAAAATTAAACGTATTTTTTGGGAAAACTAAAAACAAAATAAATAAAGAAATCAGTTTTGTATACAAATAGCATTACCATAAAAATCTTTTTTTTTTTTTTGTTAAACAAAAATATTTCGTAATTTTTGTATAAAAATATATTATTCTAAAATATGGTTATTAATTGAGTAACATTTTTAATTATATATTTTGAAACTAAACAAAAAGTCCCATATTTTCCAAAACAAGTGATTTTTATGGTGGTTATTTTTTATACTGTACTAGAATTTTATCATAATTAGTAAAAGTTTCTATTGCACATTCTGTGTAAATCATTATCAATTTTGGTATTAAAATAATTTGAGTTATTTCATTTTAGTTTGTTTTTTGAACAGAATATTCCATCCAATGAATTATTCTCCAGGTATCGTCCAATTTTAGTTTTTTGTTTAAAAATTTCTACGTTTGCTGTGGAGTTTGGAAGAATCATGATTATTTGTACGAATTTTGACAAAACTCGAAAAGCCAAAGTACTCCACGTTCTGTTTCCGAATTTTTTCCCCAACATTTTTCAAATTTATTTTAATATTTTCCAAAATTTCTTCAAAATAAAAATTTAAACTCCATTAACTATGTGTCTAATATCGTTAAAATCGGGAAAAAATCGGAGTTGTCCATTTTGTGAGTAAAAAATCGTCAAAATGCCGATAAATCGGCAAAATTGGCAGCCCTGCTGCACACAGCTTTTATTAATGAGAACAAAGTTATTTTTTGTTGGGTATTACATACTCTCTCCACATTTAATTTAACTCAAACGAGAATTTGAGCAAACATTTGTTCACATGGTTGTTTTCAAATTGTCTTCCAAGATGTATGAGAGCAATTAAAGTCGTCAATTTGACGAAAAAAGTAATCAAGTAGACGAAAATTTTCATCTACTCCTTTGATATGTATTCAAATACTACTGCAATAACACATCCATACGTAGTTGTGTAGTAGAAATGTTGTTTTTTATACCCTGCTCCACACTGTGGAACAGGGTATTATAAGTTAGTGCATATGTTTGCAACACCCAGAAGGAGACGAGATAGACACATGGTGTCTTTGGCAAAAATGCTCAGGGTGGGCTCTTGAGTCGATATAGCGATGTCCGTCTGTCCGTGAACACATTTTTGTAATCAAAGTCTAGGTCGCAGTTTTAGTCCAATCGACTTCAAATTTGGCACAAGTATGTGTTTTGGCTCAGAATAGATCCCTATTGATTTTGGAAGAAATCGGTTCAGATTTAGATATATCTCCCATATATATATTTCGCCCGATATGAACTTATATGGCCCCAGAAGCCAGAGTTTTACCCTAATTTACTTAAAATTTTGCACAAGAAGAACAATTAGTACTATAGTCAAGTGTGCCAAATTTTATTGAAATCGGTTCAGATTTAGATATAGCTCCCATATATATCTTTCGCCCGATATGGACTAATACGGTCCCATAAGCCACAGTTTTACCCCAATTTGGTTGAAATTTTGCACAGGGAGTAGAATTAGCATTGTAGCTATGCGTGCCAAATTTGGTTGAAATCGGTTCAGATTTAGATATAGCTCCCATATATAGCTTTCGCCCGATTTACACTCATATGACCACAGAGGCCAATTTTTAACTCCGATTTAGTTGAAATTTTGCACAGGTCATAGAATTAGCATTGTTGCTATGCGTGCCAAATTTTGTTGAAATCGGTTCAGATTTAGATATAGCTCCCATATATATGTTTTTCTGATTTCGACAAAAATGGTCAAAATACCAACATTTTCCTTGTAAAATCGCCACTGCTTAGTCGAAAAGTTGTAAAAATGGCTCTAATTTTCCTAAACTTCTAATAAATAAAGGGTGATTTGTTAAGAGCTTGATAACTTTAAAAAAAAAAAAAAACGCATAATTTGCAAAATCTCATCGGTTCTTTATTTGAAACGTTAGATTGGTCCATGACATTTACTTTTTGAAGATAATTTCATTTAAATGTTGACCGCGGCTGCGTCTTAGGTGGTGCATTCGGAAAGTCCAATTTTGGGCAACTTTTTCGAGCATTTCGGCCGGAATAGCCCGAATTTCTTCGGAAATGTTGTCTTCCAAAGCTGGAATAGTTGCTGGCTTATTTCTGTAGACTTTAGACTTGACGTAGCCCCACAAAAAATAGTCTAAAGGCGTCAAATCGCATGATCTTGGTGGCCAACTTACCGGTCCATTTCTTGAGATGAATTGTTCTCCGAAGTTTTCCCTCAAAATGGCCATAGAATCGCGAGCTGTGTGGCATGTAGCGCCATCTTGTTGAAACCACATGTCAACCAAGTTCAGTTCTTCCATTTTTGGCAACAAAAAGTTTGTTAGCATCGAACGATAGCGATCGCCATTCACCGTAACGTTGCGTCCAACAGCATCTTTGAAAAAATACGGTCCAATGATTCCACCAGCATACAAACCACACCAAACAGTGCATTTTTCGGGATGCATGGGCAGTTCTTGAACGGCTTCTGGTTGCTCTTCACTCCAAATGCGGCAATTTTGCTTATTTACGTAGCCATTCAACCAGAAATGAGCCTCATCGCTGAACAAAATTTGTCGATAAAAAAGCGGATTTTCTGCCAACTTTTCTAGGGCCCATTCACTGAAAATTCGACGTTGTGGCAGATCGTAAGTCTATTCATGATGAAATGTCAAAGCATACTGAGCATCTTTCTCTTTGACACCATGTCTGAAATCCCACGTGATCTGTCAAATACTAATGCATGAAAATCCTAACCTCAAAAGAATCACCCTTTATATATCGAGCGATAAATCATAAATAAACTTTTGCGAAGTTTAAACGTTTCCCATATTTTTTACTAACATTGTGTTCCACCCTAGTGCATTAGCCGACTTAAATTTTGAGTCTATAGATTTTGTAGAAGTCTATCAAATTCTGTTCAGATCGAGTGATATTTAAATGTATGTATTTGGGACAAACCTTTATATATAGCCCCCAACACATTTGACGTTTGATTTCAAATGGTTCTTCTCAGTTAATGAGTTTAGTTGAAAGTGTAAAGGTGGTGGCGCATGCCGAAAATAAAGAGCTAATTGATTAAAATTGTGAAAATGAAAAGAAAAACAAAATGTGACTAAAAACAAAAAAAACATGAAGTGTTATATATGGACAAAAAATTTAACCAAAATGACGAATATTTTAAGCATTTAAAATGTTATAATTTGCTTAAACACATAGACAATCGACGATGTTGTGGGACATTATACAAGGATGCTTCTTCTTTTGAGAGGCATGCGCCTGCGTTACAAGAAAATATAGAAAATGAATTCGTTGCGAAGATAACAAGTGTAATTTTAAATTTATTATGGACAATTTATTGTTTTACGAAACATTTATATGTTATATGTTTATGGAAGTATTTCTAAATTTACAGATATTTGCCGCAACATTTTTCGTTCTGTGAAAAGAGAATATGGTTTTAAACTGAAATTAAAGGAGATAGACGAATTGAACGGACAAAAAACTCAAAAGGAAGATGAACATTTGTTCAAAATTTTAAAAGGATCGAATATATTTTACAATAATTCAAAATATCAGTTTTTAAATTCTTCTTTATAAATTTTTTACCCCACAGGATGAACCCATAAACCTTTTTATACTTGTTAATGGTGATCTAAACACTATTAAAGTAACAGAATGTTTGTGTATCTAGATGGTCAATTTATCAACATCAGCAGCTTTGCAAGATACGTATGATAATTTTTTTTATTTCGTTAGTTGTACTTTATTTCAAATAAATAAAATTTAAAATCAATTAAAAAAACAATAGGGTTGTTTATTAAAAGTGTCGTAGGTTAGGTTAGGTGGCAGCCCGATGTATCAGGCTCACTTAGACTATTCAGTCCATTGTGATACCACATTGGTGAAGTGTCGTAGAAAATATTTCTGATAATCCATTTCTCAATCTGATGTCATTTGTATATTTATATTTATATAAAGTCAAATTTGTGATAAGGACGGGAATGTTCTGAATGTAAACGACTTGATATTATAGAGCGGACCAGCGTTGCCAGAATTGTTTCACCAAAAACCGCTTATTTACTTGTTATTTTAAAATATTAAATGATCTAAGCATGCTTTGGATTTGGTAAAAAAAAATGATTTGTCATTTTTTTAAATAAAATTTTAGTTTGGTTTTGAAATTGTGAAAAATTCGAAATACATTACTTTTATTTAAATTGTAAAAAATACCTATAGTTTACATTTCCCAGTAAAAACATTTTCCTTTTCTTCATGAGCTATCAAAGTGCTTTAAAAACGTGCTAACGCCAACTTAAATTTCCAAATTCAGACTCGACTTCAAGTAGTAATTATTGTATATATACGTTTTTTAAAATAAAGTGTTGAAAAACATCTTCTATTTTTGAACGCTATTTTGGTTTGTGGTTAAGATGCAAAAACTCCTCACATTTAGAGACTATTTCATTAATTCTTCCTTCTTTCATGAAAATATACCCATTTTTAAGTTGAATCACTTAATTATCGTCTTTTGGACAATGAAAACAGTTTATATAAAAGAAATTCACAAATGCTATTATAACCAAAATTCGCGTTCGTATTTTAAGGAGACGACAATATTTTTTCAGTGCACAAAGATATTCACATCTACTATTTTTATTTAGTAATATCGTAATAATTTTAGAATATTATAATAACATAAAAAGGATAAACGAGTCAAATGATAATATTCCCAATAATTTACTGACAGTTTATCTAACAAATTTGTATGGTAATAGTAGATTTAAAGTTTACGATAACTTTTATGTATATAATGAAAAAACTTTACAACAAGGTGTATTTGCTACAAAAATGCCCGCATAATGGCTGGACTCATTATTAATGTTTCAACTGAGCTTTGAAATATGTGGAAACCCTTATACTTGCAGCAAGGCTTAGATAAAAACGCCGATTTATCCATATTTCAATAGAAACATGTCGAAAATAAAAAAAGCCAAAAATAGCTAAAAGGGTCATGAAAAAAAGCCAGAAAAAAAGCTAAAAGCTAAATGCATTTTTCCCGCTAAACGTCTTCAAAAAAAGCCAAATCTAGCGGGGAAAAAAGCTAAATTGGCAACGCTGGAGCGGACGAATATAATAATATCCGTCAATGCATTAATATAAATTTGTCTATGTAGTGAACATATCCCTTACCATAAAATTGATTTCTATTGATGAATATGTTACATCAAATTTATGAACGGTTCACATCATATTGATGAATCGATTATATCATATTGATGAATGGATTACGTCAAATTTAGGAAAAGCATTCATCGCTGTAACGACGGCGTTTGTAGCGATGACGAAGAAGAATCATGCTTTTGAAGAATTTCATCATCGCATGGATGAAAGCGAATAATCGCAGATACGAAAAATATAAACGCATAGATGAAATACTTTCATCACCTGGACGTAATATAGTGGTCATTGGGATGTCACTGTGTTCATCACAGTGATGAATTACAATTCATCGCCATGAGGAAAAATTCATCACCGGGATGAAATGTTACGTTAGCTCATTTTTGACGAAAAATTCGTCACCGGGACGTAAAAATTCATTATCATGACGTAAATTTTCCTTTCATATGTGTTTCTTAAAAACATATACTTTACAAATTCGTATATTGTCAAAAACTAAGTATTTTAGGAAGGTTAGTATTTACTTACTATTTCATTATTAAAAAGACATTCGTAAATACAATATTTTGAAAACAAAAAGTACGAAAAAACGGTTCTAAAAAACGTATACTGAATAAATTCTTATATTGTCAAAAACCAAATATTTTAAGAAGGTTTACGACGTTTTTGACGTATAGTAAAATACGTCGTAAATGTATGTCAAATACGTTACAGTTTAGGACAGACCATCTCTGGTGCTGCCCGATGGCGAGGGAACCCCTTTTTATAGCCAACACACAAAAAAATCTGATTCAATCACGAAATTAATTGATCCAATTAATTTTTTAATTGAAATGTCTTCAATCACAGAAATGATAGTATCAATTAAAAAATTAATTGACAGTCAATTAAAAAATTAATTGATCCAATTAAAAAATTAATTGATACTATTAATTTGTGTGATTGATTTTTACTTCAATTAAAAAATTTGTTGATTCAATTAAATTTTTAATTGAATATTTTTAAAACTCAATTAAGATTTTAATTGGAAAAATGTTCGTGAAATTTTTTTCTGTGAAGTACACCGTTAGGATGATACCAACTAGAGAAACTTTGAAACCCTCAAAAATGTCACCAGCGCTGAAACTCGAAACTGGTATTGAGCCCACAACCAATTTTCAATTTGTAAAAACGTCGAGTTCTCCACAGAGTAAGCATTTGCAAGTGCTGATTATACAGCGTTGGACGCAAGGACTATTTGCCCATTTTATTTTGCCCTCTGTGTATATTAACTACGGTTAGTACTACTGTATATTTATGCACTCTAGTTTTATTTAATTTGTATTACTTTTTTTATAGTTCGTTAGTGTTTCTTTACTTTTTAATTAAAATTTTTAGAAAACCTTGCGAAACCCCAACGCATAGATATGTCGAAATGCGGACATAGATGTACGAATGTGCGGACCAGTTATTCTATGGCAGTGATTTCAGCATATGTTTCATAGTCATAGTCGCCGTCACGCGAACAAACAGCCGTATTTCATTGTATACCTGTAATTGCATACATCACATGTACAAAATTTTTCATATTCACCAATATTTACTAGGGTTGATAGAAATTGGAAAAATAAAACATTAATGTCATATAGCAAAGAATTATTTAAATTAAGTTACTGTACAAGTTAAACCCTATCAGCATCAATTATCGAGACAAATTTTACCTTTGGCTTTTCCCGGCCATTTATAGAAATATCAAAAGATGTTCCGATAGCCAAGTTTTTGGCCATAATATATATGACGATCGACAAATAATAATTTCTAGAGTTGCGATAATGCTAATAAGTTTTACATTTATTTATTATTATTAGCAGTTATCGAATGGCCTGCTCGTCAAAATGGAAATATGCCCAATTATATTATTTTGTCCCATGATTATGATCCCAAAAATTATGAAATTTTTTCCTTGATATCTTGCATTACTTTTTTTTCTATTTATTTAGGTTAGGTTAGGTTATGTGGCAGCCCGATGTATCAGGCTCGCTTAGACTATTCAGTCCATTGTGATACCACAGTGGTGAACTTCTCTCTTATCACCGAGTGCTGCCCGATTCCATGTTAGGCTCAATGACAAGGGACCTTCTTTTTATGGCCGAGTCCGAACGGCGTTCCACATTCCAGTAAAACCACTTAGAGAAGCTTTGAAACCCTCAGAAATGTCACCAGCATTACTGAGGTGGGATAATCCACCGCTGAAAAACTTTTTGGTGTTCGGTCGTAGCAGGAATCGAACCCACGACCTTGTGTATGCAAGGCGGGCAAGGTAACCATTGCACCACGGTGGCTCCCATTTATGCCATTTAGTGAAATATATGTATGAGGGTATTGAAACGATTATAATCAGTCCACTCTTATGCACCAGCCATTGTCCATTCATTGCCACATACCATAGATATTTAAGGTAAATAAAAACATACAAACTCTAATACAAAACTCCATATGTACGAGTATCTCCACATATGTATACAATATATCCCACTGAACAACTTTAATAGAAGTTGTTACAAGCTCGAAAACTGCTTACTATTTGTACTATTTTTGGGGTTGGAGAACGGTTTCTAGTAAAAACTAGTAAAAGTATCAACTACCCAGCAAAAAAAAGCGTCGCCAAAAAAGTAAAGAAAATGTTCTTTTTTGACCTGGAGGTTGTGAAAAATTGACGCAGAAGCGATGAATTTAACATGGGCTTGTCATAGGACGGAAGACCTCCATTTCAACAGCCGTTGCACTGAATTTGCATCACATCTTTAGGTGTGATCCAAATTCAATGTTTTGGATGTAAATTAACAAATTCTGTGATATTTTGTCAAATAAATAATTTTTATAATTTGTAATGGATTCTAACGCTTTGAATCTCTGTATTCCTCAACTCGAAAACGGCCATCGACTGCCGCAAATCTCTCAATGAGATGGCTGAGCAGCACAATATTCACCTAATACGGGTGCCTGGCCACAGGATAATACCGGAGAACTGCGAAGCAGATGAGCTAACAAGGCTAGGAACTATCTTACATATTCCAGGGGAACTAGAATCTGTTGGTGTGCCTCTGGCTACCAGCAAGCCTTACTGCGTGAGAAGGCTGTCATGATGGCAAATGTTCGATGGGAGAATTGCAAGGGTTGTAACGACACCAAGCAAATATGGCCCCATTTAAACTTAAACCGCACACTAGATACGCTAGTGTTCTCGAGACGCCAGATATCACTCCTGATATCTGCTATAACGGGTCGCTGCCTGATAGGCGATTTTGCAAAAACTATTGATGCGAAGTATAATGACTATTGTATATAATGACTATTGTCATGATGCGGAGATAAAGGAATCAATAAAACACCTCTTGTGTGAGTGTCCTGCATTTTGTGTAAGGCGTAAGCAAATTTTAGATGCATATAGCTTCAGATTACTGGCGGACCTGGAAAACGTTAACTTAAGCAGTCTGCTAATGTTTTTGGAACAATCTGCTGGGTTCAAGAGAAGAAAATAATCGAGAAGGTTCAACGGTTAAAACTAGAAGTGCCCATATGTAATAGGTACTTTTAGTTAATGTGGTATCACAATGGACTGAATAGTCTAAGTGAGCCTTAATCGGACTGCCACTTTAACCTAACCTAACCTAACGCTTGTCGGAAACCTCAAATATTTTCAAAAATTCACAAGTTTTTCAGATTGGAATTAGCGTTTTTTTTTTCGACAAAATTTAAATGGTTTGTACCATTTTATGAATTCTTACTCTGTTTTTAACCTATTTGAAACAAAACAAGTATATACGGCCGTAAGTTCGGCCAGGCCGAAGCTTATGTACCCTCCACCATGGATTGCGTAGAAACTTCTACTGAAGACTGTCATCCACAATCGAATTACTTGGGTTGCGGTAACACTTGCCGATGGCAAGGTATCTTAAAACTTAACTTAAACCTAACACCGTAATATATACCACATAGTCCATACGTGGTATATATTAAACTAAACAAGTATATACGGCCGTAAGTTCGGCCAGGCCGAAGCTTATGTACCCTCCATCATGGATTGCGTAGAAACTTCATCTAAACACTGCCATCCACAATCGAATTACATAAGTTGCGGTAACGCTTGCCGATGGCAAGGTATCTTAAAACCTCCTAACACCATCTTCTAAATTGTATGTAAGTCCATACGTGGTATATATTAAATCAAAAAAGATCGATCCAATACGTATATAATTCAGTTTGACAAAGTAGACATAAAATTTTGACAAAATTTTCTACAGAAATAAAATTTTAACAAAATTTTCTATAGAAATAAAATTTTCACACAATTTTTTGTAGAAATAAAAATTTTGACAAAATTTTCTATAGAAAGAAAATTTTCACAAAAATTTCTACAGAAATAAAATTTTAACAAAATTTTCTATAGAAATAAAATTTTGACAATGGTGAAAATTTTATTATGAACCGAATAAAATTTTAACAATTTTTTCTAGAAATAAAATTTTGACAAAATTTTCTATAGAAATAAAATTTTGTCAAAATTTTCTATAGAAATAAAATTTTGACAATTTTCTATAGAAATAAAATTTTGACAATGATGAAAATTTTATTATGAACCGAATAAAATTTTAACAAAATTTTCTCTAGAAATAAAATTTTGACAAAATTTTCTATAGAAATAAAATTTTGACAAAATTTTCTATAGAAATAAAATTTTGACAATGATGAAAATTTTATTATGAACCGAATAAAATTTTGACAAAATTTTCTATAGAAATAAAATTTTGACAAAATTTTCTATAGAAATAAAATTTTGACAAAATTTTCTATAGAAATAAAATTTTGACAGAATTTTCTATAGAAATAAAATTTTGGCAATGATGAAAATTTTATTATGAACCGAATAAAATTTTAACAAAATTTTCTCTAGAAATAAAATTTTGACAAAATTTTCTATAGAAATAAAATTTTGACAAAATTTTCTATAGAAATAAAATTTCTATACAAATAAAATGTTGGTAGATTATTTTTGGTTCTAGTGGCAACCATGATTATGAACCGATATGGACCAATTTTTGTGTGATTGGACCAATTTTGGTATGGTTGTTAGCAACCATATACTAACACCACGTTCCTAATTTGAACCGGATCGGATGAATTTTGCTCCTCCAAGAGGCTCCGGAGAATGTTTTATATGGGGGCTTTATATAATTATGGACCGATATGGACCAATTCTGGCACGGTTGTTAAAGATCATATACTAACACCACGTTCCAAATTACAACCGGATTGGATGAAATTTGCCTCTCTTGGACACTTCGCAAGCCAAATCTGGGGACCGGTTTATATGGGGCTATATATAATTATGAACCGATGTGGACCAATTTTTGCATGGTTGTTAGAGACCATATACCAATATCATGTACCAAATTTCAGGCGGATCGGATGAAATTTGCTCCTCTTTGAGGCTTCGCAAGCCAAATCTGGAGATCGGTTTATATGGGGTCTATATATAATTATGAACATTTGTGGACCAATTTTGGCATGATTGTTAGAGACCATATACCAACACCATGTTCCAAATTTCAGCCGGATCGGATGAAATATGCTTCTCTTAGAGGCTCCACCAGCCAAATCTGGGGATCGGTTTATATGGGGGCTATATATAATTAAGGACCGATATGGACCAATTTTTGCATGGTGGTTAGAGACCATATACCAACATCATGTACCAAATTTTAGCCGGATCGGATGAAATTTTCTTCTCTTTGAGGCTCCGCAAGCCAAATCTGGGGATCGGTTTATATGGGGGCTATATATAATTATGGACCGATGTGGACCAATTTTTGCATGGTTGTTAGAGACCATATACCAACACCATATACCAAATTTCAGCCGGATCGGATGAAATATGCTTCTGTTAGAGGCTCCACAAGCCAAATCTGAGGGTCCCTTTATATGGGGGCTATACGTAAAAGTGGACCGATATGGCCCATTTTCAATACCATCCGACCTACATCGATGACAACTACTTGTGCCAAGTTTCAAGTCGATAGCTTGGTTCGTTCGAAAGTTAGCGTGATTTCAACGGACGGACGGACGGACGGACATGCTCAGATCGACTCAGAATTTCACCACGACCCAGAATATATATACTTTATGGGGTCTTAGAGCAATATTTCGATGTGTTACAAACGGAATGACAAAGTTAATATACCCCCATCCTATGGTGGAGGGTATAAAAAGTAAAAATTACCCATTAAAAGTATCAAAAAACCAATTGAATTAAAAGAACTTCCTGGGTAGTTAAAATAAAGAACATCATTGGAAGTGCATCTCCTGGAAGTGCTTTTAAAGTTGTTCCTTTGGAAGAACTTCCAATTTTTTTTTGCTGGGTCAAGAAAAACAACTTTTATTTTTTTTCACGAAAAGGTGTAAAGTTTGAGTTGGTATCGGGATAATTACTACTGATTAAGAACACCACGTCTTTTGCGAAACACAAATGAAGATAGAAACTTAGAGATATTTATTTACATTTTTACCATTATTTCCATTTTATATTTTTATGATTTGGTAGTTCGCAATTTTTGGAACTATAACGAAACATTTCGTATTTTTAATGACATTTTTCAATTCACTTTACGTTAAACAACGAAAATTTTCATTGGCTCAATTTTAATTATATATCTCGTGGCTACATTGGTTTAGGGAAGTCATTTTACCAGTACCACCGAAATCGAGAGTTAGGCTATCTCCATCCAAATTTTTTGCTGGGCTATATTGAAATGCAAACAATAGAGGAAGAGTACATAATACAAGCCGTTAATATTTGTCTGCGGTGGAATTGTATTCGGTTGTTGCGGTTACTCTTAGCGTTGGAAACATCCCTCGTTTATGTATAACAGTGTTCTAATTTTATTTACAAATGAAATCATTTTATTGCTAATTTGTTTAAAATTAATAGCGAATTTAGCAAATATATTTGTATAGCGTGTGGTATCTTTAGAGCTAAGATTACTGTATTATTACATATTTATTGTACGAGGGTTGTCTTTTATATTTCGCTATTAAATTATTAATAATCGAAAATCGTTTTATTTTTCAGCAAGGTAAATTGTAAAAGATTATTGATCTTAATGGGGATTATTAAGATCAATAATCTTTTACGGTTAAACCAATTATCGCTTCTTTAGGTGTCGATCAGTCGATTGTTGTTTTCTTTCGGGCTCATACTCGATTCATCACCTGTCACGATGTCATAGACGAAGCACCACGAATGTAATTTTTGGAGCATTTCGACACGATCCTTTTTTGAGCGATTGATAAATTGTGTGGGATCTAACGCGAACAATTTTTTTGGCGATCAAATGTTCATTCAATATTGAATGTACGTTGGTCCCACTAATGCCTAAGGTTGTCTCAATCTCCTGATAGGTCACATGACGATCTTGTTCTCATTTTGTACAACCTTCACGAAATTCGACATGCGACTTCGGTTGAATTCAACATACCATCGATAAACACTGGTCCTTGACGGAGCTTCATCGCCGAAAATGGAATTAAGTTCATCGATGCACTGTTGTCGACATAATTCAAGTCGAAAGTTGTAACAAATATTCGCACGAAAATGTTCTTAATTTAATTCCATTTTTCGGGCGAGATTAATCTTTTCAGTTGCTGTGAACAACACAAATAGCATTCGTATGTCAAAACGTTCAGAGTACATATAATGTCAAGCTTAACGATAAAGCTGTCAGTTGGAATCATTATTAAGGCTTGTGCTCTTATAGAGAGAAAACAAATATCAAGGTGTATAGGGTGCAGGGATGGAAAATGCAGTACTGTAGTACTTTTTTCAATACTTTTTAACCCTAGTCAGTACCGTAATACCCCCGCGACTGACTTAGTCCATTTTGTGTAGACAGTTTTTAGCCGATATCAGATTTATGGTACAATAGTTTTGACAAAATATTTTAATATTTTGAGAAAGTCTTTAACAAAATTTGCAAATAGTCTTTTACAAATTTGGCAAAACAGACAAGTTCATGCGGGAACAAAATCTCGATTTTGTAAAAGCCATAGTCAAAAACACGATTTTATTGAATTTAAAGAATGTTTTAGTTGAAAAAGCATGTGATTCTATATTATGCTTCACACGAACACTTTCTAGATAAGAAGTCATCGATCGGGTACACAGAAAAAAGTGTCTCGTAAATTTAAGAAGATTTTTACAATAATTTATTACAAGAATTTTCCAGAATTTTAGTTCATTTTTCGTATCTTCAACGAAAATTAACTACTCGGAAGGAAATTTTACCAATTCTAAGTAGCAATCGTTTAGTTCATGGCCTACAAAGTACGATGGAAATTTCCTTAAAAAATTTCTTAAGTGGTAGTTAAAAATTCGTTTGTCATGCTATAAAACTACTTGTGAAATGTAAAGTATTTTCAAAATAATAAGTGCAATTTACTATAAGATTTTTTTGTATGCGAAAGTATTTTTTTACGAAAAATTAACTTCAAAGTGGATAGCAATTTCTTACTGACAATTCCTATAGTTAATAATTGTTGGTAAAAAATTACCCAATGAAAAATTTTTAGTTCACATGTAATTAAATTTATAGACATTTTCGTCAAAAATGGTAGATAACATTTCTTGAAAATTTTGCAAATTTTAAGTTAAACGTTTCATTGTTCGTAAACTGGTGTGCCTTTACGAATATTATTCTTAGCGTAAATTGTCAGCAGATGCGATGAACTAATGCATAGTACAGAGATCTTTATCGGCATAGTGGAATGTGATTAATGTAAAGATGATGTTACTTGAGTTTTGTTGTGTATGCATGAGCGTGGGGTTGTTTTTATTTTTATTCATTTAGTGGTTTGTGTGTGTTATTCGTGGATGGTTTATTTGGCTGGATGAGGGTTGTTTACAATAAAGGCACATGTGTTTTTGTTTTTGTAGGGATATTTTGGCTTTGCTTTGTTTTGTTTGGCATGCTTCAGTTGTATAGTTGGCGTTGGCGTGGGTTGTTGCATCTTTTAAGCAGGTATGCAACGGAAATATAAAGGCATGAAATATTTTGGATTTTTGAGATATATATTAGTGTTTGTTTATTAAACCTTTTAAATGGAAGTTATTAATATTTTATCGGTAGTTTAGAAAAAAGTTTAGGAAAAAAATCATTTAGGAAAATATGCTGAAATTGATGAAATATGCATCTGTTAGAGGCTCCACAAGCCAAATCTGAGGGTCCTTTTATATGGGGGCTATACGTAAAAGTGGACCGATATGGCCCATTTTCAATACCATCCGACCTACATCGATAACAACTACTTGTGCCAAGTTTCAAGTCGATAGCTTGCTTCGTTCGGAAGTTAGCGTGATTTCAACAGACGGACGGACATGCTTAGATCGACTCAGAATTTCACCACGACCCAGAATATATATACTTTATGGGGTCTTAGAGCAATATTTCGATGTGTTACAAACGGAATGACAAAGTTAATATACCCCCATCCTATGATGGAGGGTATAATAATAATATGCATAAAAAAACCAAATATTCTGGTTAACCCTAGACAGTCATCATTCGTCGAAATGACAACACGTAGTATAATTTTCGATTTAAAATGCATTTTAGTCTATTAGGAAATGGTAAATTTAAGTTATACTAATTCGACCGTTTTATGAATTTTTGTTTTATACTAATTAAAACCGAATTGAATAAGAAAATAAATTCAAGTTTGGTTCACTTTTTCGCTCACGATGAAAATTATAGCGTCTTGAAGGATGACGTTAATGTACAAAAAATAAGGATGACTGTCCAGGGATAAAAGAAAGAAAGAACCCTTACCAAATCACTATTAAAATACAGGCAAAGGAGTACTAAATTTTTTTCCAAATTTTTAAGGGGTTATTCTGAAATTAAATATTTGTTTTTTACATTAACTATAAGGTATGAAAAACCTGCAATTTTGATGATAAAAAGGTCGTAAAAACATAAATATTCTAGTTAAAAGAAAGCCAATTTTTAAAATAAAACCTACCAATTCTCTATTTTTTAAATTTGTTCGAATCCATCTGGAGTTGCTCTGAAATTAAATATTGCTTTTACAACAAAGAAAAACATTAAACTGGTTTCCAAAAAAATTAATTAACAAATAAAAATATACATAAAAATTATTATTTTTAAAAGAAAGCCATATTAAAACCAGTAAGGAAAGTCTAAAGTCGGGCGGGGCCGACTATATTATACCCTGCACCACTTTGTAGATCTAAATTTTCGATACCATATCACATCCGTCAAATGTGTTGGGGGCTATATATAAAGGTTTGTCCCAAATACATACATTCAAATATCACTCGATCTGGAAGAATTTGATAGACTTCTACAAAATCTATAGACTCAAAATTTAAGTCGGCTAATGCACTAGGGTGGAACACAATGTTAGTAAAAACCAGTAAGGAAAGTCTAAAGTCGGGCGGGGCCGACTATATTATACCCTGCACCACTTTGTAGATCTAAATTTTCGATACCATATCACATCCGTCAAATGTGTTGGGGGCTATATATAAAGGTTTGTCCCAAATACATACATTCAAATATCACTCGATCTGGAAGAATTTGATAGACTTCTACAAAATCTATAGACTCAAAATTTAAGTCGGCTAATGCACTAGGGTGGAACACAATGTTAGTAAAAAAAATATGGGAAACGTTTAAATCTGAAGCAATTTTAAGGAAACTTCGAAAAAGTTTATTTATGATTTATCGCTCGATATATATGTATTAGAAGTTTAGGAAAATTAGAGTCATTTTTACAACTTTTCGACTAAGCAGTGACGATTTTACAAGGAAAATGTTGGTATTTTGACCATTTTTGTCGAAATCAGAAAAACATATATATGGGAGCTATATCTAAATCTGAACCGATTTCAACCAAATTTGGCACGCATAGCTACAATGCTAATTCTACTCCCTGTGCAAAATTTCAACTAAATCGGAGTTAAAAATTGGCCTCTGTGGTCATATGAGTGTAAATCGGGCGAAAGCTTTATATGGGAGATATATCCAAATCTGAACCGATTTCAAGCAAATTTGGCACGCATAGTTACAACGCTAATTCTACTCCCTATGCAAAATTTCAACTAAATCGGAGCAAAAAATTGGCCTCTGTGGGCAAATGAGTGTAAATCGGGCGAAAGCTATATATGGGAGCTATATCTAAATCTGAACCGATTTTGCTGATATTTTGCAAGTTTTTCGAGACTCATAAAATATTCGGATGTACGTAATTTGAGGAAGATCGGTTGATATACACGCCAATTATGACCAAATCGGTGAAAAATATATATGGCAGCTATATCTAAATCTGAACCGATTTTTTCCAAAATCAATAGGGATCGTCTTTGAGCCGAAACAGGACACTATACCAAATTTTAGGACAATCGGACTAAAACTGCGAGCTCTACTTTGCACACAAAAATACATCAACAGACAGACAGACAGACAGACAGACGGACAGACAGACGGACAGACAGACGGACAGACAGACAGACGGACATCGCTAAATCGACTCAGAATTTAATTCTAAGCCGATCCGTATACTAAAAGGTTGGTCTATGATTACTCCTTCTTGGCGTTACATACAAATGCACAAACTTATTATACCCTGTACCACAGTAGTGGTGAAGGGTATAAAAATATGGGAAACATTTAAATCTGGAGCAATTTTAAGAAAACTTCGCAAAAGTTTATTTATGATTTATCGCACGATATATATGCATTAGAAGTTTAGGAAAATTAGAGTCATTTTTACAACTTTTCGACTAAGCAGTGGCGATTTTACAAGGAAAATGTTGGTATTTTGACCATTTTTGTCGAAATCAGAAAAACATATATATGGGAGCTATATCTAAATCTGAACCGATTTCAACCAAATTTGGCACGCATAGCTACAATGCTAATTCTACTCCCTTTGTAAAATTTCAACTAAATCGGAGTTAAAAATTGGCCTCTACGGTCATATGAGTGTAAATCGGGCGAAAGCTATATATGGGAGATATATCTAAATCTGAACCGATTTCAACCAAATTTAGCACGCATAGCTACAATGCTAATTCTACTCCCTGTGCAAAATTTCAACTAAATCGGAGCAAAAAATTGGCCTCTGTGGTCATATGAGTGTAAATCGGGCGAAAGCTATATATGGAAGCTATATCTAAATCTGAATCGATTTCAACCAAATTTGGCACGCATAGCTACAATGCTAATTATACTCCCTGTGCAAAATTTCAACTAAATCGGAGCATAAAATTGGCCTCTGTGGTCATTTGAGTGTAAATCGGGCGAAAGCTATATATGGGAGCTATATCTAAATCTGAACCGATTTCAACCAAATTTGACACGCATTGCTACAATGCTAATTCTACTCCCTGTGCAAAATTTCAACTAAATCGGAGCAAAAAATTGGCCTCTGTGGGCAAATGAGTGTAAATCGGGCGAAAGCTATATATGGGAGCTATATCTAAATCTGAACCGATATGGCTGATATTTTGCAAGTTTTTCGAGACTCATAAAATATTCGGATGTACGGAATTTGAGGAAGATCGGTTGATATACACGCCAATTATGACCAGATCGGTGAAAAATATATATGGCAGCTATATCTAAATCTGAACCGATTTTTTCCAAAATCAATAGGGATCGTCTTTGAGCCGAAACAGGACCCTATACCAAATTTTAGGACAATCGGACTAAAACTGCGAGCTGTACTTTGCACACAAAAATACATCAACAGACAGACAGACAGACGGACAGACAGACAGACAGACAGACGGACATCGCTAAATCGACTCAGAATTTAATACTAAGACGATCGGTATACTAAACGATGGGTCTCAGACTTTTCCTTCTTGGCGTTACATACAAATGCACAAACTTATTATACCCTGTACCACAGTAGTGGTGAAGGGTATAAATACTTACCAATTTATGACTAAACTATACACTGAGATATAACAAAAATTTTTACATTGAACAATAAAAATTCCAATACACTTTCAATTTCAACATATTTTCCTAAATGTTCTTAATAACTTTTTTCCAAACTACCGATAAAATATTAATTACTTTCATTTAAAAGGTTTAATAAATAAACACCAATATATGTCTCAAAAATCCAAAATATTCCATGCCTTTATATTCCCTTGTTGCATACCTGCTTAAAAGATGCAACAGCCCACGCCAACGCCAACTATACAACTGAAGCATGCCAAACAAAACCAAGCAAAGCCAAAACATTCCTACAACAACAAAAACACATGTGCCTTTTTTGAAAACAACACCTCATCCAGCCAAGTAAACCATCCGCGAATAACAAACACACACAAACCACTAAATGAACAAAAATAAAGACAACCCCACGCTCATGTACACAACATACCCAGGCCTCGCTACCTTTTCTCATTCTCTCTCACTCAAACAAAACTCAAGTAACATCATCTTTACATTAATAACTTTCCACTATGCCGATAAAGATCTCTATACTATGCATTAGTTCATCGCATCTGCTGACAATTTACTCTTAGAATAATATTCGTAAAGGCACACCAGTTTATGAACGATGAAACGTGTAACTTAAAATTTGCCAAATTTTCATGAAATGTTATCAACCATTTTTGACGAAAATGTCTATAAATTTAATTACATGTGAACTAAAAATATTTCATTGGGTAATTTTTTACCAACAATTATTAACTATAGGAATTGTCAGTAAGAAATTGCTATCCACTTTCAAGTTCATTTTTCATAAAAAATAGTTTCTCATACAAAAAAATCTTATAGTAAATTGCACTTATTACTTAGAAAGTACTTTACATTTCACAAGTACACGCACAGAAAAAACATGTTTGGACATGGTCGCCGCATACATTTAATGCTTATCTAGAGTAGGTAATTGTCGCGAAACCATGTATTTTGTCTTTGTCAAAATAATTTTCGAGCGGAGAAAAATATTATTTAAATGATAGAATTTGAGACCATTACATGATCAGGAAAATCATGTTCCTGACCATTCAATTTTTATACCCTTCACCACTACTGTGGTACAGGGTATAATAAGTTTGTGCATTTGTATGTAACGCCAAGAAGGAAAAGTCTGAGACCCATCGTTTAGTATACCGATCGTCTTAGAATTAAATTCAGAGTCGATTTAGCGATGTCCGTCTGTCTGTCTGTCTGTCTGTCTGTCTGTCTGTTGATGTATTTTTGTGTGCAAAGTACAGCTCGCAGTTTTAGTCCGATTGTCCTAATATTTGGTATAGGGTCCTGTTTCGGCTCAAAGACGATCCCTATTGATTTTGGAAAAAATCGGTTCAGATTTAGATATAGCTGCCATATATATTTTTCACCGATCTGGTCATAATTGGCGTGTATATCAACCGATCTTCCTCAAATTCCGTACATCCGAATATTTTATGAGTCTCGAAAAACTTGCAAAATATCAGCCATATCGGTTCAGATTTAGATATAGCTCCCATATATAGCTTTCGCCCGATTTACACTCATTTGCCCACAGAGGCCAATTTTTTGCTCCGATTTAGTTGAAATTTTGCACAGGGAGTAGAATTAGCATTGTAGCAATGCGTGTCAAATTTGGTTGAAATCGGTTCAGATTTAGATATAGCTCCCATATATAGCTTTCGCCCGATTTACACTCAAATGACCACAGAGGCCAATTTTATGCTCCGATTTAGTTGAAATTTTGCACAGGGAGTATAATTAGCATTGTAGCTATGCGTGCCAAATTTGGTTGAAATCGATTCAGATTTAGATATAGCTTCCATATATAGCTTTCGCCCGATTTACACTCATTTGCCCACAGAGGCCAATTTTTTGCTCCGATTTAGTTGAAATTTTGCACAGGGAGTAGAATTAGCATTGTAGCTATGCGTGCCAAATTTGGTTGAAATCGGTTCAGATTTAGATATATCTCCCATATATAGCTTTCGCCCGATTTACACTCATATGACCGTAGAGGCCAATTTTTAACTCCGATTTAGTTGAAATTTTACAAAGGGAGTAGAATTAGCATTGTAGCTATGCGTGCCAAATTTGGTTGAAATCGGTTCAGATTTAGATATAGCTCCCATATATATGTTTTTCTGATTTCGAGAAAAATGGTCAAAATACCAACATTTTCCTTGTAAAATCGCCACTGCTTAGTCGAAAAGTTGTAAAAATGACTCTAATTTTCCTAAACTTCTAATGCATATATATCGTGCGATAAATCATAAATAAACTTTTGCGAAGTTTTCTTAAAATTGCTCCAGATTTAAATGTTTCCCATATTTTTATACCCTTCACCACTACTGTGGTACAGGGTATAATAAGATTGTGCATTTGTATGTAACGCCAAGAAGGAGTAATCATAGACCAACCTTTTAGTATACGGATCGGCTTAGAATTAAATTCTGAGTCGATTTAGCGATGTCCGTCTGTCTGTCTGTCCGTCTGTCTGTCCGTCTGTCTGTCCGTCTGTCTGTCTGTCTGTCTGTCTGTCTGTTGATGTATTTTTGTGTGCAAAGTAGAGCTCGCAGTTTTAGTCCGATTGTCCTAAAATTTGGTATAGTGTCCTGTTTCGGCTCAAAGACGATCCCTATTGATTTTGGAAAAAATCGGTTCAGATTTAGATATAGCTGCCATATATATTTTTCACCGATCTGGTCATAATTGGCGTGTATATCAACCGATCTTCCTCAAATTACGTACATCCGAATATTTTATGAGTCTCGAAAAACTTGCAAAATATCAGCAAAATCGGTTCAGATTTAGATATAGCTCCCATATATAGCTTTCGCCCGATTTACACTCATTTGCCCACAGAGGCCAATTTTTTGCTCCGATTTAGTTGAAATTTTGCATAGGGAGTAGAATTAGCGTTGTAACTATGCGTGCCAAATTTGCTTGAAATCGGTTCAGATTTGGATATATCTCCCATATAAAGCTTTCGCCCGATTTACACTCATATGACCACAGAGGCCAATTTTTAACTCCGATTTAGTTGAAATTTTGCACAGGGAGTAGAATTAGCATTGTAGCTATGCGTGCCAAATTTGGTTGAAATCGGTTCAGATTTAGATATAGCTCCCATATATATGTTTTTCTGATTTCGACAAAAATGGTCAAAATACCAACATTTTCCTTGTAAAATCGTCACTGCTTAGTCGAAAAGTTGTAAAAATGACTCTAATTTTCCTAAACTTCTAATACATATATATCGAGCGATAAATCATAAATAAACTTTTTCGAAGTTTCCTTAAAATTGCTTCAGATTTAAACGTTTCCCATATTTTTATACCCTTCACCACTACTGTGGTACAGGGTATAATAAGTTTGTGCATTTGTATGTAACGCCAAGAAGGAAAAGTCTGAGACCCATCGTTTAGTATACCGATCGTCTTAGAATTAAATTCTGAGTCGATTTAGCGATGTCCGTCTGTCTGTCTGTCTGTCTGTCTGTCCGTCTGTCTGTCTGTCTGTTGATGTATTTTTGTGTGCAAAGTACAGCTCGCAGTTTTAGTCCGATTGTCCTAAAATTTGGTATAGGGTCCTGTTTCGGCTCAAAGACGATCCCTATTGATTTTGGAAAAAATCGGTTCAGATTTAGATATAGCTGCCATATATATTTTTCACCGATCTGGTCATAATTGGCGTGTATATCAACCGATCTTCCTCAAATTCCGTACATCCGAATATTTTATGAGTCTCGAAAAACTTGCAAAATATCAGCCATATCGGTTCAGATTTAGATATAGCTCCCATATATAGCTTTCGCCCGATTTACACTCATTTGCCCACAGAGGCCAATTTTTTGCTCCGATTTAGTTGAAATTTTGCACAGGGAGTAGAATTAGCATTGTAGCAATGCGTGTCAAATTTGGTTGAAATCGGTTCAGATTTAGATATAGCTCCCATATATAGCTTTCGCCCGATTTACACTCAAATGACCACAGAGGCCAATTTTATGCTCCGATTTAGTTGAAATTTTGCACAGGGAGTATAATTAGCATTGTAGCTATGCGTGCCAAATTTGGTTGAAATCGATTCAGATTTAGATATAGCTTCCATATATAGCTTTCGCCCGATTTACACTCATATGACCACAGAGGCCAATTTTTTGCTCCGATTTAGTTGAAATTTTGCACAGGGAGTAGAATTAGCATTGTAGCTATGCGTGCCAAATTTGGTTGAAATCGGTTCAGATTTAGATATATCTCCCATATATAGCTTTCGCCCGATTTACACTCATATGACCGTAGAGGCCAATTTTTAACTCCGATTTAGTTGAAATTTTACAAAGGGAGTAGAATTAGCATTGTAGCTATGCGTGCCAAATTTGGTTGAAATCGGTTCAGATTTAGATATAGCTCCCATATATATGTTTTTCTGATTTCGACAAAAATGGTCAAAATACCAACATTTTCCTTGTAAAATCGCCACTGCTTAGTCGAAAAGTTGTAAAAATGACTCTAATTTTCCTAAACTTCTAATGCATATATATCGTGCGATAAATCATAAATAAACTTTTGCGAAGTTTTCTTAAAATTGCTCCAGATTTAAATGTTTCCCATATTTTTATACCCTTCACCACTACTGTGGTACAGGGTATAATAAGTTTGTGCATTTGTATGTAACGCCAAGAAGGAGTAATCATAGACCAACCTTTTAGTATACGGATCGGCTTAGAATTAAATTCTGAGTCGATTTAGCGATGTCCGTCTGTCTGTCTGTCCGTCTGTCTGTCCGTCTGTCTGTCCGTCTGTCTGTCTGTCTGTCTGTCTGTTGATGTATTTTTGTGTGCAAAGTAGAGCTCGCAGTTTTAGTCCGATTGTCCTAAAATTTGGTATAGTGTCCTGTTTCGGCTCAAAGACGATCCCTATTGATTTTGGAAAAAATCGGTTCAGATTTAGATATAGCTGCCATATATATTTTTCACCGATCTGGTCATAATTGGCGTGTATATCAACCGATCTTCCTCAAATTACGTACATCCGAATATTTTATGAGTCTCGAAAAACTTGCAAAATATCAGCAAAATCGGTTCAGATTTAGATATAGCTCCCATATATAGCTTTCGCCCGATTTACACTCATTTGCCCACAGAGGCCAATTTTTTGCTCCGATTTAGTTGAAATTTTGCATAGGGAGTAGAATTAGCGTTGTAACTATGCGTGCCAAATTTGCTTGAAATCGGTTCAGATTTGGATATATCTCCCATATAAAGCTTTCGCCCGATTTACACTCATATGACCACAGAGGCCAATTTTTAACTCCGATTTAGTTGAAATTTTGCACAGGGAGTAGAATTAGCATTGTAGCTATGCGTGCCAAATTTGGTTGAAATCGGTTCAGATTTAGATATAGCTCCCATATATATGTTTTTCTGATTTCGACAAAAATGGTCAAAATACCAACATTTTCCTTGTAAAATCGTCACTGCTTAGTCGAAAAGTTGTAAAAATGACTCTAATTTTCCTAAACTTCTAATACATATATATCGAGCGATAAATCATAAATAAACTTTTTCGAAGTTTCCTTAAAATTGCTTCAGATTTAAACGTTTCCCATATTTTTATACCCTTCACCACTACTGTGGTACAGGGTATAATAAGATTGTGCATTTGTATGTAACGCCAAGAAGGAGTAATCATAGACCAACCTTTTAGTATACGGATCGGCTTAGAATTAAATTCTGAGTCGATTTAGCGATGTCCGTCTGTCTGTCTGTCCGTCTGTCTGTCCGTCTGTCTGTCCGTCTGTCTGTCTGTCTGTCTGTCTGTCTGTTGATGTATTTTTGTGTGCAAAGTAGAGCTCGCAGTTTTAGTCCGATTGTCCTAAAATTTGGTATAGTGTCCTGTTTCGGCTCAAAGACGATCCCTATTGATTTTGGAAAAAATCGGTTCAGATTTAGATATAGCTGCCATATATATTTTTCACCGATCTGGTCATAATTGGCGTGTATATCAACCGATCTTCCTCAAATTACGTACATCCGAATATTTTATGAGTCTCGAAAAACTTGCAAAATATCAGCAAAATCGGTTCAGATTTAGATATAGCTCCCATATATAGCTTTCGCCCGATTTACACTCATTTGCCCACAGAGGCCAATTTTTTGCTCCGATTTAGTTGAAATTTTGCATAGGGAGTAGAATTAGCGTTGTAACTATGCGTGCCAAATTTGCTTGAAATCGGTTCAGATTTGGATATATCTCCCATATAAAGCTTTCGCCCGATTTACACTCATATGACCACAGAGGCCAATTTTTAACTCCGATTTAGTTGAAATTTTGCACAGGGAGTAGAATTAGCATTGTAGCTATGCGTGCCAAATTTGGTTGAAATCGGTTCAGATTTAGATATAGCTCCCATATATATGTTTTTCTGATTTCGACAAAAATGGTCAAAATACCAACATTTTCCTTGTAAAATCGTCACTGCTTAGTCGAAAAGTTGTAAAAATGACTCTAATTTTCCTAAACTTCTAATACATATATATCGAGCGATAAATCATAAATAAACTTTTTCGAAGTTTCCTTAAAATTGCTTCAGATTTAAACGTTTCCCATATTTTTATACCCTTCACCACTACTGTGGTACAGGGTATAATAAGTTTGTGCATTTGTATGTAACGCCAAGAAGGAAAAGTCTGAGACCCATCGTTTAGTATACCGATCGTCTTAGAATTAAATTCTGAGTCGATTTAGCGATGTCCGTCTGTCTGTCTGTCTGTCTGTCTGTCTGTCTGTCTGTCCGTCTGTCTGTCTGTCTGTTGATGTATTTTTGTGTGCAAAGTACAGCTCGCAGTTTTAGTCCGATTGTCCTAAAATTTGGTATAGGGTCCTGTTTCGGCTCAAAGACGATCCCTATTGATTTTGGAAAAAATCGGTTCAGATTTAGATATAGCTGCCATATATATTTTTCACCGATCTGGTCATAATTGGCGTGTATATCAACCGATCTTCCTCAAATTCCGTACATCCGAATATTTTATGAGTCTCGAAAAACTTGCAAAATATCAGCCATATCGGTTCAGATTTAGATATAGCTCCCATATATAGCTTTCGCCCGATTTACACTCATTTGCCCACAGAGGCCAATTTTTTGCTCCGATTTAGTTGAAATTTTGCACAGGGAGTAGAATTAGCATTGTAGCAATGCGTGTCAAATTTGGTTGAAATCGGTTCAGATTTAGATATAGCTCCCATATATAGCTTTCGCCCGATTTACACTCAAATGACCACAGAGGCCAATTTTATGCTCCGATTTAGTTGAAATTTTGCACAGGGAGTATAATTAGCATTGTAGCTATGCGTGCCAAATTTGGTTGAAATCGATTCAGATTTAGATATAGCTTCCATATATAGCTTTCGCCCGATTTACACTCATATGACCACAGAGGCCAATTTTTTGCTCCGATTTAGTTGAAATTTTGCACAGGGAGTAGAATTAGCATTGTAGCTATGCGTGCCAAATTTGGTTGAAATCGGTTCAGATTTAGATATATCTCCCATATATAGCTTTCGCCCGATTTACACTCATATGACCGTAGAGGCCAATTTTTAACTCCGATTTAGTTGAAATTTTACAAAGGGAGTAGAATTAGCATTGTAGCTATGCGTGCCAAATTTGGTTGAAATCGGTTCAGATTTAGATATAGCTCCCATATATATGTTTTTCTGATTTCGACAAAAATGGTCAAAATACCAACATTTTCCTTGTAAAATCGCCACTGCTTAGTCGAAAAGTTGTAAAAATGACTCTAATTTTCCTAAACTTCTAATGCATATATATCGTGCGATAAATCATAAATAAACTTTTGCGAAGTTTTCTTAAAATTGCTCCAGATTTAAATGTTTCCCATATTTTTATACCCTTCACCACTACTGTGGTACAGGGTATAATAAGTTTGTGCATTTGTATGTAACGCCAAGAAGGAGTAATCATAGACCAACCTTTTAGTATACGGATCGGCTTAGAATTAAATTCTGAGTCGATTTAGCGATGTCCGTCTGTCTGTCTGTCCGTCTGTCTGTCCGTCTGTCTGTCCGTCTGTCTGTCTGTCTGTCTGTCTGTTGATGTATTTTTGTGTGCAAAGTAGAGCTCGCAGTTTTAGTCCGATTGTCCTAAAATTTGGTATAGTGTCCTGTTTCGGCTCAAAGACGATCCCTATTGATTTTGGAAAAAATCGGTTCAGATTTAGATATAGCTGCCATATATATTTTTCACCGATCTGGTCATAATTGGCGTGTATATCAACCGATCTTCCTCAAATTACGTACATCCGAATATTTTATGAGTCTCGAAAAACTTGCAAAATATCAGCAAAATCGGTTCAGATTTAGATATAGCTCCCATATATAGCTTTCGCCCGATTTACACTCATTTGCCCACAGAGGCCAATTTTTTGCTCCGATTTAGTTGAAATTTTGCATAGGGAGTAGAATTAGCGTTGTAACTATGCGTGCCAAATTTGCTTGAAATCGGTTCAGATTTGGATATATCTCCCATATAAAGCTTTCGCCCGATTTACACTCATATGACCACAGAGGCCAATTTTTAACTCCGATTTAGTTGAAATTTTGCACAGGGAGTAGAATTAGCATTGTAGCTATGCGTGCCAAATTTGGTTGAAATCGGTTCAGATTTAGATATAGCTCCCATATATATGTTTTTCTGATTTCGACAAAAATGGTCAAAATACCAACATTTTCCTTGTAAAATCGTCACTGCTTAGTCGAAAAGTTGTAAAAATGACTCTAATTTTCCTAAACTTCTAATACATATATATCGAGCGATAAATCATAAATAAACTTTTTCGAAGTTTCCTTAAAATTGCTTCAGATTTAAACGTTTCCCATATTTTTTTTACTAACATTGTGTTCCACCCTAGTGCATTAGCCGACTTAAATTTTGAGTCTATAGATTTTGTAGAAGTCTATCAAATTCTTCCAGATCGAGTGATATTTGAATGTATGTATTTGGGACAAACCTTTATATATAGCCCCCAACACATTTGACGGATGTGATATGGTATCGAAAATTTAGATCTACAAAGTGGTGCAGGGTATAATATAGTCGGCCCCGCCCGACTTTAGACTTTCCTTACTGGTTTTTACTAACATTGTGTTCCACCCTAGTGCATTAGCCGACTTAAATTTTGAGTCTATAGATTTTGTAGAAGTCTATCAAATTCTTCCAGATCGAGTGATATTTGAATGTATGTATTTGGGACAAACCTTTATATATAGCCCCCAACACATTTGACGGATGTGATATGGTATCGAAAATTTAGATCTACAAAGTGGTGCAGGGTATAATATAGTCGGCCCCGCCCGACTTTAGACTTTCCTTACTGGTTTTTACTAACATTGTGTTCCACCCTAGTGCATTAGCCGACTTAAATTTTGAGTCTATAGATTTTGTAGAAGTCTATCAAATTCTTCCAGATCGAGTGATATTTGAATGTATGTATTTGGGACAAACCTTTATATATAGCCCCCAACACATTTGACGGATGTGATATGGTATCGAAAATTTAGATCTACAAATTGGTGCAGGGTATAATATAGTCGGCCCCGCCCGACTTTAGACTTTCCTTACTGGTTTTCTTTACTTTTTTGCAGAGAAAAAAATATTTTTATAGGTTACGTACAGACATGTCTAGAACCATTACATGGCCATAAAGACCATGTGCATTGTTTTCGTGACCATTTATTTTTTTAATTTTTTTGCAGCGAAAAGAATTTTATAAAAACGTTGAGCAGGTACACACGATTTTCATTTTGCGCGTCAGTCGTGTGTTGATTGTTTCTTGGAATGGACGGAGAATACAGAATTTGTGTGTTTTGTGTTAATTTATTTATTCAGAAGTGGCACGTGGTTTCATGTGAACACAAAAAAGGAGAGTGTAATTGAAAAAATGTTTTTTGGTCTGCATTTATATAATTTATTTTTATTTGCAGTTACATGATGTCTGCGTTGGTACATTTGATGGGCACGAAATAAATATGGAATGATTACTTATTGTTGAAATTGAACCAAAATAGAGTGTGTAAAAATATGTGCACGACATTACAAATACAAATAAACAATGAATTAGTTTATAAATAAATAAAAACAAATAGATCAAGTTAATTTTGTGTGTTGTTTCCTCAAGTGGGGTCCTTTTTTCGACGACGAAAAAAGATCAAAACATTTGAGGTTGTGACCATGTTCTTTTAACGGGAAGAAAAACATTTTTGACGAATACCATAACATTTTAGATCGTGACCATTGTCTTTTAATGGAAACAAATTTCTTTTTATCAATATAATAATATTTTAGATGAGGACAATTTTATTTTTCTTAGAACGATGTTCACTGAGCCAACATGGTTGCAGGTGAAAATGTTACAAGGTCGCCGCAAAAATAGCTCCGATCATATTATTTTGCTCTTCGAATATGATTGTGACAATCATGTTTCTTCTCTGCGTGTAGTTTTATAGAATGACAAACGAATTTTTAACTACCAGTTAAGAAATTTTTTAAGGAAATTTCCATCGTATTTTGTAGGCCATGAACTAAACGATTGCTACTTAGAATTTGTAAAATTTCCTTTCGAGTAGCTAATTTTCGTTGAAGATACGAAAAATGAACTAAAATTTTGGAAAATTCTTGCAATAAATTATTGTAAAAATCTTCTTAAATTTACGAAACACTTTTTTTCTACACCCAGAAAAAAGTGACCCCTTCTTTAAGTTAAAATGAACTCATTGTGAAGAAAGTTGAACTTCGTATAGCGCCAAAGACATTTTTATTTGTTTGAACGATGTGATTTTCGTAGAAATTAGGAATAATGCATTCCATATATTAGTTAACATTTTCCTATATTTATATACCACTATACTACAGAATGAAAAAATTTAACTAATTTGAATTCATATATGGAATGATTTTATTGAAATTTTTTCATTCATTTCGACAAATCTTACACATTTGTGGTAAAACTTTTACTTCATAATTAGAACTGCTTACCTTCGTTTTTAAATACAAATTTATTTATTTCTATAAGCAATTTTATCTTCAATAAAAGACATGTTTTATTAATATATTGAATATATTTATTAAGAATCAACAGCATCGAATCTCTTTGAAATATTAGTTTATTATTCCACTATTTCCAATTTCCGTGTGATATTATCAACTGTAAAACGCACTTTTTCTTCTTCTTGTACTTTTCACTTTTAATAAGTTGCTGCCTAACGATTTTGTCCTCCTTTTACAATTTCAATACCTACAAATATAAAAAATCATAAAACATTTTTGTTGCAAAAGGTTAGCGTCACTGAATATTACCTGATAATTGAAGATTCCAAAATGAAGACAAATGAAAGGGTTGTTATTCTGCTGGTGTTTTCTTTCTTTATACACTATCACGAACATTGATAGATTTATTTAAAAAAACGAAAATTTTTCTCACTAATTTAAAATAACAAATATTTTATATATCTTATTTGTTATTTATTATATTATTTTACCATATTATTTTTTAACAATCTCTCCGTATACCAAAACAACGCGATTCCAACTAAAAAAACAACCGACGCGCAAATATATCGATTACACCCACGCGCAAACACATCGATTACGATGACAGGTATCGATGACAGGTAGACAATAGAAATTTAGGAAAATTTCCTATATTCTAACAAGTGTGTTTCCTTAAGTTTTGAAAGGATTGCATACTTCTTAGTACGAATGAACTAAAATATTTTTCTATGCCAAGTGTTGTTCGTATGTATGAAAAACTTTCTATTATAAAGGAAGTCGCAATTATCATTTTATAAGAAATTTTACTAATTTTGAGGAAACTTGGTTTTAGTTCGGTTTTTGTTTATTTTTACGAATGCTTTGTTATCGGTGAATAAAATTTTCTTTTTCAGTAGTAAATTCTTATACCCAGCGAAGAAAATAGTATGAGTAAAATTCCATGCCTTATTCTAGTTAATGAATTATTCCTAACTGCTTACAGTTTAGGATTTTTTTACTGAAACGAGTAAATTTTATTATTTTTCACAAAAATTTACCTTAATGGAAATAAAATGGATGGATATTGATGAAATTTTTTTCCTTTAGTTTCGAAGGCACTTTTTTCTGGGTGTATGTAGTCAATAGAAACGTTTGCTCGTACAGCTCGCCTTTGTTTAAAAGAATTGTTCATTTTGTTTATTAGTAATAATTGTTTTAATGGCTTTCACTTATAAAGTAATTAGTTACTCTATGGCTTCATTTGTTTAAAGCTTATTTAGCTGTTCAATTAATTTAATTTCCACAATTAGTACAGTAGTTCGTATAAAAACTTGTTGGCAAATCTAATTTCATAACAAACATATATATTCAATACTTGCTTTACACATTGTTTTGTTCCACCTCAATGGAAAGTGTAAATTGATGTTTGGGAATCAATTTCCACTTTCAGATCAGATAAATCAGATAAATTTGTATCGGCCAATAAATCTGTTGGCAGTGCTCTCAAAGGTGCGTTTCTTGATATAACAAGCTTTTGATAAAGTTTGGCATGAAGGCCTCTTTTACCAACTCAAAATGCTTTGCCAATAAATTAATACTAATTCTTGAAATCGTACATACATGATAGATACTTTTATCTAAAAGAGGCGGAGAAATTAGCCAAATCGAAGATATTAATGCTGGGGTCCTATGAGGTTCGGTACTTGGTCCATTATTTTATATACTATTCACCGCAGATCTCCCTGTACAAAACGAAAAGCTTTACACATACAATTAAATAAGATGATGTTCCTTATCGGCCATTTGAAATGTATCTATTTTGTTCAAGAATGTAAATATGACATATAGATAAATAGCGTTAATAAAATAAAATTTTAAATATCTAATGTTCCGGTAATATCACATCATAAAATTGTACTTGGATTGAATGATTTTGACATTCTCTACATATTTTTTCAAAAGCTTTACCAAAAAATGTTATGAGAAATTATCATACCAAGGGTAGCATGACTTTTGCTGCTCACTGTATATATTGAGATATTAATTAGAGAAAGAAAGAAATAAATAAAGATGGAATTAGTTGAAGAACAGTGTGGTCATTTAGCCTTTTTGCTGATAAATTAACCATTTATTATATCCACCAGCGTGGTGCAATGGTTAACATGCCCGCCTTGCATACACAGGGTCGTGGGCTCAAACCCAGTTTTGAAGAAACACCAATAAGTTTTTTAGTGGTGACACCTAGAGTGATCAAAATCTGTCAGTGAAAACCGTTTTGCACCGATTATCGGTTTTGTATAAAATACCATTTTCGGTGGACCGGTAGATCCGGAGTTTTTAATATCAAAAAACCTGCATTCGGTTATTTATGTTCAATGTAAACTTAAATAAGAAAACTTCCCGAAAGTGTTTTCTGCGCCCTTCCAACTATTTTCGGTACACTTCCAACATAGTATTCGCCCAAGCTGTCAAATAAAATATGTCAGTTTTCTAAAGAAATCCCGAATAATCTAAATGAGCCTGAAATATCGGGCTGCCACTAACCTGAGTAATGCTGGTGACATTTCTGAGGGTTTCAAAACTTCTCTAAGTGGTTTCACAGCAATGTGGAACGCCGTTCGGACTCGGCTATAAAAAGGAGGTCCCTTTCCATTGAGCTTAACATGGAATCGGGCAGCACTCAGTGATAAGAGAGAAGTTCACCAATGTGGTATCACAATGGACTGAATAGTCTAAGTAACCTAACCAAACCTCCCCACCACCGTGGTGCACTGGTTCGCCTTGCATATATGTCGGTGACATTTCTGAGTGATTCACCATTTCTTTAAGTGGTTTCACCGTTCAGACTCGACTATCTGTTCATAATTATATATTGCTCCTATATAAACCGACCCCCAAGATTTAACTTCGGAAACCTCATGAAACAACAAATTTCATCTGATCCAGTTGAAATTACCTAATTACCGCGACAAATTGAATATATCGAAAATATCGTTTGATAATTATTTATAGATTATATATAACACGATTCAGAACGAAGACTAAGAGGCATTTATTCTGCCTTTTTTTAACACTCCATATGTTCTAACATACAATGTGGGAATTGGTTTATATGGGCGCTATATATAATTATGAACCAATGTTAGAGGACATATAATTGATCACATACGAAATTTCAATGGTATCAGATAAAATTTGCCCTTCCAAGAGGCCCCGGAAGTCAAATCCAAGGGATCGGGATTTGACAATACCAATAACATCAATAACAACTCCTTGTACCAAGCTTCAAGTCGATAGCTTATTTTGTTAACCCTTTCACTACCGATGTCCACTTAGAAGGACATTCGAAAAAGACACGAAATTCTTTTTCCTTAGTTTCGATTTATTATTCGGTGTTATTTTTATTTATATGGATGGGAAGCAATACCATTTGACCTACATCAATAGCAACTCCTTGTACCAAGTTTCAAGTCGATAGCTTATTTTGTTAACCTTTCACTACCGATGTCCACTTAGAAGGACATTCGAAAAAGACACGAAATAAATATTGTCCATATTGGTTAGGTCTAAAATATATTTTTATAAACTTCTTTAACAATAAAAGAAAAATACGAAAATTTGAGACAATTTTTGTACTGTATGTTTCTAGTAAATGGACATTTATACAAAAACTATAGCTGATACTTTCACGGGTTCAGTTTTGTATTTTTTCTCACATTTTGAAAGATATTATAGGCCACATAGCGCTTATTTTCGTAAGGCCATTTGGTCACAATTCAAGAATCAAGTTTTCAGAACAAGCTCATATAGCTCTTGAAGTAATTGAGGTAGGTTTTCAAAATGTCAATTTTTGTTCTACATGCTATTAGTACAAGTAAAAACAGAAGAAAAATAAAAGTTTTTATCATTAGGTTTATTTCGGTAATGAAAGGGTTAAGAAATTAGCGTAACATCAACAGATGGACTGACATCGCTACATCGACTCAGAATTTATCCGCAACGCATGGTTGTTAAATATCATATACTACCACCACGTACCAAATTTCAACCAGATCGGATGAATTTTGCTTCTCCAAAAGGCACCGGAGGTCAAATCTGGGGATCGGTTTATATGGGAGTTATATAATTATGGACTGATATGAACCAATTCCTGAATGGTTGTTGGATACCATATACTAACATCACGTACCAAATTTCAACCGAATCGGATGAATTTTGCTCTTCCAAGGCGCTCCGGAGGTCAAATTTGGGGATCGGTTTATATGGGGGCTATATATAATTATGGACCGATTTCGACTAAATTTTGCATGGGTGTTTGAGGCCATATATTAACACCACGTACCAAATATCAACTGAATTTTGGTCTTCTAAGAGGCTCCGGAGGTCAAATATGGTGGTCGGTTTATATGGGGGCCATACATAATTATGCACCGATGTGGACCAAGTTTTGTAGGGTTGTTAGAGACTATATACTAACACCATGTTCCAAATTTCAGCCGGATCGGATGAAATTTGCTTCTCTTAGAGGCTCCGCAAGCCCAATCGGGGGATCGGTTTATATGGGGCTATATATAATTATTGACCGATATGGACCAATTTGTGCATAGTTGTTAGATACCATATACTAACACCATTTACCAAATTTCAGCCGGATCGGATGAAATTTGCTTCTCTCCGAAAGCCAAATCGGGGGATCGGTTTATATGGGGGCTTTATATAATTATGGACCGATGTGGACCAATCTTTGCATGGTTATTAGAGACCATATACTAACACCATGTACCAAATTTCAGCCGGATCGGATGAAATTTGCTTCTCTTAGAGGGTCTGCAAGCCAAATTTGGGGGTCCGTTTATATGGGGGCTATACGTAAAAGTGAACCGATATTGCCCATTTGCAATACCATCTGACCTACATCAATAGCAACTACTTGTGCCAAGTTTCAAGTCGATAGCTTTTTTTCGTTCGGAAGTTAGCGTGATTTCAACAGACGGACGGACGGACTCAGATCGACTCAGAATTTCACCACGACCCAGAAAATATATGTACTTTATGGGGTCTTAGAGCAATATTTCGATATGTTACAAACGGAATGACAAAGTTAACAAACCATATACCCCATCCTATGGTGAAGGGCATAACAAGTAAGGAAAATCTAAAGACGGGCGGGGCCGAAAATATTATACCCTGCACAACTTTGTAGATCCACATTTTCGATACCATTTCAAATCCGTCAAATGTGTTGGGTACTACATATAAACGTTTTTGTTTTCCTATACATACATTTAATTCTGACTCGATCTGGGCAAAATTTGTTAGACTTCTAAAAAAAACTGTAGACTTAAAAATTCGGCTAATCCCCTGGGGTTCCACCCACAATGTTAGTAAAAAACCAGTAAGGAAAGTCTGAAGTCGGGCGGGGCCGACTATATTATACCCTGCACCACTTTGTAGATCTAAATTTTCGATACCATATCACATCCGTCATATGTGTTGGGGCTATATATAAAGGTTTGTCCCAAATACATAAATTTAAATATCACTCGATCTGGAAGAATTTGATAGACTTCTACAAAATCTATAGACTCAAAATTTAAGTCGGCTGATGCACTAGGGTGGAACACAATGTTAGTAAAAAACCAGTAAGGAAAGTCTGAAGTCGGGCGGGGCCGACTATATTATACCCTGCACCACTTTGTAGATCTAAATTTTCGATACCATATCACATCCGTCATATGTGTTGGGGCTATATATAAAGGTTTGTCCCAAATACATAAATTTAAATATCACTCGATCTGGAAGAATTTGATAGACTTCTACAAAATCTATAGACTCAAAATTTAAGTCGGCTGATGCACTAGGGTGGAACACAATGTTAGTAAAAAAAAATATGGGAAACGTTTAAATCTGAAGCAATTTTAAGGAAACTTCGAAAAAGTTTATTTATGATTTATCGCTCGATATATATGTATTAGAAGTTTAGGAAAATTAGAGTCATTTTTACAACTTTTCGACTAAGCAGTGGCGATTTTACAAGGAAAATGTTGCTATTTTGACCATTTTTGTCGAAATCAGAAAAACATATATATGGGAGCTATATCTAAATCTGAACCGATTTCAACCAAATTTGGCACGCATAGTAACAACGCTAATTCTACTCCCTATGCAAAATTTCAACTAAATCGGAGCAAAAAATTGGCCTCTGTTGGCAAATGAGTGTAAATCGGGCGAAAGCTATATATGGGAGCTATATCTAAATCTGAACCGATGTTGCTGATATTTTGCAAGTTTTTCGAGACTCATAAAATATTCGGATGTACGGAATTTGAGGAAGATCGGTTGATATACACGCCAATTATGACCAGATCGGTGAAAAATATATATGGCAGCTATATCTAAATCTGAACCGATTTTTTCCAAAATCAATAGGGATCGTCTTTGAGCCGAAACAGGACCCTATACCAAATTTTAGGACAATCGGACTAAAACTGCGGGCTGTACTTTGCACACAAAAATACAGCAACAGACAGACAGACAGACGTGCAGACAGACGGACATCGCTAAATCGACTCAGAATTTAATTCTAAGCCGATCCGTATACTAAAAGGTTGGTCTATGATTACTCCTTCTTGGCGTTACATACAAATGCACAAACTTATTATACCCTGTACCACAGTAGTGGTGAAGGGTATAAATATGGGAAACGTTTAAATCTGAAGCAATTTTAAGGAAACTTCGAAAAAGTTTATTTATGATTTATCGCTCGATATATATGTATTAGAAGTTTAGGAAAATTAGAGTCATTTTTACAACTTTTCGACTAAGCAGTGGCGATTTTACAAGGAAAATGTTGGTATTTTGACCATTTTTGTCGAAATCAGAAAAACATATATATGGGAGCTATATCTAAATCTGAACCGATTTCAACCAAATTTGGCACGCATAGCTACAATGCTAATTCTACTTCCTGTGCAAAATTTCAACTAAATCGGAGTTAAAAATTGGCCTCTGTGGTCATATGAGTGTAAATCGGGCGAAAGCTTTATATGGGAGATATATCCAAATCTGAACCGATTTCAAGCAAATTTGGCACGCATAGTAACAACGTTAATTCTACTCCCTATGCAAAATTTTAACTAAATCGGAGCAAAAAATTGGCCTCTGTGGGCAAATGAGTGTAAATCGGGCGAAAGCTATATATGGGAGCTATATCTAAATCTGAACCGATGTTGCTGATATTTTGCAAGTTTTTCGAGACTCATAAAATATTCGGATGTACGGAATTTGAGGAAGATCGGTTGATATACACGCCAATTATGACCAGATCGGTGAAAAATATATATGACAGCTATATCTAAATCTGAACCGATTTTTTCCAAAATCAATAGGGATCGTCTTTGAGCCGAAACAGGACCCTATACCAAATTTTAGGACAATCGGACTAAAATTGCGAGCTGTACTTTGCACACAAAAATACATCAACAGACAGACAGACAGACAGACAGACAGACAGACAGACAGACGGACAGACAGACAGACGGACATCGCTAAATCGACTCAGAATTTAATTCTAAGCCGATCCGTATACTAAAAGGTTGGTCTATGATTACTCCTTCTTGGCGTTACATACAAATGCACAAACTTATTATACCCTGTACCACAGTAGTGGTGAAGGGTATAAAAATATGGGAAACGTTTAAATCTGAAGCAATTTTAAGGAAACTTCGAAAAAGTTTATTTATGATTTATCGCTCGATATATATGTATTAGAAGTTTAGGAAAATTAGAGTCATTTTTACAACTTTTCGACTAAGCAGTGGCGATTTTACAAGGAAAATGTTGCTATTTTGACCATTTTTGTCGAAATCAGAAAAACATATATATGGGAGCTATATCTAAATCTGAACCGATTTCAACCAAATTTGGCACGCATAGTAACAACGCTAATTCTACTCCCTATGCAAAATTTCAACTAAATCGGAGCAAAAAATTGGCCTCTGTTGGCAAATGAGTGTAAATCGGGCGAAAGCTATATATGGGAGCTATATCTAAATCTGAACCGATGTTGCTGATATTTTGCAAGTTTTTCGAGACTCATAAAATATTCGGATGTACGGAATTTGAGGAAGATCGGTTGATATACACGCCAATTATGACCAGATCGGTGAAAAATATATATGGCAGCTATATCTAAATCTGAACCGATTTTTTCCAAAATCAATAGGGATCGTCTTTGAGCCGAAACAGGACCCTATACCAAATTTTAGGACAATCGGACTAAAACTGCGGGCTGTACTTTGCACACAAAAATACAGCAACAGACAGACAGACAGACGTGCAGACAGACGGACATCGCTAAATCGACTCAGAATTTAATTCTAAGCCGATCCGTATACTAAAAGGTTGGTCTATGATTACTCCTTCTTGGCGTTACATACAAATGCACAAACTTATTATACCCTGTACCACAGTAGTGGTGAAGGGTATAAATATGGGAAACGTTTAAATCTGAAGCAATTTTAAGGAAACTTCGAAAAAGTTTATTTATGATTTATCGCTCGATATATATGTATTAGAAGTTTAGGAAAATTAGAGTCATTTTTACAACTTTTCGACTAAGCAGTGGCGATTTTACAAGGAAAATGTTGGTATTTTGACCATTTTTGTCGAAATCAGAAAAACATATATATGGGAGCTATATCTAAATCTGAACCGATTTCAACCAAATTTGGCACGCATAGCTACAATGCTAATTCTACTTCCTGTGCAAAATTTCAACTAAATCGGAGTTAAAAATTGGCCTCTGTGGTCATATGAGTGTAAATCGGGCGAAAGCTTTATATGGGAGATATATCCAAATCTGAACCGATTTCAAGCAAATTTGGCACGCATAGTAACAACGTTAATTCTACTCCCTATGCAAAATTTTAACTAAATCGGAGCAAAAAATTGGCCTCTGTGGGCAAATGAGTGTAAATCGGGCGAAAGCTATATATGGGAGCTATATCTAAATCTGAACCGATGTTGCTGATATTTTGCAAGTTTTTCGAGACTCATAAAATATTCGGATGTACGGAATTTGAGGAAGATCGGTTGATATACACGCCAATTATGACCAGATCGGTGAAAAATATATATGACAGCTATATCTAAATCTGAACCGATTTTTTCCAAAATCAATAGGGATCGTCTTTGAGCCGAAACAGGACCCTATACCAAATTTTAGGACAATCGGACTAAAATTGCGAGCTGTACTTTGCACACAAAAATACATCAACAGACAGACAGACAGACAGACAGACAGACAGACAGACAGACAGACGGACAGACAGACAGACGGACATCGCTAAATCGACTCAGAATTTAATTCTAAGCCGATCCGTATACTAAAAGGTTGGTCTATGATTACTCCTTCTTGGCGTTACATACAAATGCACAAACTTATTATACCCTGTACCACAGTAGTGGTGAAGGGTATAAATATGGGAAACATTTAAATTCGAAGCATTGACATTTATCGCTGAAATAAGTAAAACATATATATGGGAGCTATGTTTATCTAAATCTGAACCGATTTCAACCAAATTTGATTTGCATAGTTATACACGCTCACAAAAAATCGCTTCTGTAACATATACTCCCAAACATATTTTGCTTCAAGCCTATACATTTTTGGCTATTGCCCAAACATTTATATGTTTGATCTCTACCAATATATAATATGTTTGAAAGCATATTGGTCTAAACAATATATGTTTGGGTAGTCTAAGTTCCAAACATTTTGTATTTTTGCATCCATATTCAATAATGTTGTCTTCCAAAAACAATATGTTATTATGTGACCATATAATATGTTTGGAAGCATTTTGCACCCAAAAATATTATATGCTTAAAAAAATTCTCCCAAACAATATTGTGCTCAAAATTTTATTTATTTATATATTTACAATCATAATGAATTATGAAAATAAACAGGTAATATAGGTGCTAACAACATTTCGTGAATTTTAATTATTAATTTAAATTGCTTTTATAATTCCATACCCACCGATATTTTTTCCGATCTCTTTTTTTTAATTTTTAATGAAATTAAATTAAGTGTTTAATATTACTAATAACAAAAATAAAAGACTATCACGCTAGAACGTGTAAAACTCTCGAATATGGCTGTTTTGTTCTTTAATTTGCCGAAGATCGGTAACGTTAACATTTTCGCTAACGTGAACTGTCTTGGTTTTAATTAGTTCACGTTACCGCGAGTGCACTGTTATGTTATTTCTACTCCCTGTGCAAAATTTCACGTAAATCGGATTACAACGTTGACCTCTGTGATCATATGAGTGAAAATCGGGGGAAAGATATATATGGGAGCTATATCTAAATCTGAACCGGTTACAACCAGATTCGGCATGCATATCTACAATATGAATTCTACTCCCTGTGCAAAATTTGAAGCAAATTAGGGCAAAACTCTGGCTTCTGGGGCCAGTCCATAAGTCCATATCGGGCGAAAGATATATATGGAAGCTATATCTAAATCTGAACCGATTTCAACCAAATTCGGCACACTTTACGACACTCCCAATTGCACTTTTTGTGCAAAGTTTAAAGTAAATCAGACTGAAATTCTAGCTTCTGGGGCCATATTAGTAGATATCGGGCGAAAGATATATATGGGAGCTATATCTAAAACTGAATCGATTTCTTCCAAAATCAATAGGGTTCTATTCTGACCCAAAGTGCATACTTGTGCCAAATTTGAAGTCCATTGGACTAAAATTGCGACCTAGACTTTGATTACAAAAATGTGTTCACAGACAGACGGACGGACGGACAGACGGACATTGCTAGATCGACTCAGGGGCCAGCCCTGAGCAATATTGCCAAAGACACCATATGTCTATCTCGTCTCCTTCTGGGTGTTACGAACATATGCACTAACTTATAATACCCCGTTCCACAGTGTGGTGCAGGGTATAAAAATCATTGGCGCCAAATTCTTTCTTACTACTTTTGGGAATTGTACGAAAATTTTCTTCTGCTTTAGTTCATTTTAAACTTATGTGTACTTTAATTGAACTTTATGCCCACGTTATTTTAATATAAATAAATTTCGATAAAAAAATTATAAAATTTAAATACAAACAAATAATTTTTTTTGCAATAAAAATAAATTAAATTTATCGTTAGTTTAACTACTCACTTTTTATCAGTGTATATACATTACGGGGTCTGCGACCAATATTTTGATGTGTTACAAACGGAATGGCAAACTTATTATACCCCCATCGCCATTCTATGAAGGTGGTTATAAAAAAAAACAAAATCCTTTTTATTTTAATTACTACAACACTTTTAGTAGTAATTAATATTTTATGGTAATTAAAGGATTAATTTCAACTTTGCAGTTATGTATTTGGTCGTGACTATCTCATGCCAAGTGGCCGTGATACTACTTCTTGTCGAACATAGCTCGTTTTATTGCAATTTGTGAATTACTCTAGACCACCGTCGGAGTTTGTTTTAAAACCACACTCGCTTACTGCTGTGTTCTTCATTCACAAACCACCAATGACGAAACAATTAACATTTGTGACTGCTTAAGGGAATAAATTTATTGTAAAACCACAAATTCAATCATTAAATATTACAACCTACACACGTTTTCCCAATCTCCTTATACATTTAATTGCATTAAATGTGGACATTATATTGATAATATTGTTACACACTTATCCAAAGATTTTGCCATTACTTTATGTTATTTACTCTAATAACATATTGCTTCAGAACCAAAGAAGCGACGAATTACACTAAAGATTCTTTCATAGAATTAGAATTCACTTTTGAAGTGTCGGAAACAAATTTTGATTTATTATATACTTAATTTTTAATTTTTTGTCATCGTGTAATAGCCCTTCATAAAGCTCAAATTCGACTCGAGAAGTAATTATGTCATTTTCCAAGTATACTGAAAAAAAAGCATGTCCGATTGATTCCGAGCCAAAGAACCGGAAAATTGAATTAAGGATACTTTTAAGACAGAATTGTTTTTAAATTTAAGTTTTGCACACTTGATTCTAGGTAGCAAATTTTAATTAATTCATTTTTTCTGTTTTTTTCTTCATGTGCAAAAAAACGTGTTACCGACAACTTAAACTCAGAGTCGACTTCAAGTAGAAATTATACAATCTTTCAAGTATAAATCGTCTTTAAAATAAAGTGCTAAAACATCTCCTACTTTTAAACCTTTTTTGCTTTGTTGTCAATATGCAAAAAGGCAACAAAGTTAAAGACAATTTCATTAATTTTGAAGAATTTTTCACAATTAACATATTAAAGACAAGTTGACCTCAGTCAAACAAAATTTTTCTTTCATTTTAAGATTCCCATTTTTAAGTGGTATCACTTAATTATAAACGAAAAGCGACTGTATAGAAAAGTTTACCGTCTTTTGGACAAAGAAAAAAACTTCTATTCTAAGCAAAAAACGCATTCGTATTTTAAGGTCTTCATGCCCTTAAAATACGAATGCGTTTTTTGACTTACGACAATATTTTTTTTTTCAGTGTACAAAAGACATCAAATAAAATAGAATATCTTCCATTGTTTATTATCTTTTATCATTATTACGAGTACAAAAAAATTTTCAAATTTAAGTTTCTATAATACTTAAGTTAGCCTGACTTATTACGGCAAAGATGATCCAAGTTCAACGAAATTTTCTTTTACAAAGCACACAACGCCTTCAATGTAAAGCTTGCCGACTTTTGCTCAAGCAAATAAACTTTGTATTAGAGAAATGCATTTTCTATGCTACGCAAAAATTGCATCCGTATTTTCAGGACATGAAATTATTGGTTTGCGACAATTTTTTTTTCAACGTAGCTTTGAAATAGATGAAAGAACAAAAGTCATGTGCGAATAACGAATATAATCTATTAGTGAATGTGAATATGAATATGAATTGGATTAGTATCTGTTTATACCCTTCACCACTACTGTGGTACAGGGTATAATTAGTTTGTGCATTTGTATGTAACGCCAAGAAGGAGTAATCATAGAACAACCTTTTAGTATACGGATCGGCTTAGAATTAAATTCTGAGTCGATTTAGCGATGTCCGTCTGTCTGTCTGTCTGTCTGTCTGTCTGTCTGTCTGTCTGTCTGTCTGTCCGTCTGTCTGTCTGTTGATGTATTTTTGTGTGCAAAGTACAGCTCGCAGTTTTAGTCCGATTGTCCTAAAATTTGGTACAGGGTCCTGTTTCGGCTCAAAGACGATCCCTATTGATTTTGGAAAAAATCGGTTCAGATTTAGATATAGCTGCCATATATATTTTTCACCGATCTGGTCATAATTGGCGTGTATATCAACCGATCTTCCTCAAATTCCGTACATCCGAATATTTTATGGGTCTCGAAAAACTTGCAAAATATCAGCCAAATCGGTTCAGATTTAGATATAGCTCCCATATATAGCTTTCGCCCGATTTACACTCATATGACCACAGAGGCCAATTTTTAACTCCGATTTAGTTGAAATTTTGCACAGGGCGTAGAATTAGCAATGAACTATGCGTGCCAAATTTGGTTGAAATCGGTTCAGATTTGGATATATCTCCCATATATAGCTTTCGCCCGATTTACACTCATATGACCACAGAGGCCAATTTTTAACTCCGATTTAGTTGAAATTTTGCACAGGGAGTAGAATTAGCATTGTAACTATGCGTGCCAAATTTGGTTGAAATCGGTTCAGATTTGAATATATATCCCATATATAGCTTTCGCCCGATTTACACTCATATGACCACAGAGGCCAATTTTTAACTCCGATTTAGTTGAAATTTTGCACAGGGAGTAGAATTAGCATTGTTGCTATGCGTGCCAAATTTGGTTGAAATCGGTTCAGATTTAGATATAACTCCCATATATAGCTTTCGCCCGATTTACACTCATATGGCCACAGAGGCCAATTTTTAACTCCGATTTAGTTGAAATTTTGCACAGAGAGTAGAATTAGCATTGTTGCTATGCGTGCCAAATTTGGTTGAAATCGGTTCAGATTTAGATATAACTCCCATATATAGCTTTCGCGCGATTTACACTCATATGGCCACAGAGGCCAATTTTTAACTCCGATTTAGTTGAAATTTTGCACAGAGAGTAGAATTAGCATTGTTGCTATGCGTGCCAAATTTGGTTGAAATCGGTTCAGATTTAGATATAGCTCCCATATATATGTTTTTCTGATTTCGACAAAAATGGTCAAAATACCAACATTTGTCTTGTAAAATCGCCAATGCTTAGTCCAAAAGTTGTAAAAATGACTCTAATTTTCCTAAACTTCTAATACATATATATCGAGCGATAAATCATAAATAAACTTTTGCGAAGTTTCCTTAAAATTGCTTCAGATTTAAAAATTTCCCATATTTATACCCTTCACCACTACTGTGGTACAGGGTATAATAAGTTTGTGCATTTGTATGTAACGCCAAGAAGGAGTAATCATAGACCTACCTTTTAGTATACGGATCGGCTTAGAATTAAATTCTGAGTCGATTTAGCGATGTCCGTCTGTCTGTCCGTCTGTCTGTCCGTCTGTCTGTTGATGTATTTTTGTGTGCAAAGTACAGCTCGCAGTTTTAGTCCGATTGTCCTAAATTTAGTATAGGGTCCTGTTTCGGCTCACAGACGATCCCTATTGATTTTGGAAAAAATCGGTTCAGATTTAGATATAGCTGCCATATATATTTTTCACCGATCTGGTCATAATTAGCGTGTATATCAACCGATCTTCCTCAAATTCCGTACATCCGAATATTTTATGGGTCTCGAAAAACTTGCAAAATATCAGCCAAATCGGTTCAGATTTAGATATAGCTCCCATATATAGCTTTCGCCCGATTTACACTCATTTGCCCACAGAGGCCAATTTTTGCTCCGATTTAGTTGAAATTTTGCACAGGGAGTAGAATTAGCATTGTAACTATGCGTGCCAAATTTGGTTGAAATCGGTTCAGATTTGGATATATCTCCCATATATAGCTTTCGCCCGATTTACACTCATATGACCACAGAGGCCAATTTTTAACTCCGATTTAGTTGAAATTTTGCACAGGGAGTAGAATTAGCATTGTAACTATGCGTGCCAAATTTGGTTGAAATCGGTTCAGATTTAGATATAGCTCCCATATATATGTTTTTCTGATTTCGACAAAAATGGTCAAAATACCAACATTTTCCTTGTAAAATCGCCACTGCTTAGTATAAAAGTTGTAAAAATGACTCTAATTTTCCTAAACTTCTAATACATATATATCGAGCGATAAATCATAAATAAACTTTTTCGAAGTTTCCTTAAAATTGCTTCAGATTTAAATGTTTCACATATTTTTTACTAATATTGTGTTCCACTGTAGTGCATTAGCCGACTTAAATTTTGAGTCTATAGATTTGTAGAAGTCTATCAAATTCTGTCCAGATCGAGTGATATTTAAATTTATGTATTTGGGACAAACCTTTTTATATAGCCCCCAACACATTTGACGGATGTGATATGGTCTCGAAAATTTAGATCTACAAAGTGGTACAGGGTATAGTATAGTCGGCCCCGCCCGACTTTAGACTTTCCTTACTTGTTTTCTTTTCGAAAACCACGATTACACCGTAAAAAAGTAAACTGTTTTATAAGGTGAATGAACAAACTCGTGAGAAAATTGAACTAAATTGTAGTCCACATTTTCAGATTTCCACAAAGCGTTGTTAAGGGAAATTTAGTGTTCTGGTTTACTTTTTAACTACAATACACGAAATTACACTCTCTCATAGAAGAAAAAATGAACTAAGAGTAAAGAAAAAATCATTGGCACCAAATCTTGACCATTTTAAAGATACTTTAATTAATTTTTACTATTTTTGGGAATCGTAGAAAAATTTTCTTTTGCTGTAGTTCATACAAAAATTGAACTTTATAGCCATGATTAGTTCATAAAATATTTGAGACATATTAAAAAAAATTAAGATTTCATTAACCCTGGAAAGTCATCCTTATTTTTTATACACTAATGTCATCCCTCATCATTTTGACTACGGCCTATTTCAAGGAGCTGTAAATTACATCATGATCAAAAATGAGAACCAAAATTTAGTTTAGAGTTTTTTTCAGTTCATTTTTAATTAACATTACACAAAATTCATAAAATCTTTGAATTTGAATAACATGTATTTGTCATTTCCCAATCGACCAAAAACAGTTAAGATCGAAAATAAAATGAAGCGTCGTCATTTTGACGAAGGATGGCTGTCTAAATAGAAAATTTCGAAACAAATAATAACATTTAACTATAAACAAATTATTTTTTTGTGTACAAGACCAAAGTCACTTTTACTAAAATAGTCACGTTCACCGCAATTGTTATACGATTTACCTGTAATTCAAAATTTGGCGATATTTTGGGTCTAGTTTGGGTTCACACATAAGTAAGTCGAATATGGGGCGTATCGATCGATTTTGATTTACCCCACATATAGACCGATCTACCGATTTGACTTCTAGACACCGCAATTTTTATCCGATTTGCCGGAAATTCAAAATTTAGAGGTATTTTCGCTCCGAAAATAGGTGTAGCGAATATGGTGAGGATTGGTATTTGTTTTGATATAGATTCTCCCCGATTTCTATGTTGGTATATATGTTTGCTTGGCAGAGTACCTGTCATCAAAACCACCTGAAATTCTATGCATGTATTTTGAAGTTTTCTAAGGAAACAATTATATTTTTGGATTCATGGTGGTGGGTATTTAAGATTCGGCCCGGCCGAACTTAAGTCCGTATATACTTATTATGAATACTTTATTATCAGTGAAAAAAGAAATGTTTTTATTAGTTGTAAATTCTAACTCCCTATGAAGTCAGTTTTGGTAAAATTCCTTTTTAACCGTTTTTAGACAATGGAAATAATATGTCTAAATTAAATTGATGAAATTTTTTCCTTTATTTTCGAAGGCACTTTTTCCTCGGTGTAGGGGTGGGCGAGTATGACCTTTCATTTTGTGAATTTGCGCGACCGAAGAACATTATCTTGCTTAGAACAAATATATAGACGAACACACTGAAAAAACAGTGAACCCACCAGGAAGAAAATTTTCGGTTAATTTTAGAAAATTTTGAATATTTGTAGAAAATTTTAACTAAACAGTATTACAAACGTTGGCATCACGCCGATGTCATAAAAATAAGTACATATTTTTCGACAAATTCAAGAAAATTTATTAGACATAACAATGTTTTTTCACTTGTTAAAAAAAATTTTGTAGTTTCAAGGAAAAACTTGGAGTTCAAAATTGCAAGAATTTCTTTAGTGACATACGAAGTTCATGATGGACGCATTTTTGGTAAAATTTACAAATTTAAAGAAATTCTGAACTATTTGGTGGAAGACACGAATTTAGTTCATCTGTATGCTTCATTGGAGTACATTTTTTTCCTCGGGTTTAGTTAATTTAACTAACGTACACAAAAAATATTAGAGTAACGAAAACTCTCTCTAAACATAATAATTCCATGAACTAAAATAAAGTTAAATTGGCTTTAGTGAAATACACCCAGAAAAAAGTGACCCCTTCTTTAAGTTAAAATGAACTCATTGTGAAGAAAGTTGAACTTCGTATAGCGCCAAAGACATTTTTATTTGTTTGAACGATGTGATTTTCGTAGAAATTATGTATAATGCATTCCATATATTAGTTAACGTTTTCCTATACTTATGTACCACTATACTACAGAATCAAAAAATTTAACTGATTTGAATTCATATATGGAATAATTTTATTGAAAATTTTTCATTCATTTGGACAAATCTTACACATTTGTGGTAAAACTTTTACTTCCTAATTAGAACTGCTTACCATCGTTTTTAAATACAATTTTATTTATTTATATACCCGTGTAAAAATTGGTGGATCTGGCCAGATATTATTAGATCTCCTGCCATATCTGATTAGATATGATAGTATATGTAGGCAGATCTGGTCAGATCCGAAAAATGGTAATATCTGATCAGATCTAATTCTAAAGGAATTAGATCTGACCAGATCTCAAATTTGGCCCACATCTAATTACATCTAATTTGATATAATTAGATGTTAATATATCTAATTGTATATAATTTTATCTATAAATTTCCAATATTACTGAAATTACAGTAATTAATAAAAAGATTTATTTTAGGTTTTATAATGAAAGTGTATTTAATACAGCAAGTTGGCTCAAACCTATTTACGTTATATCTACGCCTAGGAATAAAAGTATAAGAATTCAATTAAAAATATATATACATAGCCACTACGTTTCTGCGGCGTTTCTGGCGTTTAAATTGTCCAAGGCATTGTGGCATTACTCTCTTCACACATTTTTTTAGATTAGTCTCCCAGTTCCTCTCTTTGGCTACACGGAATGAAACTCTGAAAAATATAACATAAAAATACAGAAGACTGAAATAAATACAAATAATACATATACTTACCAATAATTGCTTCTCGTGCCCAATAATTCAAACCAACGCTATAAGGAATCGTTTGTGCGAAGTCCCTAATACCATACATGAATAATATATCCGTTTCATGATGCAAACCATCTCCAAATCATTATTTTATCTGTTTGACTTGGATAGTTCTACATTCTATCTCAAATTCGAAAATGGCGTGGCTACAAATCATCACGTTGCTACTCGGTCTCCTTAATCTTTTCGTTCAACTAGAAAGGGAAAATATTAAATATATAAAAATAGGACCCAAACGATAAACTTACCTCATCACTTCTCATACTCCTTGATCTTCGTCGAAAAATGAGAATACATTAAATTTTTATATGAATAAAACATAAAAATATCAAACTCGCATTATCCAATATTTGATACCAACATTTTGTTTTAAATTTAATAACAACAACCGTTGCTAATGGTGATTGTTATGTGATGATATTTTTGAAAACAAACAGACAGTTGTGTCTGAACGTAAGAAATTTTGAATTTTTAAAATGATATTGAAAAAGGTTTCTTCGAACTGTCACAATATATAAAGATTGTTTGATTATGTTCACCACTAGTTGTGATGTGTGACCAAACATATTTAATTGTAACAATATATATCACGTTAACATTCTCGTAACAAACATATTAATTTTACACCCAAACATACACATATTTTTTATCCGTATAGCAGTACTGGTTCATGACTTAATGCGATACATATAATTAGATATGGAGCTATATATAGTATATATAATTAGATATGATGTCATATATGAAGATATACAATTAGATCTTACCAGATATGACTGATACAATTAGATATAACAATATATATAATGAGATCTTGAATCAGATCTAATCATATAGAACACTATATATAACATATCTCCGTAGATCTATTTATATCCACAACCATATCTGAACAGATGTAATTATATATACTTAGATATTATTAGATATGATCAGATCCACCGATTTTTACACGGGTAGGCAATTTTTTCTTCAATAAAATACACGTTTTATTAAGATATTAAATATATTTATTAAGAATCAACAGCATCGACTGGCCTTGAAATACTAGTTTATTATTCCACTATTTCCAATTTCCATGTAATGTCATCAACTGTAAAACGCATTTTTCTTCTTGTACCTTTCACTTTTAATAAGTTGCTGCCTAACGATTTTGTCCTCCTTTTATAATTTCAATACCTACAAATATAAAAAAATCATAAACCATTTTTGTTACAAAAGGTTAGCGTCACTGAATATTACCTGATAATTGAAGATTCCAAAATGAAGACAAATGAAAGGGTTGTTATTCTGCTGGTGTTTTCTTTCTTTATACGTCATCACGAACATTGGTAGATTTATTTTCAAAAAACGAAAATTGTTCTCACTAATTTAAAATAATAAATATTTTATATATTTTATTTGTTATTTATTATATTATTTTACCATATTATTTTTTCACAATCTCTCCGTATACCTTAACAACGCGATTCCAACTAAAAAACAACCCACTCGCAAACATATCGATTACACCCACGCGCAAACACATCGATTACGATGACAGGTATCGATTACAGGTAGACAATAGAAATATAGGAAAATTTCCTATATTCTAACAGGTGTGTTTCCTTAAGTTTTGAAAGGATTGCATACTTCTTAGTACGAATGAACTAAAATATTTTTTTATGTCAAGTGTTGTTCGTATGTATGAAAAACATTCTATTATAAAGGAAGTCGCAATTATCATTTTATAAGAAATTTTACTAATTTTGAGGAAACTTGGTTTTAGTTCGGTTTTTGTTTATTTTTACGAATGCTTTGTTATCGGTGAATAAAATTTTCTTGTTCAGTAGTAAATTCTTATACCCAGCGAAGAAAACAGTATGAGTAAAATTCCATGCCTTATTCTAGTTAATGAACTATTCCTAACTGCTTACAGTTTAGGGTTTTTTTACTGAAACGAGTAAATTTTATTATTTCTCACAAAAATTTACCTTAATGGAAATAAAATGGATAAACTATATTGATGAAAAATTTTTTTTGTGTGCAGGGAGGGCTAGACTTCTAGAAGTCGAAGTCATTCTAGCTTTAAGTAATTAAGAACGAGTTGCGTTTGTCATAAAACAATTATCAATAAAAAATTGTATGGAATTTTTGTAGCGAGTAACAAATAGTATGCCTTCACTTAAAATATAATCTTGTTTGCTATTTTAAACGCAATTGAATTGCCTATGACAGCTTTTATTTAATTTAATATCCTCGAAATGAGAACGCTACTGCTGTTGTACATACTCCAACAAATGTAGTGTATGAAAATCAACCAATTGACTATTCCAGGAAAACTACTGAAATATAGCTCATTAATGTAATGAGTAGAAATTCATTTTGGACCCAAAGTCAAACAACATTTTAATATAGTACAAAGAAAAAATGTCATCTCTTTTCCCAAAAGTAAATATTCGTGACCAAGTACCAGAAAGTGAGAAATCGAGTTCATTAAAGAATGAAATTTTATTACAAGACAAGTGAAGTTAACTCCTAGCAAGAATGTGGAATGACCCTTAAACAAATATATAATGGGCAAACATGTAAACTCCTATAGAAGTTCCAAGTACACTGCAACACATTCACACCATCTTCTGGTATTGTTGAGTAGGGAAAATGAAAATTCGCTGAATAAAGAATACAAAAGTGTAGAGCCAATTTCCACGAAAATATTAGAAAAATTAAAAGTTCTATCTGCAATAACAGCAAAATTTCAAAGACAATTGCTAGGGTTGTCAAACGAGATAAACTTTGCTAACCTAACGAAGAAGTTGTTACCTAATTTGGCGCAGGCATACTTGTACTCATACTGGTAATAGGAGTTTTTGCAGGACAAATTTATAGAGCCTAGATTAAAAGATAACTCCCTAAAAAATGTCTTTATTTAAAAGAAGCAACATCTCTGGCTCGGAATAAATACTAAACTGCTTATAAATGTTGGAATTCAAGTAAATCAGGGGTTTTGAGTGTAGGATGATGTTGTGTTAATGTGCGATTGATAGTTATAGTATTACAAAGATTGGTTGGTATGAATAATCACTACCTTGAGGAATGGACCCCAATATGCCATCGAGGCACGGTTAAAAAATGTTTGACACAATGGAAAAATGGGGGGTTTAGGTTAGGTTAGGTTATGTGGCAGCCCGATGTATCAGGCTCACTTAGACTATTCAGTCCATTGTGATACCACAGTGGTGAACTTCTCCCTTATCACTGAGTGCTGCCCGATTCCATGTTAAGCTCAATGACAAGGGACCTCCTTTTTATAGCCGAGTCCGAACGGCGTTCCACATTCCAGTGAAACCACTTAGAGAAGCTTTGAAACCCTCAGAAATGTCACCAGCATTACTGAGGTGGGATAATCCACCGCTGAAAAACTTTTTGGTGTTCGGTCGTAGCAGGAATCGAACCCACGACCTTGTGTATGCTAGGCGGGCATGTTGGGGGGTTTGCTGCTTGCAAAATTCTTTCAATCACGTTCACCGGCCGAGTGCAGATCAGTTGGAAAAATCATTTACTTTGGCATTTATAAAAACAACGTAAGGACAAAGAATATATTGCGTACACTCAAAAAAAACGCTTCTCTAACATATGTTCCCAACATATTTTGCAGGAAGCACATATATTATTGAATACTGCCGAAACATTAATATTTTTGTTTTATGTGAACATATTATATGTTTGGAAGCATTTTGATTTTGAAATATTATATGCTTGGAAAAATTTTCCCCAAAGAAGATTGTGCTCATTCCCTCACATAATTTTCACTTCCACAAAATTTTTGAGTTCTTGGCACCTTTTTCCGTAATATTTACAAATAATGTTGAAGAAATTATCTGTAATACAAATAATGTTGAAGAAATTATTCAATTTTATAATTTTTTTAAATTTTACCTTTCGCCTGGACGGAGAATCGAACCGAGGACCATACAGTTTGTAAGCCAACACACTATCCACTGGGCTACGTAGCTGTGATAGTCACCAGTAGACAATTATCGTTACATTTATATAGCATAATTTGCAGCGCCCACGAGCTCATGCAAACATAACATTATTTAACAGAAACATACATTTGTTGGCCACGTGGAGCAATGGCTACCATGTCTGCCTTGCATGCAAAGGGTCGTGGTCCCTGCTCCGACCGAACACCGTTTTTTTTAATTTACACATTTATATTTATACTATATTAAATTTTTATAATGAAACATCGAAATGTCGGTTATTAAAGATTTACAGTCAGAAACCGTGCTTGAATAAACGAAATGGACTGAGCTTTTGGTTAAAATATTTTTATTGCAAAAATGACAATTTTATAAAAAAAAAACTGTTTTTGGTATAAAAGTTTGAAATTCTGGAAAGAATTCAAAAACTCTAACAAAAGAAGAACGTGGAGTCGAGTATAAACATCCATAAATAATTTTGTAATATACACATAAATTCATTTAGGCGTGAACAATTTTCTACTAGCATTTAACACCATTTTATATGCCTTTAAAACTTATCGTGTTTTGTACTTAATTTCATTTTTACCTTAAGGGCGGTATTAAGTTGGCATTATCGCTCTAAAATATCCCTGTTTTGCATTTTACTTTTCTTTAATTTTAAAGAAAATAAGCTTTTTCAATTGTTTTAGCTGAAAAACTCGAACTTAATGCCCCTTTTATATTTGAAGGTGTCCGTCAACTCCTCTTGGACTACTTATTAATAAATAGGTACTAAAGTGTGATACGGTCAAAATTTGGTCAAGGGAAAACGCGTGTAAGTCGGTGAAATCGTTTATTTAAAAAATCAAATTAAATTTCTTTTTCAAGTTCAATTAGTATAAAATTCAGGAAAAATATTCAGTTAGGCTTTCGCTTTTCCAAATCCGAATTGCCGGGCCTCACGCTTGACACCTGCCATCAAATTTTGTACAGCCACCTTGTCCACCTTCTTCGCCGCAGAAAGCCAGTTTGCCTTGAACTGCTGCTCGTCCTTAGCAGTTTTTTGGTCTTCTTTAGTTTCCGCTTGACAATAGCCCAGTATTTCTCAATTGGGCGGAGCTCTGGCGTGTTGGGAGGGTTCTTGTCCTTGGGAACCACCTGCACGTTGTTGGCGGCGTACCACTCCATGGCCTTTTTACCGTAATGGCAAGATGCCAAATCCGGTCAAAACAGTACGGAACAACGGTGTTTCTTCAGGAAAGGCAGCAGACGTTTATTCAAACAGTCTTTCACGTAAACTTCTTGGTTGACAGTCCCGGTCACAGGTACAGATGGCTTGCCAAACCAGATATTTCTTTCCGAACTTTGACAGTTTTATGTGCTTGAAAATATCTGCTACCTTTCCCCTTCCTTTTGCCGTATAAAACTCCTGTCCCGGAAGCTGCTTGTAGTCGGCTTTGACGTAGGTTTCGTCGTCCATTACCACGCAGTCAAACTTCGTCAGCATCGTCGTGTACAGCCTCCGGGATCGCGCTTTGGTCGTCGTATTTTGTTTATCATCGCGATTTGGAGTCACTACCTTCTTGTAGGTCGATAGTCCGGCTCGTTTTTTGGCTCGATGCACGGTTGTAGACGATACACCCAGCTTATTTGCGGCATCTCGGAGAGAGAGAGGTTAGGGTTTCGCTTGAAACTACCGGCAACTCTCTTTGTCGTCTCAGCGGCTTCCGGTTTTCGATTTCCCCCCGATCCAGACTTCCTGGCTGTCGACAAACGTTCCCCAAACACTTTAATTACATTTGTAACGGTTGATTTGGCAACTTTTAGCGATTTTGCCAGCTTTGCGTGCGAGTAGCTCGGATTTTTGCGATGCGCGAGCAAAATTTTGATACGCTGCTCTTCTTGCTTGGGCGGCATTTTGACAACTGAAGAGTGAATTCCAAAATCAAAATAGGAGCAACATTCTACACACACACACCTTCAAAATGAGGGGTGTTCAGGTTTTTTAAATGCAAAATTGAAAGAAATACGTCAAGTTTATATTGACCAAATTTTGACCGTATCACCCTTTAAACTTTGTTTTTATACATTTTACTGTTTAATGTTTCACTATTTCCTCCTTTTTTCATTTTTTCATTTTACTGCTCCAACTCTAAAAAGAGAATAGAGCCCTTTCCTTATTTTTATGAAGATCCCTTTGTAATTTTTGTATATTTTCGACAGCTTTTTTTAATTTCCTTTTCCTGAATATTTTGACTTACTCCTCGTACTTAAGAGTTAAGGTTAGGTTAGGTTGTTAGAGACCATATACTAACACCATGTTCCACATTTCAGGCGTATCGGATGAAATTTGCTTCTCTTAGGGGCTCCGCAATCCAAATCTGGGGATCGGTTTATATGGGGGCTACATATATTTAAGGACCGATATGGACCAGTTTTTGCATGGTTCTTAGAGACCATATACTAACATCATTTCATTTCAAATTTCAGCCGGATCGGATGAAATTTGCTTCACTTGTAGGTTCCGCAAGCCAAATCTGGGGATCGGTTTATATGGGGGCTGAAGTATTTTTTTGCTGGGCGGTATTGTTATCGGTTGGTTTAGAGAGTAAAGTTTTAACTTTATGTTGCTGAAGATTTATTCAGATTACCGTATATAATTGATAAAGAAAATTAGTTTAGTACATTTTCGTCCTTATCAACCACATTTACGGTTATTTTCACATAGCTCCGTCAGGCTTTAACAAAACATTGACTGAAAATACAGTAATCCTCGATTTATGTCGTCTCTGTTTACGTTGTTTCGATTTACGTCGATTTTTTGCCCACTTTATCAGAAACGCCTTCCATAAGTAAAATAAGTACCAACTATAATAACATCTAAACATTTTTTTTTCTGAAATTCTTATCGAAATTACTGAATTAACTTTATTATTGAAGATTTTTATTATGCACATGCACATACAACATCGAAGGATTTACGTCGGAATTTGACCGTTTGACGACGGTTTACGTCGTCAAATTCCGGAACAAATCAAGACGTAAATCGAGTGATTACGGTATTTTTGTCGTTGCTTAATTTTAACGGAAACTAATTTAGCAATTGGTTAGTCAACTTCCCCTTGTACATATGTGCGTATGTGTGATTTACTATTTGGTTATAGCACTCATACGGCACACTGTACTTCAAGAAGCAATGTTTGTTGGTGCGTATAACGAACAAGTCTGGTTTCGATTAATGGCACACATACGCCACCGTGACTTTTATAATGCTAATTCACTAGAGCAGCGATAGTCAACCTGGTCCTAACCGCCCACTAATGGGCAATACAGACTTTTTATTGGGCGGTAGGATTTTCCTAAATATTTTATATATTTTAGCTATCTTATTGCTTTTAGTTTTATTTAAAAGACAAAGTGCTGTAAATGTAGAAGCTTATAGCGCAAATTCATTTTTTTACCACTTAGACGATGTAGAGAGAGTTTCGAAAATGGCGGATAATGAAAGTTGTGGCAACATAAATATATTATATCCAAATATGTGGAACGAGGTATTCAAATTATGAATACCTTTTCCTACCTCATATTTAGTCGAATCGGGATTTAGTGCTGTTAACCGCATCATGAACAAAGATAGAACCCGCCTTAATATTTCTGAAAGAGGATACCTTCGCTTGTTTTTGACGAAAATAGAACCAGATATTAACCCCCATACACAAAAAAGTTCAAGGAAACATCAAGCCTACTTTTACCATGTAAATTCCTTCGATAAACTGTTAATAAATTGTTTTGCATATGGGCATAAATATTTAATTTGGCATTATCGGCATCAAGGATCACATTAAATACAATTGTGGAAAGGTAAAATCAACTACAAAAAAATACTTTTGTTTTTTGATAATTGCAATTTAAAAACTATAAATGAGACCACTGACCCTACTCAAATCACTAATTTTTATATACACCACCATATGCTGGTGATGGGTGTATAATAAGATTGTCATTCTGTTTGTACCATATCGAAATATGGATTCCTGACTATAGAAAGTATACATATTCTTGACCAGAATAAAATCTTAAGACGATATATCCGTCTGTATGTTCGACAATTGGCTATCTCGGTCCATGTTTCGATGTTGCCCCCATATAAACCAATCCCCCGATTTCAGCACATAGGCGCCGCTTTTGCTATCCGATTTTCATAAAATTGGAAACCTTGGTGTATTTTATTCTCACACAGAGCTGTACTAATCGTGGTGTATGACAATACATGTTTTGATATAGTCGCCATATATACAAGGGCGGTTCGGAAACTTCTTAGCCTATCAATGAAAGAGAATAGTTAGTTTTTCAAAAATATTTTTATTTTTCAATATAATCTCCTGAAACGTCAATAACAGGTTGGTCTCCGGTCTGACACATAGAAGGCGTCGCTAGTATTAAATGCATATTATTTTTATATGGTACCAACCTTCAAATGATTCGTGTCAATTAGTTTGTGAGATAGAGCGTCTTTTGTGAAACAACTTTTGTTATTGTGAAAAAAATGGAAAAAAAGGAATTTCGTGTTTTGATAAAATACTGTTTTCTGAAGGGAAAAAATACGGTGGAAGCAAAAACTTGGCTTGGTAATGAGTTTCCGGACTCTGCCCCAGGGAAATCAACAATAATTGATTGGTATGCAAAATTCAAGCATGGTGAAATGAGCACGGAGGACGGTGAACGCAGTGCACGCCTGAAAGAGGTGGTTACCGACGAAAACATCAAAAAAATCCACAAAATGATTTTGAATGACCGTAAAATGAAGTTGATCGAGATAGCAGAGGCCCTAAAGATATCAAAGGAACGTGTTGGTCATATCATAAATCAATATTTGGATATGCGGAAGCTCTGTGCAAAATGGGTGCCGCGCGAGCTCACACTACTCAAATCACTACTTTTTATATAAAGGGTGATACGGTCAAAATTTGGTCAACACCCCTCATTTTGAAGGTGTGTGTGTGTAGAATGTTGCTCCTGTTTTGATTTTGGAATTCACTCTTCAGTTGTCAAAATGTCGTCCAAGCAAGAAGAGCAGCGTATCAAAATTTTGCTCGCGCATTGCGAAAATTCGAGTTACTCGCACGCAAAGTTGGCAAAATCGCTAAAAGTTGCCAAATCAAACGTTACAAATGTAACGTGAAATGAGCACGGAGGACGGTGAACGCAGTGGACGTCCGAAAGAGGTGGTTACCGACGAAAACATAAAAAAAATCCACAAAATGATTTTGAATGACCGTAAAATGAAGTTGATCGAGATAGCAGAGGCCTTAAAGATATCAAAGGAACGCGTTGGTCATATCATTCATCAATATTTGGATATGCGGAAGCTCTGTGCAAAATAGGTGCCGCGCGAGCTCACATTTGACCTAAAACAACAACGTGTTGATGCTTCTGAGCGGTGTTTGCAGCTGTTAACTCGTAGTACACCCGGGTTTTTCCGTCGATGTGTGACAATGGATGAAACATGACTCCATCACTACACTCCTGAGTCCAATCGACAGTCGGCTTAGTGGACAGCGACCGGTGAACCGTCTCCGAAGCGTGGAAAAACTCAAAAGTCCGCTGGCAAATTAATGGCCTCTGTGTTTTGGGATGCGCATGGAATAATTTTTATCGATTATCTTGAGAAGGGAAAAACCATTAACAGTGACTATTATGTGGCGTTATTGGAGCGTTTGAAGGTCGAAATCGCGGCAAAACGGCCCCATATGAAGAAGAAAAAAGTGTTGTTCCACCAAGACAGACCGTGCCACAAGTCATTGAGAACGATGGCAAAAACTCATGAATTGGGCTTCGAATTGCTTCCCCACCCACCGTATTCTCCAGATCTGGCCTCCCCGTGTCATTTTCTTGTTCTCAGACCACAAAAGGATGCTCGCAGGGAAAAATTTTGGCTGCAATAAAGAGGTGATCGCCGAAACTGAGGCCCATTTTGAGGTAAAACCGAAGGAGTTCTACCAAAATGGTATCAAAAAATTGGAAGGTCGTTATAATCGTTGCATCGCTCTTGAAGGGAACTATGTTGAATAATAAAAACGAACTTTGAAAAAAATGTGTTTTTCTTTGTTTGACCGGGGACTTATCAGCCAACCAGATAGTAATAAAATTTTGACAAAATTTTCTATACGTTTTATTTGTTATTGTTGGTTTATCTTCAAACATTATTGTTGTTTTTGATTTCAGCTTAAAACCATGCATTGACTAAACTACAAGTGTAGCTTAACCAACAGAGGAAAAGTATGCTTGTCAAATTTATTTGGGTAAAGCCCTGTAGACTGCAAGATGGTTGGATGGACGCACGTTTCGGAATTACCACATTCCTCATCAACATCCTCTACTTGCAGCAAAACTATCAGCCAATTATCAGAATAAATTCGGGTAATTCACTCAACCCAAATTGAACTACACTTGAACCTTCCGAAAAAAGGTTTGATAGTCGGCTACTGCCAAAACAAATTTGACTAAGATGTGGGATATGGGAATATGGGGAAATCATCACAGAATATTGTGTAAAGTGTGGGTATTTAGGCCATATTTGTATAACCTGGAAGAACGAATGTATGACAAACTTAACACACTTAAATATCATATTAAATATATTCTCTGTGGAAACTATCCAGTCAATTGGTGGAAAATCCCATTGAAAATGGTTCCCCATATTTCCCCAACTCTGGTGTACATATATATGAGAGCTATATATAATCTGAACCGATTTTGACTAACTTTGACATGCATAGTTACAAAAAAATGTCTTGTAAATTTAAAGACCATTTTAACTTCCTCATAGTTCAAAAAATTTACTGTAATCTAGTTAATTTTTCGTAACCACAACGAAAATTATCTTAGCTGAAGGAAAACTTATAAAATTTCAGTAAATGTTTTATTCATTTCATTTATTTATTTATTTATTAATTTTGGTTTCCTAATACAAAAGATATATATCTTATAATGACTATTAGAATCAGTAATGTTATAACAAATATATTAAGTAAAAAGATAATTTAATAAAGATAATAATAATGAATAGGGATTACATATAATATGAGTTTTTTGTTATTTAATTGCCCTGAATTAGATATTTTGTTAGATTCGCCTTGAACTGGGCTGTGTTGTATATAAGTTGAAGTTGATTGGGTAACTGATTCCAGAGACGTGTCGCATATATATAAAACTGCCGCTAAGATAACTGACTTCTATGTCGAGTCTGTATCAAATTGTTACCACGGTTGGATATAGTGAATGTTAATCGTTCGTAGAGGTATGATGGTTCCTTTGTGTGTATAATTTTTTGGAGGAATATGAGAGTTCTGAGTTGAACGTATTTGTCAAACGGGATACCAAAAATTTTGTTCGCAAAAAGCGTCACACTATCGTAACATTTCAATCCGAAAACATAGTGGACAATGTTGTATATATATCGTATGATTGTTTGTATTTGTCTTTGCGTCTTTTATGCTGTTGGTTGTTTTGATTCTAGAGACAGTGCGGATGAATTTCTGGAATATTCCTTATGTGTTGTTGGTATCTTTTGTGTTGATAGTTGTTTTGTTGCAATAGCGAGATCAGAAAGGGATCGTGTGTGTATGGAGTTGTTTTTCTTTACGGCAGGTATGTGTCCTTTATGACTATTTGTGTCGTTGGGTTTTATTGCTGCATTCAGTTCTGTTGATGCATTTATGAAGTGCACACGTGGATTTAATTTTGCAAAATTTTGACTGCGGTATTGGTGTTTATTAATGAAAATACATTTATTTCGAAACACTTTAGAAACTGAGAAGTGAATGATGTAATGTTAGAAAAGGCAAAAACGCTTTATATTGATAACAAATAAAAAACTGAAAAACGAATCACAGATTAAGAAATTGTATATTTCAGTTTTAAATTAGTGTGGATTTTAAATTGATTTACATAAAAGTATACATCATGAGTGGTAATAGGATGACCTACACAGTCTCACACAAGTTTACATACCTCTTAACTAACTGTTAACTAAACCTTTTTCTTGTTGTTGTTGTTTATAACACACACTAAAAAATCTTCTGGAAAATTAACGAACACTTTGTTTTTCAAATTAATTTACTAAAAATAAAGGATATATATGTATATTTTTTAAAATTTTATTATTTAAAGAAAAAATAAATTTCTTAACCGTATGTAAACTTGTGTGAGACTGTGTATATTTACTCTGCATCTGGATCACAGGTTGAATATGCAACCATTTTGATATCCTCCACCATAGGATGGGGGTATATTAACTTTGTCATTCTGTTTGTAACACATCGAAATATTGCTCTAAGACCCCATAAAGTATATATATTCTGGGTCATGGTGAAATTCTAAGTAGATCTGAGCATGTCCGTCCGTCCGTCTGTTGAAATCACGCTAACTTCCGAACGACACAAGCTATCAACTTGAAAATTGGCACAAGTAGTTGTTATTGATGTAGGTCGGATGGTATTGCAAATGGGCCATATCGGTCCACTTTTACGTATAGCCCCCATCATAAGCGTAGGAAGGCCTCTGGTGAGGGGGCTTAGACCCCCCCGCAGAAAAATTTTAGCCCCCCCCCCCAGAATTTGAAAACCTATTTACGATTTGTTATTGCTTTTATATAATGTTAAACAAGTAAATAAAACCGCACAAAGTTCCAATAAAGAATTTTCATTTCAATTGCCGATGGCGAAATATAGCATTATTTTTATATAATGAATTTTTATATTAAGTGAATTTTATATATATATATGAATTTATGAAATAAAACTTTGGTTGAACTTATGATTTAAGTTCCTAAATTTATGTTTAGTTGAATAACTAAAGCACCTTTATTAATTTGTTTAGTCAGAGTTTTAGTCGATTTAATTAAAAAATTGTAATTGATATTAAAACTATTCTTTTATAAATGAATATCTTAATAAGGGTGCAAAAAACCAGAATCGCCAAAAAAAATATGAAACTGTTCTTTTTGTGTGCGGAAGTGATGCAAAATTGGCGCAGAAGCGATGAATTTAAGATGGACATGTCATAGGACCATTTCAACAACCGTTGCACTGAATTTGCATCACTTCTTAAGGTGTGATCCGAATTCAGTGTTTTGAATTCAAAAAATTCAAATTGATATTTTCCCAAATAAATAATGGGAAATGGGAACGTTTGACCTAAAATATTTTCAAAACTTCGAAATTTTTCTAGAATGCACTGAAAAAAATATTGTCGTGAGGTCAAAGATTTCATGTCTTTAAAATACGAATACAAATTTTGCTTAGCATAGAAGATGCATTTCTCTAAAATAAAGTTATTTTCCTTGTCCAAAAGTCGATAAACTCTTCAATGAAGTCGTATTGTCCTTATAATTAAGTGATTTGACTTAAAAATGGGTATCTTAACATGAAAGAAACAATTTATAGGCCAAGGTCAACTTGACTTTAATAATTCAGAAAAATTCTTTAAATTTAATGAAATTGTCTTTAAATTTGTTGTCTTTTTGCATCTTGACTACAAAGCCAAAAATCGTTCAAATATAGGACATGTTTTTCAAAACTTTATTTTAAAGAAGTTTTTTACTTCAAACATAACATAATTTCTACTGGAAGTCGAGTCCTAATTTGGAAAATAAAGTTGCCGTTAACTCGTTTTTAAAGGACTTTGATAGCATATGAAGAATAAAAGCTGAGAAAGCGAAAAATTTAAATTTGCTTCCTTGAAGCAAGTACACAAAACCTAAATTTAAAAGAAAATTGTGTCTTAAAAGTATCCTTACTCGTATTCTCCGCTTCTTTGGCTCGGAATCAATACGAAATTTTTTAAAGTAAAGACAAAATCTTTGGAACCGAGTATGCTTTTTTTTCAGTGTGGAATTAGATTTTTTTCGACATCATTTAAATAATTTTTGTCATTTTATTAATTCTTACTTTTTTTATCCTATTTGAAACAAAAAATACCCATTAAGAGTATAAAAAACGAGTTATAAAAATAATGAACTTCCTTGTGCGAAAGTGCTTTTAAAGTTATGGCTTTATAACAACTCCCAATTTTTTTGATGGGAAAAAGTGTGGAGCTATTTTTAGTTGCTTTATTATAAATTAGTTGTCTAGTTATGATAAAGTCTGATTTTTATTTAGTTTTATAAAATAAAACAGTAATTGAACCTATAACTTCAGTCCATTAATTTTTAGCTAGGGGGACTATAGCCCCCCCCCCCTAGGAAAATTGTCTAGCTACGCTAATGGCCCCCATACAAACGGACCCCCAAATTTGGCTTGCGTAGACTCTAATAGAAGCAAATTTCATCCGATCCGGCTGAAATTTGGTACATCGTGTCAGCATATGATCTCTAACAACCATGCAAAAATTGGTCCACATCGGTCCATACTTATATATAGCCCTCATATGAACCGTTCCCCCGATTTGGTTTGCGGAGCCTCAAAGAGAAGCAAATTTTATCCGATCTGGCAGAAATTTGGTACATGGTGTAAGTATATGGTCTCTAACAACTATGCAAAAATTGGTCCACATCGGTCAATAATTATATATAGCCCCCATATAAACCGATCCCCCGATTTGGCTTGCGGAGCCTCTGAGAGAAGCAAATTTCATCCGATCCGGCTGAAATTTGGTTAGTATATGGTCTCACATCGGCCCATAATTATATATAGCCCCTATGTAAAGCGATCCCCAGATTTGATATCCGGAGCATCTTGGAAGACCAAAATTCATCTGATTCAGTTGAAATTTGATATGTGGTGTTAATATATGGCCTCAAACACCCATACAAAAATTGGTCGAAATCGGTCCATAATTATATATAGCCCCCATATAAACGCATCCCCAGATTTGACCACCGGAGCCCCTTGGAAAAGCAAAATTCATCCGATTCGGTTGAAATTTGGTACGTGATGTTAGTATATGTTATCCAACAACCATGCAGGAATTGGTTCATATCAGTTAACCGATCCCGAGATTTTGTTTTGGAGCATCTTGGAGGAGCATATTTCATCCGAGTCAGTTGAAATTTGGTACATTGTGCTAGTATATGACCGTTAACAACCATGCCTAACTAGATCCATATCGGTCTATAGTTATAAAGGGTGTTTAAATTTCAAGGGCCGATGTTTAATGTGAACCACACCTAAACGCCAAGTTTTTTTCCGCATTTTATTTGACATTTCTCTATTTCAGACTTACTCAATTTGAACCATGGACGTCGTGAATGGGCAGAATGGTTCCAAGAAATGGCAACAGTGGATGATCAATTTTCGAAGAAAATCATCTTCAGTGATGAGGCACATTTTCACCTCAGTGGATTCGTAAATAAACAGAATTGCCGCATTTGGGCGAATGAGAATCCAAGAGTGATTGTCGAAAAACCAATGCACAAAGAGTGACTGTTTGGTGCGGTTTATGGGCTGGCGGCATCATCGGGCCGTATTTTTTCCAAAATGAGGCCGGTCAGGCAGTTACTGTGAATGGTGTTCGCTATCGTGGGATGATAACGAACTTTTTATGGCCCGAATTGGAAGATATGGATGTGGACGATATGTGGTTTCAGCAGGACGGTGCCACACAGCTAACGAAACAATGGCTCTTTTGCGCAACAAATTCAATGGCCGAGTTATCTGACGTAATGGCGATGTCAGTTGGCCGCCAAGATCATGTGATTTGACACCGTTGGACCTTTTTCTTTGGGGTTATTTGAAAGAAAAGGTGTACGTCGATAAGCCAACAAAAATTCAAGAGCTAAACGATGAGATAATTCGGCACATTAACGGCACAAAACCTCCATTATGCCTCAGCGTCATTCAAAATTTTGGACCATCGGATGAAGGTGTCCCACCGAGGTCGCGGCGCCCATTTGGCCGATATTTTGTTCCATACATAATTGAGTACAGTAGAATTCGGTTATAGCGACCGCCAACGGAACTATATAAACTCTCTGATATATCAGAACCCCCAAATCGTAAATACTGTTTTAATGTGTGCACCGCACTCAAGGTTTTTGTCCTAGTTGGAATTTTGATTGGCTCACCTTCGTCATCTGGTTCATTATCGCTGTGAGTTTCATCATTTTCTTTTGTGTTCTCCGCTATTTCTCTCAGTGAAGGCTCTTCTGATGTCACGACGTTGTCATCGACATTTACGAACTCATCCCAGTCCTGGTTTGAACTCAAACTCATCCAAACTGGTTTGAATATTTCTTCTTTGTCATTTGCACATCTGTTTGGGATAGTCGAAAACAAATTCTATGATTCCCCGCAGTATATGTTTCTTTATTTAGTATTGGCTGACGACAAAAAATGGAATGAAAAAAATAAAAATTAGTACACAGAGCTTACATCGTCGTTATAACCGAATGTCCATTCCAAAGCAGACGTGCAAATTGGTCGTTAAAAGCAGATGGTCGCTAAAACCGGCGTTGTTCTAAGCGAATTCTTGCGCATGTACAAACTATTAAGAACCAAACTTGCTTTGAAAATCCGTCGTTATAACCGAGGTCGCTATAAATTAATTCTACTGTATAACTTGATGGAGAATAGCCCAAAGCAAGTGTTTTATAAAGTTTATATTCTTTAAAATGGATTATAGCGATTTTAGCCGTTAAACTCGAACTTAATATCCACCTTAAACACTAAATGCTATACTGACAAGTGGAAATTATGTCTAATTTTATAATATTTTTTATTTCAAATATATTCTGAGAAGAATTTCAAAAATGTCCCATTAGTTCATTCATATGATTCCACTAATGTACCCACTGGATGGATTTTTTTTAATGTGGTAAGTTTTTCTATAAACGGTATTTCGTCCATTTGTAATAAAACCAAAATTTCAACATTTTAAAAATAATTATTTTCATTTGCAGGAAGACAGACATTCTAATGTTAATTTTATGGAATCTTCTTACTGTTTAATGCTAACTAAGCTGATATCCTTATTGGTTCTAAGAAAATACTCTTGAAAACCGTAAGTTAAAAATCAATATACGACAGAATTTGATAATATTTGTTTATATTTTGTATAACTTTGTAATTTCAGATGCTTATAAAACAAATCCAAAAACTAGCCAAATCGGTGAAATTGGACAATAATGCAATGAATATAGCAACTTATGCCATATAACTATCTTTCATATGGATAGATAACATGACAATTGAAAATAATTAGTTTAGTCCTACTAACATAGAATATTACTATTTTGAAGAATCAAATACTAACTACCGACAAGTAACTCCATCCAACGTACGAATAAAAATATTTCCTTTATTATATATCATAAGCCATAGTTTTGTGTAATATAATAATAATTTTTTGAAATAAAGTACTGGTGGTTACATCAAATTGACTTTTATTGTACGAAAAATTTCTTAGTTGCATACAGGCTTGTTGTACCTCTAATTCTTTTTTTTTTAATTATACTGACAAACAATTTATTTGAAACCAATTTCTTAATATAGGCTTCCCAAAAATTTTTTCATTTTTCCGGATAGCAGGAATATTTTGAATGAATGTAAGTACATTCTTCCCACAGCGTAGTAATAATGAACTAAAATACGATGCAATACATGAACTAATTTATAAGAAAATCATGAACTTATCTCGATGAAAAAAATCTTTGGCGCCAAATCATGGTCATTCTTACTATGGGTTAGTTCAATTTTCATAAAAAAATAGTAAACTTTTTTTCGGTGTAGAATAATAATTCACGTAAATTTCTCGTAAATGAGAGTATAATGAGTGTAAATCGGGCGAAAGATATACAATGGGAGCTATATCTAAATCTGAATCGATTTAAAATTTGGCACACTTACCGATACTGTTAAACGTACCCCTTGTGCAAAATTGGAACCCAATCACGGCAAAACTCGTTTGAGGCCATTTAAGTGCAAATCGGACGAAAGATATATATGGGAGCTATATCTAAATCTGAACCGATTTCAATCAAATTTGCCAAGCATTGGTAGAATGCAAATTCTACTCTCTATTCAAAATTTCACGAAAACCGGCAGTAAACTTTGGCCTCTGTCATATGAGTCTAAATCGGACGAAAGATATATACGGCAGCTATATCTAAATCTGAACTGATTTTTTCAAAAATCAATAGCGATTATCTTTGTCCCTATGCCAAATTTGAGGACGATCGAACTTAAAAACGTAGATTTATTTCTGCTTTTAACTCGATATATTTGAATCAGCGATGCGCCAACTTTTTCATTTGGTCGGAAAATAGGGTTTTCTAAAACAGACCTCCGCTGCAGAATTGACCTACCCATTGACAGCGAGTGATTTATGTAAAATTGGTGCGATATAATTTTAAGCCGGTGCGTTATCATAGTGATTATTTCATGGACTATCACTATTCATAAACTAGTATAAAATGTTTGGGACATATGAATATGTTATTCCCTTATGCTCCGAAATTCGAATACTTTTAAATTTCCATCTGGATTATATTTCATGTTAGCCTGATACCGAAACAGGCAATTGACGTCCAAATGCATTATATCTAATTATACAATTATTCTTCGAGCTCTATGGACAGATATAGATTAAGGAACATGGTTAATAGAGCCATTGAAAAGAAAACGCCAGATACCAATCTATACACGCCTGGACTGTACATGTTTCGGTTCGGGCGAATGAACCTTTCCACAGCCTTTAGTATAGATCTGGCTGGGAGAGATAACTCATCTGGGTAATATAGTTATTAGAGGTCTGCATCGAATAACTTTTCACTACATGTATGCAATTCGCTGTCGAATATAGTACATACACTGTCTTTCTCTCAGAGCGCAAGTAGTGAAGTGAAGAGAACACTTGCTTGTCAAATACCACCAAGTACTTATCCGAAACAATATGTGTTCCGAAAAAAAGGAACAATAAAAATGTAAGTACTTGGGAAAAAGTACAACATGGATTCTCTTCACTTCACGTGGTACCACAAGTATTTCTCAGTTATGTGCGAAGCAAAACTTTCCATTATTATTAATCATAGATATGTATGTATGTCACATATTTCATATATTTATGTATGTCACACACTTACCTTAACGTTTGCCGTTCTTTATATCAATTCGAAAACATATATTATGGAGAGTAACTGTTTTCTTGTATTTCTGAAACTGCACGTGGTACACGGAGTACTCTATGAAGTTTTGTTCTCGCAACATACTCGACGTGATCACTCCGAGTACACTTCAATAAGAGAGAAAGATGAATATGTGTTTGTTGGTAGTGAAGACATCAGAGTAGCAACAAGAAGTTACTCGTGGCTTTTGGTGTTCATTAAAATGTGTACCAATTGTTTTGCGACTCTCTCAAATAGATGTACTCATTTAGCAAGTACACGTGTACTCTGCATTTACAAATGGAATTGTGCAGACCTCTAATATTTATCTTTAATGGGAATTTCAAATTAAAATTGTATTGGAGTAACTCTATTTTTTCGTTACAAGAAAAATAAATTCTTGCGATATGCGATTCCGAGTATCGGAACATGGTGGAATATGTTTCAACAAAAACTCAATTAGTCACAAAAACGGATGCTTCAAACTAACCTTGCACCATGGTGGATCTAAATTGATATATTTCGCATATTGTCGGTTTAAAGTTAGTATTTATTTCAATTTGTAATCGGAATTTTGAAATGTGTCCACATATCATCATCCGAATCCGAATGGAAATCCCTAACATGCATAATACATATTTGCACGAGTGTGTGTTAACGTTTCCGAAATGTCGGTAAGAGAAACTAAGAAAATAGCTCTAATAATCATAAAAATGTACATGGCTCGAATGAATGCAACGCCAGAATTCAAATCATGACCTGGAATTGCAAGACAAGGACTCACTTTACTCGTACTATTCCATAGATCCAACAACAAGAGCAGCTGAAACCACAACATTACATAAACAGACAGACAGACGATAGTCACGATATTGCCACTACAACATTGAACACTAAGCTGAGTAGAACAAGTGCGAATATTTACATCCCAGTGTTGCCATATCAGGGCAACGAAAATTGTCCAATTACTTCAAACTTTTTTTTGAGAGTTAACTAATACTGCTGCAAAATATTTAACTTGTACATTCTTGATCAGGGTAAATCGCTTTGATGACGTAGCAAATTGGTTTATTTTATTAATTAATTTGTGTTATATTAATCTGAATACTTTTAATCATGTTGTAATAACATGGTGAATCTCTGAAACTGCACGCTCACAAAAAATCGCTTCTGTAACATATACTCCCAAACATATTTTGCTTCAAGCATATACATTTTTGAGTATTGCCCAAACATTTATATGTTTGATCTCTTCCAATATATAATATGTTTGAAAGCATATTGGTCTAAACAATATATGTTTGGGTAGTCTAAGTTCCACACATTTTGTATTTTTGCATCCAAATTCAATAATGTTGTCTTCCAAAAAACAATATGTTATTATGTGAACATATAATATATTTGGAAGCATTTTGCACCCAAAAATATTATATGCTTAAAAAAATTCTCCCAAACAATATTGTGCTCAAAATTTTATTTATTTATTTATATATTTACAATCATAATGAATTATGAAAATAAACAGGTAATATAGGTGCTAACAACATAGGTTTTCGACCTGAATGCTCAAAATTTTGTTTCTGCCAAATTGTATATTCCCCCACATCTTTCTCACTTCCACGAGATTTTTTAGTTCTTAGCACCTTTTTCTGTAATACAAACATTGTAGAAGAAATTATTCAATTGTATGATTTTTTTATTTTAATTTTACCTTTTGCCGGACGGGGATTCGAACAGCGGACCACACAGTTTGTAAGGATCAAAGAAGTAGCTGATCAATTGCCCAAGGAAAAATAAAATGTTAATTTTGTAATAACAAGCAACAACCACCAACTAAATTCAATATCGCTCCCTGTTAAATAGCGCTCCAAGCTACTAAACACATATATGTTTATAGGCTATTTCTAAATTAATATATGTTTGCATCCAAGCATATTATATTTAAAAACATTTTATGTCCCAAACATAATATGTTCTAACATATTAACATATATGTCCCAAACATGTTATGCTAGTTTATGAACATTATATGCTTGCACTCAAAAATATTGTGTTTAAAAATTTGTGTTCCAAACATATAATGTTTATAGCCAAACATATGAAAAACAGTCTTTTTCATCCGTGTGGTGACTAAAAATTTGTATACCCTTCACCACTACATACCAATTTTCAGTATTTAATGTTCTGTTGATACCTGTAACCATTTGGTGAGATTTTCAACAGATTTTCTGTCGTGCCACAAGAACAACACATAATTAATGATCTACGAAAGGGATGTTTCCTGTGGATAAAAATTCACAACAATGGTTTGTATTGGAACTAATTTTTTTATATAAGTCAAAATAACTTCATGTACCGAATTTCTAGCATGTAACATATGATAAATAAACTTTGAGGAGTGCTTCAGCTTGGATCCCGCTGGTTCCGAACATTTGTAAGAGGTAAAATCGCGGAGAAGTTGGTATAAGAAACAAGTATTCTTAGCCTTAAGTTCGACCGTGCCGAATCTTAAATACCCACCACCATGAATCAAATATAATAGCGGGTTTCTTGCAAGTATATAGAATTTCAGGTGGATTTGATGACAGATATTCTCCAAAGAGATCGGTTCAAATGGTATGCTTATCGAAGATAAATATAAAGTTTATACATATGGAGATGATATGAGGACAAAAGTCAAAAGTTTGTGCAAAACTTCAGCACGATAACTTCATTATTGAAGAATAGTGGTGGATATACAAGCAATACAAGTTTAAAGTCGGACAAAGTTGGCTATATTATACTATAAATTTTCCATACCATCTCTGTACAAAATTTCAAAATTTTCAGAGCGAAGCTATGGCCTCCGAGGTCATATGAATCTATATCGGGACTACTAATATCATATATCGATAGTTTTCTTTTATATTCATAATATAATTTTAAGTCTTTATTTATTACATACTCGTATATGACACTATTTAATAAAATAAATTAAAATAAGCTGTATAAAATTGCATTACTTTCATTTAAAATTTAGATAGCGGGATCATTTCATTTTCGTAATTGGGGTTGTATGTACTCCGAGATTGAAACAAACGAATGATGAAGGTACTTACAGCAGAATTAATTGGTAAAGGTTGGCAGAAAACAAATTTGTTGTGATTATTTTATTTGTTAATTTGCCAATCATCTTACAAACGAATTATTATTTTAATATCAAAATGCGTGCTCTGTTAAGAAAGTTCATCGCGCACTTCTTACACTTTTAAAATACTCGGCAATCTCTATTTGAATTTCATAACCTAGTTTTTTGCACTATGCAAACATAAAAACGTAATGCTATGTTCCCACTGACTCGTTTTCCTCATTCGCTTTTCCAAAACATTTCACCGTTCACACCGAATTGAGATGTTTTAGTTTGACGGTTGCCATGGAATCTCGAAATTCCCATTTACTTTAAATTCACATATATGCAACATATGTTCCAATAATTACCGCGAACGCAAAGGGAAACAAATTTTTAAGTTATTTTCACATGTCCATGTTCTTCAAAGCCTTTTTTTATTCTTTTTTTTTCTATGAAATTTATTTCAATATTTTGACATATATTCACTGTTAGAAAAATATGTTTTTCATATGTTCCGATATAAACAAAATGTGTTTCGGGCACAATTTTTAAACACAATATATTTAAGTGCAAACATGTAATGTTCCTACTAACACTAAATGTTTGGGACACATATGTTAATATGTTAGAATATATTATATTTGGGGCATGAATGTTTCATAAAAATAATATGTGTGAATGAAAACAATTTACAAATTTCGAATAAACATATATATATATATATATATATATATTGTGATATTTTATTCAGAGAGCGACAGAGATGGAAACCGGGAGGGTTGACGAAAGATATCAACATAACACAGCGAGAGAATCAAAAGAGAGCAATTTCTGTGAAACTGCTTGTACACGGATGAAAAAGACTGTTTTTCATATGTTTGGCTATAAACATTATATGTTTGGAAAACAAATTTTTAAACACAATATTTTTGAGTGCAAACATATAATGTTCATAAACTAGCATAACATGTTTGGGACATATATGTTAATATGTTAGAACATATTATGTTTGGGACATAATATGCTTGGATGCAAACATATATTAATTTAGAAATAGCCTATAAACATATATGTGTTTAGTAGCTTGGAGCGCTATTTAACAGGGAGCGATATTGAATTAAGTTGGTGGTTGTTGCTTCTTATTACAAAATTAACATTTTATTTTTCCTTGGGCAATTGATCAGCTACTTCTTTGATCCTTACAAACTGTGTGGTCCGCTGTTCGAATCCCCGTACGGCAAAAGGTAAAATTAAAATAAAAAAATCATAAAATTGAATAATTTCTTCTAAAATGTTTGTATTACAGAAAAAGGTGCTAATAACTAAAAAATCTCGTGGAAGTGAGAAAGATGTGGGGGAATATACAATTAGGCAGAAACAAAATTTTGAGCATTCAGTTCGAAAACCTATGTTGTTAGCACCTATATTACCTGTTTATTTTCATAATTCATTATGATTGTAAATATATAAATAAATAAATAAAATTTTGAGCACAATATTGTTTGGGAGAATTTTTTTCCAAACATATTATATGTTTACATAATAACATATTGTTGTTTGGAAGACAACATTATTGAATTTGGATGCAAAAATACAAAATTTTTGGAAATTGACTACCCAAACATATATTGTTTAGACCAATATGCTTTCAAACATATTATATATTGGAAGAGATCAAACATATAAATGTTTGGGCAATAGCCAAAAATGTATATGCTTGAAGCAAAATATGTTTGGGAGTATATGTTACAGAAGCGATTTTTTGTGAGCGTGTATGTTGTTTTGGAAAACTGTTTTATAATAAGGCCAAAAAATTGATATGCTTAAGTCTAAATATTATTTAATTTGAATACTCATGTAAAGAGAATAGACATTCGGAAGCGGGCATTAAGTTTGATTTTGAAAAAGTTTATTTTCTTTAAAATGAATTATTAAAGAAAAGTAAAAGGCAAATACCGGCCTAGACATAAGGGTAAAAATGAAATTAAGTACAAAACACGATAAGTTTTAAATGCATTTCAAATGGTGTTAAATGCTAGTAAAAAACTTTTCACGTCTAACTAAATTTATGTGTATATTATAAAATTATTTATGTATGTTTATACTCGACTCCACGTTCTTCTTTTGTTAGAGTTTTTGAATTCCTTCCAAAATTTCAAGCTTTTATACCAAAAACAGTTTTTTGTTACAAAATTGTTATTTTTGCAATAAAAAAATAATATTTTATCCAAATGCTCAGTTCATTTCGTTTATATCAAGCACTGTTCTTTTCTGACTGTAAATCTTTAATAACACACATTTCGAAGGTTCATTGTAAAAATTTAATTTAATAATAAAATAAAAATATAAATACAAAAATTAAAAATACAATTGGTATTCGGTCGGAGTAGGGATTGAACCCAGGACCCTTTGCATGCAAGGCGGACATGCTAACCACTGCCAATGCTAACCGTGGCCAACAAATATATGTTTCTGTTGAATAATGTTTTGTTTGCATCGGCTCGTGGGCGCTGCAAACTATGCTATATAAATGTAACTTATAATGATAATTGTCTACTGGTGACTATAACAGCTACGTAGCCCAGTGGATAGTGTGTTGGCTTACAAACTGTATGGTCCTCGGTTCGATTCTCCGTCCAGGCGAAAGGTAAAATTTCAATAATTTATAAAAGTGAATAATTTCTTCAACATTATTTATATTACAGAAAAAGGTGCCAGGAACTAAAATATTTCGTGGAAGTGAAAATTACGAGTATGTTAGGGAATGAGCACAATCGTCTTTGGGAAAAATTCTTCCAAGCATATAATATTTTTGGGCTCACAATGATTCCAAACATATAATATGTTCACATAAAACAAACATATTAATGTTTCGGCAGTATCCAATAATATATGTGCTTCCTGCAAAATATGTTTGGAACATATGTCAGAGAAGCGATTTTTTGTGAGGGTGTTGGGAATAGGGTATGTTATTCGGGGTATATTTCAAATTAGGTGAGTTCACATTCTAAAATTGAAGTGTTTTGGAGGAAAACTTTTGTTTTGAACTGGTATGGCGAAAACGACTCGTATTGAAGTGTTTATAAAGGGAAAACATTTCAAATCCCAAAACATGCTTGGTGAGAACACCGTACAAGGAAATGGGGAGATCTCCCTTCCTATACAAATTTAAAGAAATGAGGTATCGGTTTGTTTGTCTATGTTACAGAACACCTCTAAACATACCTGAAAATTAAGCATATTTGTGTCAAATTTAAAAACATTGTCGGGTACCCTTTTCCGATATCACACAATATTCATATACTTTCACAATGCCAAGTACAATTTCAAATACACATACGGAATTTTTAGTGATCTAGTTTGGCTTTTTCGTGAATTTTAATTTAAATTGCTTTATAATTCCATACCCACTGATATTTTTGCAATCTCTTCTTTTTTAATTTTTTCATGAAATTAAATTAAGTTTTTAATATTACTAATAACAAAAATAAAAGACTATCACGCTAGAACGTGTAAACCTCCCGAATATGGCTATGTTTTGTTCTGAAGTTCGCTAATTAGTTCACGTTACCGCGAGTGCACTGTATATAGAAGTTTCTTGAAGGCAGGAAAGGTATTGGAATTTAATTACCCTGGCAATTCATTTATTACGAGACCTTGTATTACTGTAGTCATGTGGCAACTTTGGCTACAATAGACACCAAAGCAATCATAGTTCGAGTGTACACTGCGGTAGTAGCCACGGCAAACTCGTTGTTCTAGTTGATGTTGAAATAACAACAAACATTAGAGTAACAACAAGCCCAACAATAGGCAAAAGAACAACAATAATGGGCATCAGCAAATGTAGCAGCAGGAGCAACAGACATCAGGCAACAAGGACATGGCCAACGAAATGAACAATGAATGCAACAGCAATTTCTTTTTAGAAATTCGAGCTGACTCACTTGTATTTGGTTGCGGTTGCCTCTTTTTTTCTATTAGACTGTGAAATTTTTCACTTACCTTTGCAGTTTGATTTTTTTCTGCCATTCTGCTGTACGATCTATGTTTTTCGCAAACACTTTGCACTCAGCTTGTTTTTGTGACTTTTTCCCGGGACCACACCGACCATTCACAAGGAGTAGCATCAAGCAACATTCGGACGCCTGATTGTTGTTATTCCGTCTCTGCAACTCATGCCGTACAAAAATACTGCACTTATACAAACGCAAATACACACACACACAGACATTTATTCATTCAAACATCCATGGGAACATTTGGATTCATGTATTTCCTGTGGCCTGTAGTTAACGCTCTATGGAGAATGTGGTGGCAGTTGGACTACGTGAATGTAATGGACGAATACTAAATGCGGTTTATGCTTGTTTCACACTTGTTGCAAATTATCGTTGTCTAAGAATTGCTATTGTTCTTCCATTTGCCTCTGAGTCTGGGGTTTGTGTCCGCAATGTGGTTATCGTAGTCAGGGCACATTTGGGGTCTCATCCAGCGCAAATAGTTTTCTCTGGGAGGGGAATGGATGTGGGCAAGGTGCAAGTACAATAAGTGCAGATTCATTGACATCTCGAAGACAGGTCATACATCAAATTCAAAAGCTATTCCACTTATTTTCGGATTGTTTTCAAGGGACCTTTGCATTACAACAACTATGATGTACTGGATGACATAAGTACGTTGGTATAATTTTGATAATAGGAAGATCACTAAAGGACTACGTTTAATAGGTGTTGATGATTTCCACAGTTTACACCTAACCCGTTTGAAAGGAAGCTAGCATATACAGAATTTTGCCAAATGAAAATGTGGTCATTAAGCGTTAATAGTATAAGACTAACATAAAGGTTGTTGTTGTTGCAACAGTTTTTGATGTAGTTTCATCCATTTTGTTCTATGCTTTGGTATTTCAATTGGATGTGTCCAGAGTTATGTGGTGGTGAGACGGGTAGGCTTAGCTGTATCCTCATGAATCCTGTTCAGACCTGTGTGGTATGCTGCCTGATCTATAGGCTCTCTTTTATAACGCTGGATCTCACGCTCTAGAAGGTTAAGATCAACCCTTAAATTCCTGAAGTTGCCTATCCACAAGATGGAGATTTGGATGACAACTTCGATAGCAACCCACGAGGTACTGGTCTCCGCATAAAGGTGATCCAGCGGTGTACTGTAGAGACATCCTGTTGGAGTTCTAAGGGCAGCGTTCTGACAGGTCTGTATGTTATTCCACTGCGTGTCGCTCGTTTGAGGTGTCCACACTGGCGCTGCATAGTTTACCACTGACCGGCCAATTGTCTTATATGTAGTCAACAAGGTTTCTTCGTACGCTCTCCAAGTGCTGTCGGCAAACGGCTTGATGACCTTGTTTCTACCGTGGATCTTATCACAAATTGCAGTGGCGTAGCTAGACGACTTAAAAAAGCTGTCGAATGTGACCCCAAGGATCTTGGGGTAATTTATGGTCGGAATTATTTCAGCGACGTAGACGTAATTTGTGATCGGAAGATCAGCGAGGTAGACGTTCAATCGATCGCATTTGTCATCAGCAATGGGCCCGGATGCCATGATTGTACAATCGTCCGCATATGATACAATCTCGACGCCGACTGGAGGAGGTGGTAACGAGACCAGTTAGAGATTAAACAGCGCCGGAGATATCACTCACTCTGGGGAACTCCCTGTTTAACTCTACGGGGGTTTGACTTCTTGTCCCTGAATTCCACGTACGACTGACGTCCGCACAGATAATTCAGAACCCAACGCTTGGTTCCTGCCGGTGGGGAACCAATGCCCACAATGCCCACAACCGCTGTAGAGGTTATTCAGCTAAAAAAAGGGATTTCAAAAAAATATAATTTACAAAACATGATTCCTGAAGGATTACAAAATATTTAATACGAATAAAAAAATTCATTTTAAAAGTGGAGTCATCTAACTGCTCTGCCAAACCTATGCCTCTATGGTCATTACCGAGGAGAGAATGCCAAAGTTCATGGTGGGCATTAAAGTCAGTTTTCGGCAGTACCATAGTCCGGGGTTTTCCTCTATCCCGGCTCGGACCAATAGAAAACGGAAAATGCTACCTGGGATGCACCTTCTTCAACACAAAAATACGGACGAAATAACACGTACATTGATGTAGCAGCCAATGGGTAGAATCCATCGAGTCAATCGGGTACTGAGAACCCGCCGCCGTGGGATTGTGAATAAAATAAATTGTGATTGAAATAAAGATTGAACTATGTTAGTGAAATTCGTATGACAACTTAAGAAAACAAAGGTATGTTTTATTAGCATCATATTAATAAATATTTTGCAAATATTTTTCTTAAATGCGATTTGGCATTACTTTTAGCAATGCCCACAACCGCTGTAGAGGTTATTCTACTAAATTAAAAAACATGATTCTTGAAGAATTACAAAATATTTAATACGAATAAAAAAATCATTTTAAAAGTGGATTAGAACCCGGACCTCAAGACATGGTTTTGATTACTGGTACCCAACAAAAAAGTGTCGCCAAAAAAGTAAGTAATACTACGCTCAGACTAATCGAAATCTCGATATTTAGAACTAAAATCTCAAGTTTTCTGACTGGCAAAATAATGAGATTTCGTTGCACTTGTGCACATACGGGTTTGTTTTCTTTTGATACATTTTAGAAGTATTTATGTTGTAAAAAAACGACTGGAATTCGATTTTTTGCTCCAAACATAATTTAAATCAAAATAAATCAATAGCTCAACGGTTAATTTTATGTTAAGATAATAATATTCACCATAAACTGTTTACTTTTTCTACTTGTAAAAACAGCAAAAAATTTAATTCCATTCGTTTTTGGACAACATAAAAACTTCTCAAATGTATCAAGACAAATACTGGAGGAATCACTAGTGGTTACCCAGTTTTTGCTGGGTAAGAAAGAGCTAGAGTCTGGCTGAGCCGATAATATGATACCTACCCTACTGAATTGCTATTTAATCATTTTTAATATCATTATAACATTACAACCCCTCCAAAAATTGGGCCAGTAGTTGAGGGGAATGACTTTTTGCCGCAGCTTTTACACCATTACGCCAAGAATGCTTCAAAAAAATGACTTATGATCAATGAATCTTTTCGGTTACCGTACATGTCATGTCTCGTGATAAACTTTCTAGAACGAAGTGTTCTGCATAATAAGCTTTTCACATTATATTTCGGGATTTGGCAACTCTAGTGTTGTAATCCGCCAACACCGCTATCGAAAAGCTTAAAATATTCAACTTAAAAGAGCCATCTCGCCCAAATAATGAAATTAAATAAAGGGTGATTCTTTTGAGGTTAGGATTTTCATGCATTAGTATTTGACAGATCACGTGGGATTTCAGACATGGTGTCAAAGAGAAAGATGCTCAGTATGCTTTGACATTTCATCATGAATAGACTTACTAACGAGCCACAACGTCGAATTTTCAGTGAATGGGCCCTAGAAAAGTTGGCAGAAAATCCGCTTTTTTATCGACAAATTTTGTTCAGCGATGAGGCTCATTTCTGGTTGAATGGCTACGTAAATAAGCAAAATTGCCGCATTTGGAGTGAAGAGCAACCAGAAGCCGTTCAAGAACTGCCCATGCATCCCGAAAAATGCACTGTTTGGTGTGGTTTGTACGCTGGTGGAATCATTGGACCGTATTTTTTCAAAGATGCTGTTGGACGCAACGTTACGGTGAATGGCGATCGCTATCGTTCGATGCTAACAAACTTTTTGTTGCCAAAAATGGAAGAACTGAACTTGGTTGACATGTGGTTTCAACAAGATGGCGCTACATGCCACACAGCTCGCGATTCTATGGCCATTTTGAGGGAAAACTTCGGAGAACAATTCATCTCAAGAAATGGACCGGTAAGTTGGCCACCAAGATCATGCGATTTGACGCCTTTAGACTATTTTTTGTGGGGCTACGTCAAGTCTAAAGTCTACAGAAATAAGCCAGCAACTATTCCAGCTTTGGAAGACAACATTTCCGAAGAAATTCGGGCTATTCCGGCCGAAATGCTCGAAAAAGTTGCCCAAAATTGGACTTTCCGAATGGACCACCTAAGACGCAGCCGCGGTCAACATTTAAATGAAATTATCTTCAAAAAGTAAATGTCATGGACCAATCTAACGTTTCAAATAAAGAACCGATGAGATTTTGCAAATTTTATGCGTTTTTTTTTTAAAAAAAGTTATCAAGCTCTTAACAAATCACCCTTTAAACATTTTCGTTTTATTATTTCTATTCCATTCATCACCACTCTGATACAGGGAATAATGAGGTTGTGCATTTGACTATTTTTTCATGCGGCTGCAGTGTGCATAGAATAATTATGTATTACAGGATGCAATTGAACATTTGACACAATCTTTTTATACCCTAAACCACATAGTGGTCAGGGTATAATAAGTTTGATCGGCCAAAAAATGTGCTTAACAGAAATATTGACTTTAGACCCCATAAAATATATACCGATCGACTCAGAATCGCCTCCTGAGTCGATCTAGCGCTTGGTGTCCGTCCGTCCGTCCGTCTGTCCATGTATTTGTTGTTCACAGGATTCCGGTCGCAATTATTAACCGATTTTGATGAAATTTGGTACAGGGAGTTTTTTGGGTACAAGGACGAACGCTATTAAATTTGGAAGAAATCGGATCAAATTTAGATATAGCTCCCATATATATGTATCGCCCGATTTCGACAAATGGGGTGACGTTGCGCGTTTTTTCAAACGGATCATCACCAAATTTGGCAAAAAGTAATTTTTTCCATCGCCCTTCAAGTCTGCAAAATTTCATCCAAATCGGTTCAGATTTAGATATAGCTCTCATATATATGTATCGCCCGATTTTCACAAATTTGGCCATAAAACCTTTATTTATCAACCGATCTTACTCAAAGTTGGCTAAATATAATCTTCTATAGCACTTACTATATGTGCAAAAAATCATCGAAATCGGTTCAGACTTAGATATAGCTCCCATATATATGTATAGCCCGATTTTCCCAAATTTGGCCATAGAACCCTTATTTATTAACCGATTTTACTAAAAGTTGGCTAGATCCAGTCCTCTATAGTACTAACTATATGTGCAAAATTTCATCGAAATCGGTTCAGATGTAGATATAGCTCCCATATATGTATCACCCGATTTTGAAAAATTCGCCCCTAATAACCTTATGTTTGACCATACAAGCCTCATTTCTTAACTGATCTTACTCAAATCTTGCACAAGGTAACCTTTTGTGGTATTAATCAAACCCGCAAAATATTATGCAAATTGGTTCAGATTTAGATATAGCTTCCATATATATGCATTGCTCGATTTTCCCAAATTTGGCCATAGTACTCTTATTTATTAAACAATGTTACTCAAATTTCAAATATTGATGTACTAGCCGATCGTATTTATACGTACTTGTAGCTTTTACATAAGAATATTGCTCGATTTTTACAAATTTTGATTTATTACCCACACTAATTTAACGATTTTCTCTTTTTTAATAATGGGCTCAATATTAGTGGCATACTAACTCCGTAGGCACAATATCAACACAGCCAGTGTTGCTAGAAGTAGGGGAAATTCCCTATATGTAGGGTTTTTCTAATATTTAGCGTCTTGTAGGGACGTAGGGCCACAATGTAGGACATTTTCACTCAACACAATTTGTAATAATTTTTACATTTTGGTGGCTCTAGAGGAGGAAATTAGAAGCTGGCAAGGCTTGATCTTTAACAATGTGTAGTAAACTTTATTCCTGTTGAAAATTTTGTCAACATTTTATTTCTATAGAACATTTTGTCAAAATTGTATTTCTATAGAAATTTTTTTCAAAACATTATTTCTATAAAAATTTTCCCAAAATTTTATTTCTGTGGAATTTTTTCTAAAAAATTTTATTTCTATAGAATTTATTTCTATAGAAAAATTTCTCACAAAAATTTGTTTATAGAAACTTTTTCCAAAATTTTATTTTTATAGAGATTTAACAAAAAAGGTTACTAATTTGGGTAGAATTCTACCAACTGTGGCAACCGTGGTGGTAATACAAATTTATATTCTAAGTTATATACGTTGCATATACATGTTTTAAGATAATAAAGTTCTTACAACCATTTTTGTTTTGTAAAATTTTTTAAATTTAACATGTAACATGTTTATGGCAAAAATGTTCTTTTCTCGCCAAAAATAATATGCTTGCCGAAATCAGACATATAACCTCCGAGAAAATAATATGGTTGGGACAAACATGTTACATGGTCACCATTCAAAAATAACATTTTGCTCTTGAAACATGGTTGAGGTGATCATATTCCTTCTCTGGGTGCCCAGACCTATATGTTACCCCACAAATGCTTATGATTACTAATTCTGTAATGGTGGTTTAGGGTATGATATAGTCGGCCCCGCCCGACTTTCTACTTTACTTACTTGTTTTCTGATATATTAGGTAGAGTGTAAATCTATAAATAAATTAAAAAATCGGAATATTCTAACACTCTTTTTTTATGGCAAAATCTTGAAATATTTATCATAGTTGCCAATGTTTTGTCCGATAATAAAGCTCCCATATATATTTGTCGCCCTATATTCACTTATACGCACGCATTTCTAATTTTTCCATTGTAAAAAAAATTGCGGATGCGTCTTTTTTGAACATCTGTTTCTATATGAGGGAGTTGCCAGATCGAAACAGAATTTAATATGTATTCATAACAGAGATGGATTTTTCGAAAACACTTTTTGTGCTAAGCTAAGAAGTTTCCGAACTGCCCTCCTATGGTCGTTATCTCAGATATTAAGAATGATATTTGATATCTTGAAAACACTAGCATATCTAGTGAGCGGTTTAAGTTTATTCGCTTAGTGTCGTTGCAATTCTTCCATCGGACATTCGCCACCATAACAGCCTTCTCACGTAGTATGAGCTTACAGGTAGCCAGCCAACAGATTATATTTGGAATATGTAAGGTAGTTCCCAACCTTGCTAACTCATCCGCTTCGCTGTTCCCTGGTACGTTCCTGTGGCCAGGCACCAATGTTAGGTGAATATTGTACTGATTAGGCACCTCATTGAGAGATTTGCGGCAGCTGATGGCCGTTTTTGACTTAAGGAACACAGAGCCCAACGATTTTATTGCAGGTTGACTGTCTGAGTATATAGCATTTTCACTTCAACTTAAAATGCTAACGTTTATTCCCAGGGGTCTGTGTGCTTCACGCCCCACTGTTGGGAATTAGAGTTTTAAACTTTTCGAAAAACGGTTTCGCCAGAGAAAAATCTTCCGTGTCTGGCACATCTGGCATTATTTTAATTTGTGACCGTGTCCGACCAAAGCGATAGCACACGCAACCTTACAGCCGTTGTTGCTGCTGACTGTTTGCCTAATATGTCTAAAGGTAATAGATGCAGCATGACATTAAAGTGTGATACGGTCAAAATTTGATCAAGGCAAAACGCGTGTAAATCGGTGAAATCGTTTATTTAAAAAATCAAATTAAATTTCTTTTTCAAGTTCAATTAGTATAAAATTCAGGAAAAATATTCAGTTAGGCTTTCGCTTTTCCAAATCCGAATTGCCGGGCCTCACGCTTGACACCTGCCATCAGATTTTGTACAGCCACCTTGTCCACCTTCTTCGCCGCAGAAAGCCAGTTTGCCTTGAACTGCTGCTCGTCCTTAGCAGTTTTTTTGGTCTTCTTTAGGTTCCACTTGACAATAGCCCAGTATTTCTCAATTGGGCGGAGCTCTGGCGTGTTGGGAGGGTTCTTGTCCTTGGGAACCACCTGCACGTTGTTGGCGGCGTACTACTCCATGGCCTTTTTACCGTAATGGCAAGATGCCAAATCCGGCCAAAACACTACGGAACAACCGTGTTTCTTCAGGAAAGGCAGCAGACGTTTATTCAAACACTCTTTCACGTAAATTTCTTGGTTGACAGTCCCGGAAGCTATGAAAATGCTGCTTTTCAAGCCACAGGTACAGATGGCTTACCAAACCAGATATTTCTTTGCGAACTTTGACAGTTTTATGTGCTTGAAAATATCTGCTACCTTTCCCCTTCCTTTTGCCGTATAAAACTCCTGTCCCGGAAGCTGCTTGTAGTCGGCTTTGACGTAGGTTTCGTCGTCCATTACCACGCAGTCAAACTTCGTCAGCATCGTCGTGTACAGCCTCAGGGATCGCGTTTTGGCCGTCGTATTTTGTTTATCATCGCGATTTGGAGTCACTACCTTCTTGTAAGTCGATAGTCCGGCTCGTTTTTTGGCTCGATGCACGGTTGTAGACGATACACCCAGCTAATTTGCGGCATCTCGGAGAGAGAGGTTAGGGTTTCGCTTGAAACTACCGGCAACTCTCTTTGTCGTCTCAGCGGCTTCCGGTTTTCGATTTCCCCCCGATCCAGACTTCCTGGCTGTCCCTAAACACTTTAATTACATTTGTAACGGTTGATTTGGCAACTTTTAGCGATTTACCAGCTTTGCGTGCGAGTAGCTCGGATTTTCGCGATGCGCGAGCAAAATTTTGATACGCTGCTCCTCTTGCTTGGACATTTGGACATTTTGACAACTGAATAGTGAATTCCAAAATCAAAATAGGAGCAACATTCTACACACACACACACCTTCAAAATGAGGGGTGTTAAATGCAAAATTGAAAGAAATACGTCAAGTTTATATTGACCAAATTTTGACCGTATCACCCTTTAAGGGAATCTGTTCCTGTCTTACTGAATGCGCCTGAGATACACAAGCACACCATTCGCTGAACGTTATCTAAACTTGTCGGCTATCTAACCACTGCAGTGTACAGCCAATTAGTCCCCACATTTTTCCTATTGCCTCTTTGCACGAGTAGATTTTCTCGGCCTTTCTTCAATATTAAGCTTAAAATTCAGCTTCATGTCCAATATAAATCCTGTAGAGGTGTGCACGTGACACGAAATTGTCGAGACTTATGAAAATTTTCGTGATTCGTGCGTGAGTCACGCTCATGACAACAGCGTGAGTGTGCGTGAGCGTGATTAACAAACCAAAATGTCGTGCGTGAGCGTGAGTCACGAAAGTAATATCTTCGTGAGTGTGCGTGAGTAACGAATTACACTCACGAAAATATTCCTGCTCACCAACATAAAACGCTTAAGAGTTAAATTCAATTACAATTTTAGTGACACCTGGGATGTTAAGAGTTTAATAACACTCTCGATTTTAACCCTTATATTATGTTTGGGGTCATTAGATGACCCATATGGTATTTTTGATCAGCGTATTTCTTACTGATGGAATATAATTAAAAGTTCTTACTACTCAGCAAGAATTCAGTACATGTCAACAATTCATGCACTGACTAGTAAGAACTTTTATTTATATTCCAGCAGTAAGAAATACGGTGATGAAAAAAACCATTTTGGTCATCAAATGACCCCAACATAATATAAGGGTTAATAATGCTCATGTTTTCAGACACTTCGGTAAGGTAAATTAATCATAAAATTATTCGTGAGTCACGATATTTTTCGTGAGTCACGGTATTTTTCGTGAGTCACGACGTTTTCGTGCGTGAGTACAAATTTTCTTTTCGTGAGTGTGCATGAGCGTGAGTCCTACTAAAAAATATCGTGCGTGAGTGTGCATGAGTATGATTTTTCAGTCGTGAGTGTGCGTGAGCGTGAGTAAACTATTACTCACGTGCACACCTCTAAAATCCTGTCTTTGCAGGATTTATCCTTAGACCGTTTTTCTTCGCCCATTTCTCAGTTATCCAGAGTGCTCTCTGTATAATATCTGTGTATGGGAATTTTTCCCTGACTGCTAAAGCTACATAATATGTGTATGCCACAACTTTGATCCTTTCTTTTCCTAGGGAAAACCAGAAGGTTCTTTATAGCAGTGCTATAAGAAGTGCCGCCAACGCAGAGCCCCCCCCATGAAGAAGTCGGCTTTAAACTTACAATTCATTATATCAACCATTCAGATTTTTTTTGCCAACCAAAACCTCGATATTGTCCTGCTGGTCCTTGAGTATTTAAGAAACTCATTAAATTTTCGTTCTAAATCTTACTTGTGTTCAAATGTCAAACCTTGCCTCAAATGTAGCACAATAGAAGATGTGCATGTGTACGTCGAAGAACAATTCACATTAAAATTCATTCTTTTTCTGTCTCCCACCAGTTATCCTGGAGATACGAAAATATTAAAACCTTTTCGATTTGTTCACATCCGCAAACGCATCGAACAATCAATAAAAAGCAATAAAAGTCTCCTTATCGCGGCAATGTCAGCAAAACAATTGTCCTGGCAACCATACAAACACCATCGCCAGCAGCAACAATAACATCTACAACAACAATGAGAAGGATATTTTCGACATTCTGGCTGACAGGCAGGCAGGCAGGCAGGCAGCAACGTGCTTGAGAATAGACCCTTTTCGTGTGCGGTCAGGCGTATATTTTATGATTGCAAATTTTTGTTGATTGAACCGCGTAAAATTAATTTTTTTGATTTGCCACAAAGGCCCTTATCGTTCTTAGGTTATGGCTCCCCAGGCACTCAATAAATAAATTACGAAAATGAAGATGATACAATCAATCCTTTGAGCCTTATTTAACAAAATTACTTTTTCGCATGGAGACAACAATGGCAGCGACTACAAAGACAACGATGGCCACGGCGACTGCAACATCGACAACAGCAGGATAATATTAATGGGTTTGATAAATTGAAGCTCTGAATTGTAATATGGCTTGTTCAACACCCAAAATGAGCCAACAATGGCACCAAGAAGGGTATGGTGTGAAATACGTCTACGGTGATGATGACAATATCAACCCAAAAATAAACAAAACAATACACCTGTCACATCCCTGTTGACATCCAGGATAAAGCAAATTTACTGACTTTAAACTCAAGGTCTAAGATGGTGCAAAAGTTATTGTGCCACTTCCTCTTATTTTCTTCTTGCTCGCAAAACCAATTAAAATCCCTGGAAAATATTCTTGATTAGATGAAGATAAAACCATGTCAAAGGCTATGTCCTATTCTCTTTGTTTTTTCCATTTAATTTCACACATTTGTTTTTTGCAGGACTCTTGAGAGAAGAGTATCACTTAATAATTTTCCTTGAAGGATAACGATAGTAGGTGCTCTACGAACTTCTCATTTTCAGACTATATACACATTTTTTGATATTAATGCATATGCTGAGAATTTTCTCAGTTCGTTCATACACAGTATCGAGCATAAATGTGAACTATAGTGACGTCAAAATTCAGGTATACAAATTGCATTTATTAATATAATTTGTTGTTTATTAATGATGATGGTTTCAAAAAAAAAACCCCATTGGGATAGACTTTTGGTCATTAATCATTTCTTCCTTTACATACCCTGTTTTAGGATAGAGGTTAGGAAGACATTCAGGAAATTGGATTAGGTGAACCTAGAAGAGATAATATACTTAAAGTCAATGAACTTAGTGCTTCTTTTCCAAGCATATTATTAAGTGGATATAATATCCCTTAAGTTAATTCTTCTACAAATACTAAAATATTTAACTAATTTGTTATAATCACACACCCAGAGAAAGTGTAGGTTGGAATTCGAGCACGGTAACTAAAATATAATTGAGACTCGTGATATTTAGTTGTGTAGGGAGCCACCGTGGTGCAATGGTTAGCATGCCCGCCTTGCATACACAAGGTCGTGGGTTCGATTCGATTTTAAAGATAAAACAAGTATATACGGCCGTAAGTTCGGCCAGGCCGAATCTTATGTACCCTCCACCATGGATTGCGTAGAAACTTCTACGAAAGACTCCACAATCGAATTACTTGGGTTGTGGTATCTTAAAACTTCTTAACATCGTTTTCTAAATTGTGAGTTAGTCCATACGTGGTATATATTAGACCAAGAAGGTATGTATAGGTAAGTCTACAAATAATTACGAATCGATATGGACTTTTGCACGGTACGTAGAGAGCCAGAATTGAAATATGGGGGTCGCTTCTATGGGGGCTATATGTAATTATGAACTTGATATGGACCAATTTTTTGTGATTGGGGATCGATTTAGCTGAGGGCTATATATAACTATAGACCGATATGGACCTAGTTAGGCATGGTTGTTAACGGCCATATAATAGCACAATGTACCAAATTTCAACTGACTCGGATGAAATTTGCTCCTCCAAGTGGCTCCAAAACCAAATGTCGGTTCGATTAGATGGGGCCTATATAATATTATGGACTGATATGGACCACTTTTGGCATGGTTGTTAAATACCATATACTACCACCACGTACCAAATTTCAACCAGATCGGATGAATTTTGCTTCTCCAAAGGGCACCGGAAGTCAAATCTGGGGATCGGTTTATATGGGGATATATATAATTATGGACTGATATGAACCAATTCCTGCATGGTTGTTGGATACCATATACTAACATCACGTACCAAATTTCAACCGAATCGGATGAATTTTGCTCGTCCAAGGGGCTTCTGAGGTCAAATCTGGGGATCGGTTTATATGGAGGCTATATATAATTATGGACCGATTTCGACCAATTTGTGCATGAGTGTTTGAGGCCATATATTAACACCACGTACCAAATTTCAACTGAATCAGATGAATTTTGGTCTTCCAAGAGGCTTTGGAGGTCAAATCTGGTGATCGGTTTATATGGGGGCTATATATAATTATGGACCGATGTGGACCAATATTTGCATGGTCATTAGAGACCATGTACTAACACCATGTACCAAATTTCAGCCGAATCGGATGAAATTTGCTTCTCTTAGAGGCTCCGCAAGAGAAATCGGGGGATCGATTTATATGGGGGCTATATATAATTATGCACCGATGTGGACCAATTTTTGTATGGTTGTTAAAGACCATATACTAACACCGTGGTGCAATGGTTAGCATGCCCGCCTTGCATACACAAGGTCGTGGGTTCGATTCCGGTTTCGACCGAACACAAAAAAGTTTTTCAGCGGTGGATTATCCCACCTCAGTAATGCTGGTGACATTTCTGAGGGTTTCAAAGCTTCCCTAAGTGGTTTCACTGCAATGTAGAACGCCGTTCGGACTCGGCTATAAAAAGGAGGTCCCTTGTCATTGAGCTTAACATGGAATCGGGCAGCACTCAGTGATAAGAGCGAAGTTCACCAATGTGGTATCACAAAGGACTGAATAGTCTAAGTGAGCCTGATACATCGGGCTGCCACCTAAACTAACCTAAAACCTAACCTAACACCATGTACCAAATTTCAGCCGGATCGGATGAACTTTGATTCTCTTAGAGGATCTGCAAGCCAAATTTGGGGGTCCGTTTATATGGGGGCTATACGTAAAAGTGGACCGATATGGCCCATTTGCAATACCATCGGACCTACATCAATAGCAACTACTTGTACCAAGTTTCAAGTCGATAGCTTGTTTCGTTCGGAAGTTAGCGTGATTTCAACAGACGGACGGACATGCTCAGATCGACTCAGAATTTCACCACGACCCAGAATATATATACTTTATATATTCTTAGAGCAATATTTCGATGTGTTACAAACGGAATGACAAAGTTAATATACCCCCATCCTATGGTGGAGGGTATAAAAATATTCAAAATTGGAAGACGACTTTCAAAATTTAATTTTGAAGATACTTTTTATTCGAAACATGACAAAACTTATACTTTATGTCGAGTTTGAATTCGGAATTTCAATTTGCGATTAATATTATATGAAGGACTTTGATTTTCGTTATCATGTAACATAAGGTGAAAAAAAAATCGTAAATCAAGATCAGTACACTCAAAAAAAAATTGAACTCTCTATTTCACTAAAGCCAATTTAACTTTATTTTAGTTCATGGAATTATTATGTTTGGAGAAAGTTTTCTTTACTCTAATAATTTTGTGCATTAAATGAACTAGAATACGGGAAAAAATTGTACACAAAAATTAAGCATAAAGATTTACTAAATTCGTATTTCTCACAAAATAGTTCATTATTTCTTTAAATTTTTTAACTTTTACTAAAAATGCGTCCATCATGAACTTCGTATGTCACTAAAGACATTCTTGCAATTTTTAACTACAATTTTTTACTTCAAACTACAAAATTTTCTTCAACAAGTGAAAAAAATTATTTATGTCTAATAATTTTTCTTGAATTTGTCGAAAAATATTTACTTATTTTTGTCACGTCGGCGTGTTTCCAGCGTTTGTACTACTGTTTAGTTAAAATTTTCTAAAAATATTCAAAATTTTCTAAAATTAACCCAAAGTTTTCTTCTTGGTGGGTTCACTGTTTTTATACCCTAAACCACATAGTGGTCAGGGTATAATAAGTTTGATCGGCCAAAAAATGTGCCTACCAGAAATATTGATTTTAGACCCCATAAAATATATACCGATCGACTCAGAATCACCTCCTGAGTCGATCTAGCGCTTGGTGTCCGTCCGTCCGTCCGTCTGTCCCTGTATTTGTTGTTCACAGGATTCCGGTCGCAATTATTAACCGATTTTGATGAAATTTGGTACAGGGAGTTTTTTGGACACAAGGACGAACGCTATTGAATTTGGAAGATATCGGATCAAATTTAGATATAGCTCCCATATATATGTATCGCCCGATTTCGAGGTCACGTTGCGTTTGTTTTCAAACGCAACGTGACCTCGTTGCGTTTGTTTTCAAACGGATCGTCACCAAATTGGGCAAAAGGTAATCTTTTCCATCGCCCTTCAAGTCTGCAAAATTTCATCCAAATCGGTTCAGATTTAGATATAGCTCTCATATATATGTATCGCCCGATTTTCCCAAATTTGGTCACAAAACCTTTATTTATCAACCGATCTTACTCAAAGTTGGCTACATGTAGTCTTCTATAGCACTAACTATCTGTGCAAAAAATCATCGAAATCGGTTCAGATTTAGTTATAGCTCCCATATATATGTATAGCCCGATTTTCCCAAATTTGGCCATAGAACCCCTATTTATTAACCGATCTTACTAAAAGTTGGCTAGATCCAGTCCTCTATATTACTAACTGTATGTGCCAAATTTCATCGAAATCCGTTCAGATGTAGATATAGCTCCCATATATGTATCACCCGGTTTTGAAAAATCGCCCCTAATAACCTTATGTTTGACCATACAGGCCTCATTTCTTAACTGATCTTACTCAAATCTTGCACAAGGTAACCTTTTGTGGTATTAATCAAACCAGCAAAATATTATGCAAATTGGTTCAGATTTAGATATAGCTTCCATATATATGCATCGCTCGATTTTCTCAAATTTGGCCATAGTACTCTTATTTATTAACCAATGTTACTCAAATTTCAAATTTTGATGTACTAGCCGAACGTACTTATACGTACTTGTAGCTCTTACATAAGAATATTGCTCGATTTTTACAAATTTGTATTTATTACCCACACTAATTTAACGATTTTCTCTTTTTTAATAATGGGCTCAATATTAGTGGCATACTAACTCCGTAGGCGCAATATCAACACAGCCAGTGTTGCTAGAAGTAGGGGAAATTCCTTATATGTACTGTTTTTCTAATATTTAGCGTCTTGTAGGGACGTAGGGCCACAATGTAGGACATTTGCACTCAACACATTTTGTAATAATTTTTACATTTTGGTGGCTCTAGAGGAGGAAATTAGAAGCCGGCAAGGCTTGATCTTTAACAATGTGTGGTAAACTTTATTCCTGTAGAGAATTTTGTCAACATTTTATTTCTATAGAAGATTTTGTCAAAATGGTATTTCTATCGAAATTTTTTTAAAAATATTATATCTATAAATAATTTTCTCTAAATTTTATTTCTGTGGAATTATTTCTCAAAATTTTATTTCTATAGAATTTATTGTCAAAATTTTATTTCTATAGAAAAATTTCTCACAAAAATTTGTTTATAGAAACTTTTTCCAAAATTTAATTTTTGTAGAGATTTAACAAAAAAGATTACTAATTTGGGTAGAATTCTACCAACTGTGGCAACCGTGGTGGTAATACAAATTTATATTCTAAGTTATATACGTTGCATATTCATGTTTTAAGATAATAAACTACTTAGAACCAGTTTTGTTTTGTAAAATTTTTTTAAATTTAACGAAAAATATAGTAGGGAAAATTGTTTGGGAATGTATGGGAAAGTAGGGAACGTTTTTTGTCCTTGTAGGGTAAACCGAACATTTTCCCTGGCAACATTGACTATGAGCTATAGTCAGATTGACACAAAGCACCCATAGACATGTACCCCTTAATTTTCTTAAAGATGCAACTGCGGTTTATCTCCCAGACCTATATGTTACCCCACAAATGCTTATGATTACTAATTCTGTAATGGTGGTTTAGGGTATGACCAAGAGTTAGGCCCAATTAGTCGACCTGTAGAAGGGTCGACAGGTGGCGACACTATGACAAGGCGAACTTTTTCTAAGGTAACGACATCAAAAGGAGGTTATCCCTCACGAAAGAGATTCAAGGAACGCAGAAATGCTTTGTTTATCCTAAAGAAATTAGGATCAGTCGACCCAAGCACGCTGTCGGCTAAACAAAGCGATTCCGCTCAAGCGAATGGGCTCAAGGAATTCTTGAGACTGGAAAAAGGGAACGATCGCCGGATGAGCTGCCATCCTCCAAAAGGGATCAAAGATCGTTTGCCTCAGTTGCTAAAGCCAGCCTTGTGATGGCTATCATTAATAAAGGAGCATTGGACGGTATGGTTCCAAAGCAAAAATGGGGGAAATTGAGAATGCTCTGTCTGTCGTCTACTCACAGGTGCTGGAAAAGTTTCCCGGCCCAGATCCTCGACACCAAGAGGCTGGTTGGTATCAAGGACGATTTAAGCTAGTCGCATTTGAGGGCCAGAGGTCTATAGAATGTTTTAAAGCTGCTCTGATACTAATTGGTGAAGTTTGGGAAGGAGCTGCTCTAGAGTTAGTCGAGAAGAAAGACATACCGGCTAGACCAAGAGCACATGCGTGGATACCTGCAAACCCTTCTGACCCTGAATCTATTCTAAATAGACTGAAACGATGCAATCCAGATCTTCCAACAGCTGATTGGAAGATTGGCCGTTTGGATGAAGTGGATGGACCAAGACGGTATGCAGTGTTTATATTGAACACTCAGTCTTTGCCACATCTAGCAAAGTCCCAGGGCCGTGTATGTTATGGCTTTCATTATATCCAAATGAAGGTATATTAAAACGATCAGCTAAAGGATTCAGAAATGGACAAGCCTCTGTCTGAATCAGAAGTAAGCGGATCCTCGTGCGAAGTCGAGGGAGATACCAAAGTTGAAGACATTGGTAGACACCGTATGCGAGAGGAGGTTTCTATTGCCTCAGAACTCACCAAAGTTGAACCTATGGTTATTGCGAGAGTCACCGAGATCTCTGAAGAGAACATTCTTGATGACTCGACTGAAGCGGCTGATGTGACGGTTGTTGAAAATCTCGATGGTCCTACGGATCCTCCAGATAAATCTTCATCATTGTAAGGCTGCATGTGCTGCCTTAAAAGTTCTCCTGATGAAAGGGGACATAGATATAGTTCTTATTCAAGAACCATATGTTTATAAAAACAAAATATGTGAATTAAGTACTCCGGGGTTCAAACTATTGCAGTATAGTGGTAATGATGTAAATCGAGCCTGTATAATTGCTAAAAACGAGCTCAACTTGTTTCTGCTTCCTTCAATGTGCAATACAGACACTGTCGTTGCCAGTTTAGAAATAGCCAAATGCAAATATTGGGTATCTTCGGTCTACATGGGACATGACAGGGAGATGCCTCCATATGCCGTTAAGACCTTAGTGGAGGAGTCACGGAAAACAAAGACGAAACTCATTATGGGATGCGATGCGAATGCACATCATAGTATATGGGGAAGTAGTGATACTAATGCAAGGGGAGAGTCGCTAATAGAGTTTATTTTGCGTACTAATCTGGTAGTTTGCAACAAGGGAGATGTCCCAACCTTTGTCACTAAAAACAGGCAAGAGGTTTTGGACATCACCTTGGCCTCGCAAGAACTGAATGAAATGATATCTGAGTGGCAGGTTTTAAGTGAACACAGCTTCTCAGATCATCGCTACATCAGTTTCAAATTTGATGTTCATATCACCAAGATCATATTTCCGCCAAATGTTAGGAAAGCTGACTGGAATAGGTATAGGGAATCGTTCAATATGATGATAAGGGAAATAACAGAGACAAATATGAGAAATGTGCAAGATATCGAATACGCAGTGGAGCGGATTACTAAGGCCTTCAACATCTCACTGAAAGCTGCATGCCCTAGAGGGCCACCGTGGTGCAATGGTTAGCATGCCCGCCTTGCATACACAAGGTCGTGGGTTCGATTCCTGCTACGACCAAACACCAAAAAGTTTTTCAGCGGTGGATTATCCCACCTCAGTAATGCTGGTGACGTTTCTGAGGGTTTCAAAGCTTCTCTAAGTGGTTTCACTGCAATGTGGAACGCCGTTCGGACTCGGCTATAAAAAGGAGGTCCCTTGTCATTGAGCTTAACATGGAATCGGGCAGCACTCAGTGATAAGTGAGAAGTTCACCAATGTGGTATCACAATGGACTGAATAGTCTAAGTGAGCCTGATACATCGGGCTGCCACCTAACCTAACCTAACCTATGCCCTAGAGGAAAGCCAATGGGGAAACATCGACCACCATGGTGGTCTACGGAATTAAGTAATATGAGGAAATCCTGCAGGAAGCTCTTTAACAAGGCAAAGTCCACCAGAGCCCCTGAGGACTGGGACGCTTACAAGAAGAATCTGAGAGGATACAAGCGAGAACTGAGAAAGGCTCACCATAACTCTTGGAATGATTACTGCGGCAGTATTGAGAATACGTCCGAGGCTTCCAGACTACGGAAGGTTCTAGCATCCACCAACTCCGCTCCAGGTTTCATTAAAACATCGGAGGGCAATTGGACAACGTCCAGTGAGGAGACGCTGGAGGTACTATTGAACACACATTTTCCTGGCAATCAGACGGTTGAACCATGTACTGGCGGTGCCACAGTTGCTCAGCGGTCGTTTCCTGTCGAGGAAATTGTATCGGAAACTAGGATAAGATGGGCGCTAAATAGCTTTGGACCATTCGAATCCCCCGGACCTGATGGAATTACTCCGGCGGAGTTACAAGCTGTAACTGACAAAATTATCCCCTGGTTGTCGGTGATATATAAAGGATGTATCAACTTATCATATATCCCAGGAAAGTGGAGGGAAACAAAAGTCGTTTTCATACCTAAAGCGGGAAAAGCCTCTCACTCGAGGGCGAAGGATTTCCGACCAATCAGCTTATCCTCATTCCTACTTAAGACTCTGGAGAGGATGATATATATTTATCTTAGAACTAGCATCGATTCAAGTTTGTTCTCGAAACGACAGCATGCATACTCGAAGGGCAGGTCTACTGAGACCGCACTACATGAACTAGTCAGCTTTATTGAAAGCTCACTATCTGTCAAAGAATACACAATCGTGGCGTTTCTAGACATCGAAGGGGCGTTCAATAATGTCCATCCGAGCTCGATATTAAATGGACTGACAACTCTAAATGTTGATCCATGTATACTCAGGCTGTTAGACGAACTGCTAATGAAGAGACGTATTTCAGCCACACTAGGGCAAGCAAACATACAAAGGTATGTGAACAGAGGCACTCCCCAAGGAGGAGTTCTATCACCTCTTCTTTGGAATGTTGCTATAAATAGCCTTCTGGTTACTCTAGAAAAAGAAAGGATAAAAGTGGTGGCATACGCAGATGATGTGGCTCTGGCAGTCAGGGGAAAATTCCCATCCACAATCAGAGATATTATTCAGAGGGCCCTCCGGATGACTGATAAATGGGCGAAAGACAATGGTCTTGGGGTAAATCCCTCAAAGACAGAATTAGTCATGTACTGCAAAGATCGCAAAACTCCCACGGTTAGGCCTATTTCCTTAGGGGGTATTGAAATTCCCTTTGGTGATTGTGCAAAATACCTTGGCGTTATTTTGGACATGAAGCTGAACATTAAGCTTAATATTGAAGAAAGGGCGAGAAAGGCAACTATAGCTTTGTACTCGTGCAAAAAGGCAATAGGAAAAAAGTGGGGACTAAAACCAAAACTTGTGCATTGGCCATACACGGCAGTGGTTAGACCTATAATGCTATATGGTGTTGTAGTCTGGTGGCCGGCACTTCAGAAACCGATTTGTTTAGATAAAGTTCAGCGTATGACGTGTTTGTGTATTTCAGGCGCATTCAGCAAGACAGGAACAAATTCCCTTAATGTCATGCTGCATCTATTGCCTTTAGACATTTTGGCCAAACAGTCAGCTGCAACAACGGCTGTGCGGTTGCGCGAACTATCGCTGTGGTCGGAAAAAGGTTACGGTCACAGTTCTGTCCTCAAAATAATGCCAGATGTGCCTAACGTAGTGGATTACACTTTGGCGAGTCCATTTTTCGACAAGAAGTTTGAGACTCTAATCCCCAACAGTGAGGCGTGGTGCACACAGACCCCGGGGAATAAAGAATATATAGATTTCTACACTGATGGCTCCAAATTGGATGGACAAGTGGGGTTCGGAGTATTCTAATGATCTGGAACTTCGAATAGCGAAAAGATTACCTAATCACTGTAGTGTTTTTCAGGCTGAAATATTAGCAATAAGAGAGGTGGCGAATTGGCTGGGAAGTAATGTTCCAAAAAAATGTGGGCATTAATATATACTCAGACAGTCAACCTGCAATAAAATCCTTGGACTCTGTGTTCCTCAACTCGAAAACGGCCATCGACTGCCGCAAATCTCTCAATGAGATGGCTGAGCAGTACAATATTCACCTAATATGGGTGCCTGGCCATAGGAACATACCGGGGAACTGCGAAGCGGATGAGTTGGCAAGGCTAGGGAATACCTTACATATTCCAGGGGAACTAGAATTTGTTGGTATGCCCCTAGCTACCTGCAAGCTCATGCTGCGTGAGAAGGCTGTTATGATGACAAATGTTCGATGGGAGAATTGCAAGGGTTGTAACGACACCAAGCAAATATGGCCCCATTTCAACTTAAACCGCACACTAGATATGCTAATGTTCTCGAGACGTCAGATATCACTCCTGATATCTGCTATAAAGGGTTGCTGCCTGATAGGCGATTTTGCAAAAACCATTGGCGCGAAGTATAATGACTATTGTATGAGCTGTCATGATGCGGAGGAAAAAGAATCAATTAAACACCTCTTGTGTGAGAGTCCTGCATTTTGTGTAAAGCGCAAGCAACTTTTAGGAGCATATAGCTTCAGATTACTGGCGGATTTGGAAAACGTTAACTTAAGCAGTCTGCTAATGTTTTTGGAACAATCTGGTTGGTTCAACAAAGAAAAATAATCAAGAAGGTTCAGCGGTTATAACTAGAAGTGCCCATATGTAATAGGTACTTTTAGTTAATGTGGTATCACAATGGACTGAATAGTCTAAGTGAGCCTGAATCTTAATCGGGCTGCCACTTTAACCTAACCTAACCTAGGGTATGATATAGTTGACCCCGCCCGAATTTCTACTTTACTTACTTGTTTAAGTATGTTTTTAATATTAGCTTCTTGAGATAGCAACAATTTACTATTCTGAATTTCACATTTCATCCCAAGAAAATATTTTAGATTTCCACATTCTGACAACTCAAATTGTTAAAACATTTCAGATTTTAGTTTTTGAAAGGTGATTATTGCGGCAATTAACAAATCATCCACATACTTTATAATAAATATGTATTCATTTTCACTTTCAAATTTTGTGTAAAGGCTATAGTCATGCTTTGATCTTTGGAAACCAATACTTAATAAAAAATGTTTTAAAGTGTCATTCCAACACTTAGGAGCCTGTTTTAGCCCATAAAGAGACTTGAGCAGTTTACATGCATTCCCTTCAGTTGTTGCAATCCCATCTGGGATATCTATATAATTTTCTTCTTGCAAAATGCCGTGAAGAAATGCTGTTTTAACATCTAGTTGTTCTAAGTGTAAATTCCGTTTTGTAGCAGCCGCTAAGATTATCCTTACAGTGGTCAATTTGGCTACAGGAGCATACGTCTGAGAGTAATTTACTCCATACTTCTGCAAAAACCTCTTGGCAACAAGTCTTGCTTTATATCTTACCGGTTGTCCATTCTCGTCTGACTGGATTCGAAATACCCACTTTGTTTTCAAAGGCTTTACCATATCCGGGAGATTTGATATTGCCCACACTTTATTTTTATCCATCGACTTCAATTCTTCATTAACAGCCTTGTACCATTCTTCAGAGTCAGCTCTCCCCGAGATATCTGAATAATTTTCCGGGAAAGATTCACATGCAGATTCAGATGTTTCGAAATTGCTTGTGAAATAATCCAAAAACCGTAATGGTAGTCTCCGTTCTCTGGTACTTCTCCATAGAGTATTTTCTTCATAAGAATCGTCTTCACCTTGGGCAGTTTTCATTCATTTATGGCAAATATTCTGTGATTTCTTCATGCGGATTTTGCTCATCTGGTTATACATGACAATTTTGAATTGCTTCTGGATTATGGGACTCTATCATTCCTAAACTATCATTAGAAACGATCATATTTTCATCCCCTTCTTGCTCGTTTCTTACCACAATAACATCTGTAACTTTGTTCCAATGTTCCTTATAAGGAAACACATTTTCATCAAATTTGACGTGTCGAGATGTGACAAACTTTTTCTTTTCGGCATCCCACAGCTTGTACCCATTCGGAACATACCCAATCATTATCATTTGCTTGCTCTTGGCATCAAGTTTCTTTCTTGTCTGTTTAGGTACCCATGCATAGGCTTTACATCCAAATATTCTTAGGGTGGCGATGTTAGGTTTATAACCATACCACATTTCTGCAGGCGTTACATTTCCTTCCAAGGCTACAGTAGGACTTCTATTGATTGTGTAAACTGCTGTTAGTGTAGCTTCATTCCAAAGATATTTGGGAGCACTTGATTCGATAAGCATTCACCGTACCTTTTCAACTACAGTTCTGTTGAACCGCTCAGCAACTCCATTTTGCTGAGCAGAGTATGCTATGGTCTCTTCCCCTTATTTGAATACCAGCTTCGTTGTTCATTCGAACTATATTCTGTACCTTGACCAACAGTGAGCTTAGATATAGATGTTCCAAAATGTACAGTTGTTAATGCTTCATATTCCTTGAACTTATCAAAAACACTAGATTTGTTTTTAATATTGTATACCATAGAAAAATGTATAAAATCATCTATAAAAGATACAAAGTATCTGAACCATCCCAAGCTTTTGGATCAATGGGGCCACAAACATCAGAATGTATTCTTTCTAATGGTCTTTTCGCCCTCTCACGCGTTCTACTAAAAGGCTCTCTACAGTGTTTTGCCTCCACGCAGACATCACAAAAATCAATTTTCTCTTTAACATTTAATCCCGATACCATGTTTTTTAGTTAAAATTTTCTAAAATTTTGCAAAATTAACCAAAATTTTCATTCCTGGTGGCTTCTCTGTGTATGAAATTTTCTACCATATTTCCCCAAATGATGGAAATTGGAATTGGATACTTTTCTTGTTTTTTGGTGTTTTAGTCGATCTTTTTATTTTCATAACTATTGACATTTATGGAATTGGATACATTTAGCACGCCCTCCAACGACTGGCAGCGCCATTACGCACATCCAACGGATTGAGATCCGGAGATTTTTGTGACCAATGTGTGTTACAAATGGGCCGAAGAAATGGACCGAAGAACCTACTTTTTACAATCTCCAAAACATTTCCTCGATAATAATCAGCATTTATTCTGATCCCACGGTCTATGAATGCGAACGGAGAGCAACCATAGCACAGTGTTACCAAATCGTTTTTTGGAAATAATTCTACAACTTTTGAACAGAAAAAGATATGAACTCTAATTTGTGTGTCCTTTGTAGCTCCATGGACTTACCTTTAAGCGTTGAAAGTCGATCACCTCGGGGCTACGAAATTTTTTTTAGCTGTAACTCCGCAACCGTTTTCGTTGATTGTTTCGTGGCTTGTAAAACTCTAGAAAACAGTTTGTAAAGCTCTACAAAATTTTGACCCTTTGTTTCGAAAAAGGCACCTACATTCTTTCTGTCGTAACATTTTTTATAGATTTCTCTCAATCGTTTTTTGCTTGTTTCTTATAGAACATCAAATAAGGATACTTTTTAAGCTTTTATCGGTCATTTTGGTCAAATAATATATGGGTTCTTCTCATCTCAAAAATAGCAATTTTTAAAAATGAAAAAAAAAAATTGTTTTACGAAATTCTCATTTGGCAAAGCACCGATTGCTAAGCCGATCTCTTTTCCAAAAGGCCTCATATGTCCACTAACTATCTGTAAAAGGTTTCAACATCCTAACAGTAAACAGCTGAGAAATGTGCAAATTAGAAAAAAATAACGCTTTTTTACAATATGTCCCCATTTGAGGATTTTTGATACGAATTTTGGGAATGGTATATTCAGCAATATTTCTTTAAACAATCCTGTCACATTTTTTAACAATTATCTCATACAATATTAATAGGCATTTGCGCCACTTCGATTTATTGTTGAAATTGTAGAGCATTTTAACCAAGTCCAGTCATTTATCCACGGCAAAAAAGTTAAGAATAAAGCACCATCAGTGTGGCAATATTTGTTTGTCGGACTAAAATTGCACACTTTGCATATTCCGATCAGAGGAGTAAACTAAGAAAGCTTGTTTTTGATATGGAACATTTTATTAAAACCCTTTGGCATCATCTCAATGCCAACATCACTGACATCGTCAACATTATCCCCTCCTCCAAGAGCAACAGCACTACTCACTCCCCTACCAATAAAGTGATGAACACCAAAAGAGCTACATCATCGAGATAAGTACAACAAGGATACTTTGTTGTTTTGGTTTCACCTTCGGCAGGACTACAACAAAGTCCACCATTGCCGTCTACTCCACCATCACAGCATAGTGCTTTGTGCATCCAACCACTTTTCAGTTCTGCTCGAGTCCTTGCCGCAGTGGATGGTGTTGTTTGATGTTTAGGAAACTATTTCAATTTCATTTATATGCTAATAAGATGTGGAAACAGGTGTTGCTCTAATTATTCATTTGGCTCGCTTTGTCTGTGTTGGAGAGGGCGAGAGAGAAGGGGAGATCGAAAAATAAAATCCTCCTGGAAGCGGAAACAGAGAATAAACAAGGATAAGTTCGTGTTGTGCTATTGCAATTTGTCTTCGTCTCCGTTCTGAAATTGAAAACTAATTGACTGAGCTTGATGGAAACCCCGTCATAGTTTCATAAACCACCATCTAACTTAAATTATTTGCGCACTTTTGAGCATGGTAGTTATCAATTTGAATAGAAATTAAAATGATTAGCGAACACATATACTAGCGGATATACAATATCCTCGGCAATATTAATATGCATATCCTCGACTCATTTCAATAAAAGTGCAATAATAATGCTCATGCATAAAATTTTATAATACATATTATGATTAGAAATTTGAATTTTATTGGCTACACCTTAGGTACAATGGACACACTGATTTTTTGAAATCAGGCGTCTGAACCATGGACATTACGGTCATCTACTGTCTGCACACAAAAAATGATCACCAAATTTTTTTCAATTAAACACTTAATTGAATTTGGAAACGTATTCAATTAATATGTTAATTGGTTCAATTAATTATTTAATCAAATCCGAATAAAAACCAATTAAAAAATGATTGATATTCGGAAATAATTTTCAATTAAAAACGAGATTGAAAAATTTTCCGTTTCCAATTACACATGTGATTGATCCAATCACCTTTGTGATTGAAATTGAATAATTTTGAGCAATGGAAAGAGCGAAAAGAGAACAAGAGAATGGATATTTATTCAACAATGTATGATGGAGAGATCAGTCTGTGGAAGTAACTCGTAACGAATGGTTGGGTTTTTGTTTTTCGCGTAAATTGAAAAACATGGTTGGCGACATTCTGTCTGCTGCATTCAAAATGTGTGCATAAATATTTTGAACGCAACAACAAATCATAGCAAAGGCTTGAAATAAATAAAGTGTGCAACAACAAAAGGCCACGTGGTAAAGGATAAATGATAGAACTCATTTGAAATTACCTGTGTTTGTGTTTTGTGGTATTGTAAAAATGGAAAACAATCTACGTTTAATGAAGGTAAGAAATTGTGAAATGTTAATACCGTTTCCCATTGAAGCCTGTTTACATTAAAAGGACTAAAATAATATATTTTGTATTCATTTCTTTTAGTGACCAATTTTATTTCGTGAAATTGACCAATCAATCCCATCAACTCCATAATTTTGTCAAATATATAAGAATATAAGAATATGTTTGCAATCAAAAAGTGGTTACCTTATTGATCTTTTAAAATTATATGTTTTCCACTCCTAGTTTTCTTAAAAGCAAGAGCGGTGTGGGTTTGTTGGAAGATTCACCATGAAGTTGCGAAGTAGCGTTGGCATTAAATTGCATTTTTGTTTTACTTGTCTTTTTCAGTTTGAACCCAAGTAGAGAGCAGTATATCTGTTATATAAACTAATGAGCTGAAAAATATGAAAAATATCCGAAAATAATAAAAATATGTATTTTCCATTTATATTTTTTTCTATTTCCAGAATTTGCAAAGTATTATCAATAGGTTAGGTTAGGTGGCAGCCCGATGTATCAGCAAATGGTATTGCAAAAGGGCCATATCGGTCCACTTTTACGTATAGCCCCCATATAAACGGACCCCCAAATTTGGCTTGCGATTGCTCTAAGAGAAGCACATTTCATCCGATCCCGCTGAAATATGGTACATGGTGTTAGTATATGGTCTCTAACAACCATGCAGAAATTGGTCCATATCGGTCCATAATTACATATAGCCCCCATATAAACCGATCCCCCGATTTGGCTTGTGGAGCCTCTAAGAGAACCAAATTTCATCCGATCCGGCTGAAATTTGGTCCGATCCGGCTGAAATTTGGTACATGGTGTTAGTATATGGTCTCTAACAACCATCGGTCTATAATTATATATAGCCCCCATATAAACCGATCCCCCGATTTGGCTTGCGGATCCTCTAAGAGAAGCAAATTTCATCCGATCCGGCTGAAATTTGGTACATGGTGTTGGTATATGTTCTCTAATGACCATGCAAAATTTGGTCCACATCGGCCCATAATTATATATAGCCCCCATATACACCGATCCCCCGATTTGGCTTAGGGATCCTCTAAGAGAAGCAAATTTCATCCGATCCGGCTGAAATTTGGTACATGGTGTTGGTATATTGTCTCTAACAACCATGCCAAAATTGGTCCATGTCGGTCCATAATTATATATAGCCCCCATATAAGCCGATCGCCAGATTTGTCCTCCAGAGCCTCTTGGAGGAGCAAAATTCATCCGATCCGGTTGAAATTTGGAACATGGTGTTAGAATGTGGTCTCTAACAAACACGCAAGAAGTGGTCCATATCGGTCCATAATTATATATAGCCCCCATATAAACCGTTCCCCAGATTTGATCTCCGGAGCCTCTTGGAGGAGCAAAATTCATCCGATCCGGTTGTAATTTGCAACGTGGTGTTAGCATAAGGCCGCTAATAACCATGCCAAAATTAGGTCCATATCGGTCTATAGTTATATATAGCTGATCCCCAATCACACAAACATTTGTCTATATCGGTTCATAATCATGGTTGCCACTCGAGCCAAAAATAATCTACCAAAATTTTGTTTTTATAGAAAACATTGTCAAAATGTTATTTCTATAGAAAATTTTGTCAAAATTTTATTTCTATAGAAAATTTTGTCAAAATTTTATTTCTATAGAAAATTTTGTCAAAATTTTATTTCTATAGAAAATTTTTTTCCAAATTTTATTTCTATAGAAAATTTTTTCGAAATTTTACTTCTATAGAAAATGTTTTCAATATTTTATTTTGTCAAAATTTTATTTCTATAGAAACTTTAAACTTAATTATATACGTATTTAATCGGCCTTTTTTAGTTTAATATATACCACGTATGGACTATGTGGTATATATTACGGTGTTAGGAAGTTTTAAGATACCTTGCCATCGGCAACTGTTACCGCAACTCAAGTAATTCGATTGTGGATGACAGTCTTCAGTAGAAGTCCATAAGCTTCGGCCTGGCCGAACTTACGGCCGTTTATACTTGTTTTTTGTCTTTGATTGGTTCAAATTTTAATAGACGATTTCAATGTGTGGAAATTTTGGAAAGGAATTGTTACTAAAATTAAACTACCGAGCTCCTTAATACACCTTTTTATGCTAAAAGACTACAACTGCAAAAGAAGATTATAAATCTGCAACCTGGAACTAAGAATTGAACTTGATATTTTATGGAGGTAATGTTTAACAAAATTAACTTTCAATTGAACAAAATTAAATTCGAATTATTCTGTTTACTTTCAGAAAAAAACTAATTTAGTTTACAGGCTGCTGATTTGTTGGAAATCTAGACGCATCTACATATTAGAAGGAACATGCTGACATGGTTATTATTATAAGGAAGATAATGATTTATATAGTTTATTTTTCACCCTATAGTTGTTATTGATAGTAATTGTGGGATCGGGCAGAAAATAATCTTTTTCTTCTTTTTCAAGTCTGCAAAACTTCATCGAAATCTGTTCAGATTTAGATATAGCTCCCATATAAATGTATCGCACGATTTTCCCAAATTTGGCCATAAAACCTTATTCATATATATCATACCTTCAAAATATTATACATATTGGTTCCGACTTAGATATAGCTCCCATATATATGCGTCGCTCGATTTTCCCAAATTTGGCCATAATGCTCTTATTTATTAACCAATGTTACACAAATTTCAAATTTTGATGTACTAGCCTATCGTATTTAGACTTACATACATGTAGCTCTTACACAATAATATTGCCCGACTTTTATACCCTCCACCATAGGATGTGGGTATATTAACTTTGTCATTCCGTTTGTAACACATCGAAATATTGCTCTAAGACCCCACAAAGTATACATATATTCTTGGTCGTGGTGAAATTCTGAGTCGATCTAAGCATGTCCGTCCGTCTGTTGAAATCACGCTAGGTTAGGTTAGGTTGCAGCCCGATGTATCAGGCTCACTTATACTATTCAGTCCATTGTGATACCACATTGGTGAACTTCTCTCTTATCACTGAGTGCTGCCGACTCCATGTTAAGTTCAATGACAAGGGACCTCCTTTTCATCGCCGAGTTCGAACGGCGTTCCACATTGCAGTGAAACCACTTAGAGAAGCTTTGAAACCCTCAGAAATGTCACCAGCATTACGGAGGCGGGATAATCCACCGCTGAAAATTTTTTGGTGTGCGGTCGAAGCAGGAATCGAACCCACGACCTTGTGTATGCAAGGCGTGCATGCTAACCATTGCACCACCACCGTGGTTAGCTAACTTCCGAACGAAACAAGCTATCGACTTGAAACTTGGCACAAGTAGTTGTTATTGATGTAGGTCGAATGGTATTGCAAATGGGCCATTTCGGACCACTTTTACGTTTAGCCCTCATATAAACCGATCCCCAGATTTGGCTTGCGAAGCCTCTTGGAGGAGCAAAATTCATCTGATTCGGTTGAAATTTGGTACGTGGTGTAAGTATATGATCTCTAACAACCATGCAAAAATTGGTCCATATCGGTCCATAATTATATATAGCCCCCATATAAACCGATCCCCTGATTTGACCTCCGGAGCCTCTTGAAGGTGCACAATTCATCCGATCCGGTTGAAATTTCGTACGTGTTGTTAGTATATGGTCTCCAACTACCATGCAAAAATTGGTCCATATCGGTTCATAATTATATATAGCCCCCATATAAATCGATCTCCAGATTTGACCTCCAGAACCTCTTGGAGGAGCAAAATTCATCCGATTCGGTTGAAATTTGGTACTGTGCGCTAAGTAGGGCCGCTAACAGTCATGCAAAAATTGATCCATATCTGTCTATAGTTATATATAGCCGATGATCAATCACACAAAAATTGGTCCAAATCGCCAAAAATAATCTACCAAAATTTTATTTCTATAGAAAATTTTGTTCAAATTTTATTTCTACAGCAAATTTTGTCAAACTGAATTATATACTAAATACGTATATGGACTAACTTACGGCCTGTATGGACTAACTTACAATTTAGAAGGCGATGTTTAGAAGTTCTAAGATACTTTGTCATCGGCAAGTGTTACCGCAACCCAAATACTTCGATTGTGGATGACAATCTTTAGTAGAAGTTTCTACGCAATCCATGGAAGAGGGTACATAATATTCGGCCTGGCCGAACTTACAGCTGTATATACTTACGGCTGTGTATACTTATTTTCTTTAGAATAAATTATTAAAGAAAGCAAACAATTGTTCACACCTAAATAAATTTATGTGTTGGTTGTAAAATTATTGTTTCGAATTTAAATGTAATGTGCTTTTGAATGGTTATCGTTAACTTTAGGATTCGATGGAAAAATATTTATATATTCCTCAACTTCACATTCTTCCTTTGTAAGAGTTTTTTGAATTTCTTCGAAAATTTCAAACTTGTGTACAAAACCCTTTTTTGTTACAATTTTTTTATTTTTTCAATAAAAAATAATATATGATTTGAAATCAGTCCATTTCGTTTATATAAAGCACTGTTCTTTTCTGAATTTAAGTCTTTTATAAGACACACTTTACAGTTTCGTAGTAAAAAGTTAATATAGTAATATGTAATGTTGAACACCTTTTCGGGATATTCCGAACGTATTTGTAAAAAAAAATAAAAAAATGGTGTCGGTCGGAGGAGGGATCGAAGCCAGGACCCTTGGCATGCAAGGCGGACGTACCAACCACTGCTCCACGTCTCCAACAAATATATGTTTAACACTGTTATGTTGTTAAACAATGTTATGTTTGCATCGGATCGTGGGCGCCGCAAGCTATGCTATATAAATATGACTTATAACGATAATTATCTCTTGATGACCATAACAGCTACGTAGCCCAGTGGTTAGTGTGCTGGCTTACAAACTGTGTGGTCCGCTGTTCGAATCCCCGTCCGGCAAAAGGTAAAATTTAAAAAATTATAAAATTTAATAATTTCTTCTACAATGTTTGTATTACAGAAAAAGGTGCTAAGAACTAAAAAACTCATGGAAGTGAGAAAAATGTGAGGGAATATACAATTAGGCAGAAAAAAATTTGAGCACAATCTTCTTTGGGAGAAAATTCTTCTAAGCATATAATATTTTTGGGTTCAAAATGTTTCCAAACATATTATATGTTCACATAATAACATATAGTTTTTTGGAATACAACATTATTGAATTTGGATGGAAAAATACATAATGTTTTGAACTTAGACTACCCAAACATATTATATTGTTTAGACCAATATGCTTTCAAACATATTATATATTGGAAGAAATCAAATATATAAATGTTTGGGCAATACCCAAAAATGTATATGCTTGAAGCAAAATGTGTTTGGGAGTATATGTTACAGAAGCGATTTTTTTTTGAGGGTGTATATATTATGTAAAAGTACATATTTTTCAATGTCGAAAAATATGTATATTTCATTTATAATATTAAAAATTTCGTTAATATTATGTAACTATTCGTAGTCAATGAAAACCTGTATATTTTAATTTATGATTTTTTTCATATAATTTATTTCATATAATTTATGAATCCCGTATTTGGAAAATTTTAGTGAACACTATTCATAAAATAAATGTATTATTTTTTGTGTGAGGAATCATAAACATCTCGCGTAAGTGTGCAAGAAAATTATGAAAAACGACTTGATTTGAAATTTGTAGATTTTTGCAACCATTATTCAAATGATTAGAATAATGGTTGTAAAAATCTACAGATTGTAGTTTAGTCAATGCATGGTTTTAAGCTGAAATCAAAAACCACAACAATGATTAAAGGAAAAAACCAACAATAACGAAACAAAACGAATGAAAAAAAGAGGAAGCACGCTCAAAATAAACCCAGCCAACTGCACTCAAATCGATGAAATCGATTTGAATGAAAGGAAAAGAGATATGTTTGTACGAATTTATTTCGGCTATCATGTAAAATCTTTCTTCGGAAGGTTCAAGTGTGGTTCACTTTTGGGTTTAGTGAACGGCCTGAATTTATTCTGATAATTGGTTGATAGTTTTGCTGCAAGTAGAGGACGCTGATGAGGAATGTGGTAATTCCGAAACGTGCGTCCATCCAACCATCTTGCAGTCTGTTGGTTAAGCTACACTTGTAGTTTAGTCAATGCATGGTTTTAAGTTGAACTCAAAAACAACAAGAATGATTGAAGTAGAATCATAAAATTTTACTTTCAGTATAAAGCAATTTGTATAAGCCGAAGGAGTTAAATTTAGGAGATCAGTCTATATGGGTATGCCAAAAACATGATACACACCAAATTAAGCACACCAAATTGTGGTTCTAGAAAACTACAGAATCTTGTCAAAATCTGTACCGATACACAAATTGGATATAAACTACACGCAAAAAAATAATTCTTTCCTCCCAAACGAAATTTTAGACAAACAAAGTTCGTTTCTCATTTGCTTTTCGCTGTAAGGAAGTGTATTTGGAAGAAAAGTATATACTTTTTGTGATAAACGTTTATTCTTTTACAGGATGTAAAAACAATTTCATAAAGACAAACTCAAAAAAAAAACGTTGTTTTCTTGCTAATTGCATTTTCCCTCACATCTTTCTCACATCGACGAGGTTTTTTAGTTCTTAACACCTTTTCCTGTAATACCAACAATGTAGAAGAAATTATACGATTTTATAAATATTAAAATTTTGTTTTACCTTTCGCCTGGACGGAGAATCGAACCGCGGACCATGCACTTTGTACGTCAACACACTAACCACTAAGCTATGTACCTGTTATGGTCATCAATAGATAAATATCAATATAAGTTATATTTATATAGCATACCTTGCGTCACCCACGAACCGAATAAACAAAGTTTATTTAACAGAAACAAACATTTAGTTTGGCACCGTGGAGCAGTGGTTGCTACGTCCGACTAGCATGCCAAGGGTCGTGGGTTCGATCCCTGCTTCGACCTTAGTTTTTTTTTGTTTTTTTTTTACATATATTCCAGATATGTTCGGAAGATTCCGAAAAAAGGTTCAACATTACATTGTAGTATATTAAATTTTGAACTGTAAAATGTGTCTTATTAAATACCTGAAGTCAGAAAAGAACAGTGTTTGATACAAACGAAATGAACTGTGTTGTTGTTTCAAAAATAGCTTTTTTTATTGAAAAAATAAAAATTTTGTAACAAACGAATTTTTTTTGTGATAAAAGTTTAAAATTTTCGAAGCAATTCAAAAAACTCTAACAAAAGAAAAACGTTTTCGGTACACGTTTTCCAAACGTTTTTTTCTTTGCATGTACGGTTTCTAGTAGCCCAAGAAGTAAACTCTGGAGACCGGTCTATATGAGGGCTATACCAAAACATTGACCGATGCACACCATTTTCTGAAAGTCTATTTATTGTCCTAAACAACCTGTAGATTTTAAATTTCAGGCAAATTGGATAAAAACTACGGTTTCTAGAAGCTCAAGAAGTTAAATCGGGAAATCTGTTTATATGGGGGCTATATCAAAACATGGACCAATACTCACCATTTTCGGCGAACCTCTTTATGGTCTTAAAATACATCTAGATTTCCAATTGCAGGCAAATTGGATAAAAAATATGGTTTCTATAAGCCCAAGACCTGAAATCGGCAGATCGGTTTATATGGGGACTATATCAAAACCTGGACCGATATAGCCCATCTCCGAACTTGACCTGCCTGCAAACAAAAACGAATCTGTGCAAAATTTCAGGACGAAGACTGAAGGCTGTAGCGTGATTACAACAGACAGACATGGTTATATCGTCCTAGAATTTCTCCCTGATCAAGAATATATATACTTTATATAGTCGAAAATCGATATTTGGATGTGTTACAAACGGAATAACGAACATATTATATTCCCATCACAATGGGTATAAACAATGTCAAAAAAAGTATAAAACTAAGAAGGAAAAAAACTTTTCCATAAAAGATACGAAATAGTTTCGTAGAAAGTACATAAAGTATACACTAAAAATATGAAAGTTCTTCATAAAATTATGAAGAAAATTTCGTTAAAATAACGTAACATTTCGTTAGAAAAAATATCAAATTTAAAAACGATTTCAATAATATTGAAGATTTATTCCCATTTTTACGATAAATTGATCTCAGGGTGGAACTAAGGAAATTTTTATAATTTTTAGCTCCAATTATTTCCTTCAAACTATGAAATTTTCGTTAACAAGTGAAAACAATTTATTATGTTTAATAAATTTTCTTGAATTTGTCTAAAGATATTTACATACTTTTGTGAAATCGGCGTGTCGTTGTGGTTTATTATATAGTTTAGTTAAAATTTTCAAAAATTTACCAAAGTTTTCTAAAATGAACCAAAATCTTCATTCCAGGTGGGTTCACTGTTTTTTAAGTGTATAGTGGGGATAAGTACACCCTCAAAAAAAATCGCTTCTCTAACATATGTTCCAAACATATTTTGCAGGAAGCACATATATTATTGGATACTGCCGAAACATTAAAATGTTTGTTTTATGTAAACATATTATATGTTTGTAAGCATTTTGAGCCCAAAAATATTATATGCTTCAAAGAATTTTCCCCAGAGAATATTGTGCTCATTCCCTCACATAATTTTCACTTCCACGAAATTTTTGAGTTCTTGGCACCTTTTTCTGTAATACAAATAATTTTGAAGAAATTACTCAATTATTAAAATTTTTTAAAATTTTACCTTTCGCCTGGACGGAAAATCGAACCGAGGACCATACAGTTTGTAAGCCGACACACTATCCACTGGGCTACGTAGCTGTTAAAGTCATCTGTAGACAATTATCGTTATAAGTTACATTTATATAGCATAGTTTGCAGCGCCCAGGAACCCATGGAAACATAACATTATTTAACAGAAACATACATTTGTTGGCAACGTGGAGCAGTTGTTAGCATGTCTGCCTTGCATGCAAAGGGTCGTGGGTTCAATCCCTGCTCCGACCGAATGCCATTTTTTTAATTTACACATTTGTACTTAATTTCATTTTTAAAGAAAAGAAAAGTAAAAGGCAAAGGCAAAATATTTCCACTTTAGAGTGATAATGCCAACTTAATACCGGCCTTAAAGGTAAAAATAAAATTAAGTACAAATGTGTAAATTAAAAAAATGGCGTTCGGTCGAAGCAGGAATCGAACCCACGGCATGCAAACCATTGCACCACGATGGCTCCCTAAAACTTAATGTCCGCTTTTCTACTTGATGGCGTCCGTCAACTCCTCTTGGTCTATTCTCTTGCTTCCGAATGTCTATTCTCTTTACTCCGAATACTCATTCTAATATTCAAATTAAATAATATTTAGACTTAAGCATATTAAATTTTTGGCCTTATCGTAAAACAGTTTTCCGAAATAACATACAAGCGGTTTCACAGAAATTGCTCCCTTTTGATTCTCTCGCTGTGTTATGTTGATATCTTTCGTCAACCCTCCCGGTTTCCATCTCTATTTCTCAGTGTTGCCAACTCCCCAAGGCCAAAAAGCACCAAAAATATATTATAAATTCTAACATACCACCTTCCACCACAAAATCGAAAATTACATGCTCTACTATAAAAAAAAAAAAAAAAAAAAAAAAAAAAAAAAAACTTCCGAAGATGTACCTATTATAGAACTTTTGTGAATTGAATTTTAAGAAGTTAAGGTGGGTATTAAGATCGAGTTTAGCTGCTAAAATAGTCATTTTTTGACAATTACAATTTCTTTAATAATTCATTTTAAGGAATACAAACTTTGTGAAAATTTGCTTTTGGCTATTCCCCATCAAGTTATAATAAAATTTGCAGCAAATATGCATAATTTTATGCCTTTTTTACTGATATAGTTTTCACTTTAGCGGCAAAACTCGAACTTATGGCGTTTTCTTTTCTTGTAAAAAATGCACACTTTTTTTGCATTTTGCCCGGAAAATGTACTCTTTAGATTCTTTTCTAAAAAAAACAGCCAAAAGTGCGAAAAGGCTTCGAATTCTGTTGTGAAAATAGCGCCACCATTAGAGGCAAATGACGGGCATTTTCAGCACTGCCAACAAACGAGAGTGTTGCTTGCGATTGCTGTTTCCTTCTTTGAATTCTTTTCTGCCCGCTGAAATGATAGCATTTTTTTAGGTTGCTGGTAACATTTTAAAAATGCGCATTCTGTACAGACAAAATGAAGGCAAAGCACTTTTTTCAGAAAAGAAAACACAATTAGTACTCACCATTATGAACCGCTATTCAAGTATACACTTTGATCCGTTTTAATGCTTTCGTCCAATTCATTTTGATCAGTGATGTTTTTCAACTTTCAAAACATTAATATATGGAAGGAGTCTTATTTCAGTTGTGCGTGCTTTTGTGAATTTAATACAAACGTTTTTTATGACATCTTTACCAAATTCGAAAATTCGACACTCATCGCTCGACTTTCCTACAGAATACCCTAAATAACAATATTAATTAAAAAATAATCAATACCAACTTCATAACAATCAAATTCTATATTTGGCAATAAATTTGAGTTTCTTCGGCTCTTGAAAGTCTAATCAAAATGTTTGTATCAATTAAACTTAATACTGTTCAAAATAAAAAAAAGCACCAAAAGCACTAAATGAAAATGCCAGAAAGCACCAAGTTGGTGCTTTTTTTGAAAAGGCACCAAAAAGGCAATTTGGTGCTTTTTAGAAATCAAAAAGCACTAAATTTGGTGCTAAAAGCACCAAATTGGCAACACTGCTATTTCTTTCTCTATACTCTCTCTCTCTCTCTCTCTCTCTCTCTCTGTCGCTCTCTGAATAAAATATCACAACATATATATATATATATATATATATATGTCTACTCGAAATTTGTAAATTTATATAAGTTTATATTCACACATATAATTTTTATGAAACATTCATGCCCCAAACATAATATATTCTAACATATTTTGTTATGATCCTTAATCGCACTGAGACGGATGACCTCCCGGATAGCGTCGTTCGGCTTTTCTCATCGGTTGTGGAATCACCCCTCACGACTCAGCCCAAAGATCAAACAAATTTTATTCACAAACAAAAAAAAACAAAATTATCCAAAGCCAACACGTTCAGAACGAGGGGTACGATGACACCTTTATATTCTAGAGAAGTAAACTAATGTCAACTCACGCAAATCACCCATTTCATTTAGTAGATTATAGTCCATGACCATTAACTGCATCTATTGGAGCTATAACTACAGTTGCAGGTATAGTAAAATGATTTCATCAGTATGATAATTCATTATTTTTATTAGGTAATTTAATTACAATTTTAACAGTATATCAATGATGACGAGATGTATCTCGAGAAGGAACATTCCAAGGTCTTCATACACTAGCTGTAACTACAGGATTACGATGAGGAATAATTTTATTTATTCTTTCAGAAGTATTATTTTTTGTTTCATTTTTTTGAGCTTTTTTCATAGAAGTTTATCCCCATCTATTGAATTAGGAGCTATATGACCTCCTATAGGAATTACTCCTTTTAATCCATTTCAAATTCCTTTATTAAATACAGTAATTTTATTAACTTCAGGAATTACAGTTACTTGAGCTCATCATAGTCTAATAGAAAATAATCATTCACAAACTACTCAAGGATTATTTTTCACTGTTTTATTAGGAGTTTATTTCACTATTTTACAAGCTTATGAATATATTGAAGCTCCATTTACTATTGCAGACTCAGTTTATGGATCTACATTTTTTATAGCAACTGGTTTCCATGGATTACATGTATTAATTGGAACTACATTTTTATTAGTATGTTTAATTCGTCATTTAAATAACCATTTCTCTATAAATCATCATTTTGGATTTGAAGCAGCTGCTTGATACTGACATTTTGTTGATATTGTTTGATTATTCCTTTATGTATCAATTTACTGATGAGGAGGTTAATTAATTATCTATATAGTATAAAAAGTATATTTGACTTCCAATCATATGGTCTATTATTAATAGTAGGTTAGGTTAGGTTAGGTTATGTGGCAGCCCGATGTATCAAGCTCACTTAGACTATTCAGTCCATTGTGATACCACAGTGGTGAACTTCTCTCTTATCACTGAGTGCTGCCCGATTCCATGTTAAGCTCAATGACAAGGGACCTCCTTTTTATAGCCGAGTCCGAACGGCGTTCCACATTCCAGTGAAACCACTTAGAGAAGCTTTGAAACCCTCAGAAATGTCACCAGCATTACTGAGGTGGGATAATCCACCGCTGAAAAACTTTTTGGTGTTCGGTCGTAGCAGGAATCGAACCCACGACCTTGTGTATGCAAGGCGGGCATGCTAACCATTGCACCACGGTGGCTCCCTATTATTAATAGTATAGATAATTTTTTCAATTTTAACAATTAGTTCTATTATTATATTAATTTCTATAATTGTAATAATTCTTGCCTCAATTCTTTCAAAAAAAACGATTGTTGATCGAGAAAAAGCTTCACCTTTTGAGTGTGGATTTGATCCTAAATCATCTTCTCGTATTCCCTTTTCTTTACGATTTTTTTTAATTACAATTATTTTCTTAATTTTTGATGTTGAAATTGCACTAATTTTACCAATTATTTTAATTATTAAATTTTCAAATTTATTAACCTGAACAATCACTTCAATTATTTTTATTTTAATTTTACTTTTAGGATTATACCATGAATGAAATCAAGGAATATTAAACTGATCAAATTAGGGTTGTAGTTAATTATAACATTTGATTTGCATTCAAAAAGTATTGATTTATCAATCTACCTTGAATATGAAGCGATTTATTGCAATTAGTTTCGACCTAATTTTAGGTATCATTACCCTTATTCTTTTTTTATATTAATTGAAGCCAAAAAGAGGCTTATCACTGTTAATGATAGAATTGAGAATTATCCTCCAATTAAAGAAGTATGATGTTCAAGTAAAAGCTGCTAACTTTTTTCTTTTAATGGTTAAATTCCATTTATACTTCTAATTTATATAGTTTAATATAAAACATTACATTTTCATTGTAAAAATAAATATATTTATTTTATAAATTACTAAAAAAAATTCACTATATTCAAAGATTAATTAATCTCCCTAACATCTTCAGTGTCATACTCTAAATATAAGCTATTTGAATAAAAACAAATTATATACATATATAAAATAATAATTCAAAAAACAAAACTTAATAAATAAATTTTTAAATTATTATTTTGTAATATTTGATTAAATTGAGAATTTTTAATTAAATTATAATAAAGTTGTTGACCACCAAAATATTCAGATCAACCTTGATCAAAAGTTTTAATACTTAATTTACCTACTAATAAAGGATAATTAATAATTCCATAAGTCGAAATATAAGGTATAAATCATATTGAACCTAAAAAATAAGAAGAATTATAATTATTTAAAGCCTTATTATAAAAAAATAAAGAAACATTTGAAATTAAGTAACCTACTAACCCTCCAACAATACAAACAAATAATGTTAATAATTTTAAAGATTTAGGTAAAATAATTACAGCAGGAGTTGGAAAAATTAATCATCTAAGTATTCTTCCACCAAAAATTCTTAAAATTAATAATCCTATTATACTTTTTAATATAACTCAAGCTTCATCGTTAAGTATATTTAAAGAAGAAAAATTTGAATCCCCAGTTATTGTATAATAAACTAAACGAAAAGAATAACATACTGTTAAACCAGTTGAAAAAAAATATAAAAAAAATGAAAATATATTAATATAAGAAAAAGATACTATTTCTAAAATTAAATCCTTAGAATAAAATCCTGCTAAAAATGGTATTCCACATAAAGCTAAATTAGCTACATTAAAACAAGAAGAAGTTAAAGGTATTATTAAACTTAATCTTCCTATTAAACGAATATCTTGTGTATTATTTATATTATGAATAATTGCTCCAGCACATATAAATAATAAAGCTTTAAATAAAGCATGAGTTAATAAATGAAAAAAAGATAATTTATAAAATCCTATAGATAAAATTCTTATTATTAATCCTAATTGACTTAAAGTAGATAAAGCAATAATTTTTTTTAAATCAAATTCATAATTAGCTCCTAATCCAGCTATAAATATTGTTAATCCAGATAATAATAATAATAAATTTCCTAATCAAGAATTAGCTAATAAAATATTAAAACGAATTAATAAATATACTCCTGCTGTTACTAAAGTCGAAGAATGCACTAAAGCAGAAACAGGAGTTGGAGCAGCTATAGCAGCTGGTAATCAAGAAGAAAATGGAATTTGAGCTCTTTTAGTTATTGCAGCTAATATTACTAAACCACCAACAATTATTATTTCTATATTAGAATTTATTACTTCTAAATAAAAAATATAATTTCATCTTCCATAATTTAATATTCAAGCAATTGCCAATAATAAAGCTACATCCCCAATTCGATTTGATAAAGCCGTTAATATTCCAGCATTATAAGACTTAATATTTTGAAAATAAATTACTAAACAATAAGATACTAATCCTAATCCATCTCATCCTAATAAAATACTAATTAAATTTGGTCTAATAATTAATAATATTATAGATGTAACAAATATTAATACTAATATAATAAAACGATTAATTTTATAATCACTTTCTATATATTCCTTTCTATAATAAATAACTAAAGAAGAAATTATTAAAACAAAAGATATAAAAATTAATCTTATTCAATCTAATAAAATAGTTATAACAATTATTATTGAATTTATTGAAACTACTTCTCATTCAATAAAAATTCTATAATCATTTATAATAAAAATTAAACCTATTGAAAAAGATAAAATTCTAAAAAAAAATAAAGAAACAAATCTAATTGAACAAATTGATAAATATTTCACGATTTAAAAAGAAATTCTCTTATCATAGACACCACAAATCAATATTTTTATTAAACTATTTAAATATAATCATAATATACATATATCTCTTTTTATAATTAATAAATTTAAAGGAAATCAATGTAAAAATAATAATAAATATTCACGAATTTTACCTCCTCTAAATGAATAAGTTCCAGAAAATAACTTTCCATGTTGACTATAAGCATATAAATATAAAGTATAAGCAGCTCTAAAAAGTGATAATAAAGATAATATAAATATAGTTAATCAAGATCATCTTACAATTCTATTAATTAAAGAAATTTCTCCTAATAAATTTAATGTAGGAGGAGCAGCTATATTTGCAGATCTTAATAAAAATCATCATAAAGCTATAGAAGGTATAAAATTTAATAATCCCTTATTAATTAATAAACTTCGTCTTCCTATTCGTTCATAAGTAATATTTGCCAAACAAAATAAACCTGATGAACATAATCCATGAGCAATTATTAAAGTATAAGAACCACATAAACCTATATAAGTTATTGTTATTAAACCTGCTAATACAATTCCTATATGAGCAACTGAAGAATAAGCAATTAAAGCCTTTAAATCAGTTTGACATAAACAAGTTAATCTTACTAAAACCCCTCCTACTAATCTAATTCTAATTCAAATATAATTAAATTTTAATCCTAATAGTTGTAAAAATGGAAATACTCGTAATAACCCATAACCCCCTAACTTTAATATAATTCCAGCTAAAATTATTGAACCAGAAACAGGAGCTTCTACATGAGCCTTTGGTAATCATAAATGAACTAAAAATATTGGTATTTTTTCTAAAAAAGCTATAACTAAAGAAAAATATAAAATTTCATAATTAAATATATAATTATTTAATAAATAAAAATTTATTGTATTAGTAATTTTATATAAATAAAAAATCCCAATTAATATAGGTAAAGAAACTAATAAAGTATAAAATAATAAATAAACCCCAGCTTGTAAACGTTCAGGTTGATAACCTCATCCTAAAATTAAAAATAAAGTTGGAATTAAACTACTTTCAAAAAATAAATAAAATATAAATAATCTTATTCTTCTAAAAGTTAAAACTAATAAAATTAATAATATAATTATATTAAATATAAATAAATTAGTATAATTATTATATTTATAAATTGATTCACTTGCTATTATTATTAAAGCAACAATTCATAAACTCAATAAAATTAATCCATAAGAAATTATATCTATACCAAATAAATATGAAATAGATATAAAATAATTAGAATATATATTTATTAAAATAAAAATAAATCTAATTAAAAATAAAAAATTTTGAACCATTCAATATAAGTTTTTTATAAAACATAATGGAAATAAAAAAATAATTATAAATATAATTTTTAACATTGTAAAATATTAAATCTTTGAAAATAATCATTTCCATGTGTTCGAATTATTGAAACTAAAATTTAAAGACCTAATGCACCTTCACAAACTCTAAAAGTTAAAAATATTATTCTAAAAAAATTTTCATAATTATATATATTTAAATAAATATTTTATAATTAATCCTTTAGTTACAAAATGATGAGATAATTTATTAAATTAATTAGTTAATGAGCTTGAATTAAGCATATGTTTTGAAAACATAAGATAGAAATTAAATTTTCTATTAACTTATTTACTAAAAAATATTCACTATAATAAATATAATAAAAAAATTTTAAAACCTACAAAAAATAATAAAAAATTTAATGAAAAAGGTAAAAAACTTTTTCATGCTAAATACATTAATTTATCATATCGAAATCGAGGTAAAGTTCCACGAACTCAAATAAATATAAAAGAAACAAAAGTTAATTTAATATAAAATATAAAAGAAAATACATCTCTTCCTAAAAATATTACACAAAATAATATTCTTATAAATAAAATACTTGCATATTCAGCTAAAAAAATTAAAGCAAATCCTCCTCTTCTATATTCTACATTAAATCCAGATACTAATTCAGATTCCCCTTCGGCAAAATCAAAAGGAGTTCGATTAGTTTCAGCTAAAGAAATTCTAAATCAAACTAATGCTATAGGAAATATAATAAATAAAAATCAAATAAATATTTGATATTTATAAAATATTAATATATTATAACCTCCAATTAAAAAAATAAAACTCAATAAAACTAAAGCTAATCTAACTTCATAAGAAATAGTTTGAGCAACAGCTCGTAATCCACCCAATAATGCATAATTTGAATTAGAAGATCATCCCGCAATTATAACAGTATAAACACCTAAAATTGTACAACATAAAAAAAATAATAATCCTAAATTAAAAGAAAATAATTTAATAAATATAGGTATACATATTCAAACTAATAAAGACAAAAATAAAGAAAAAATAGGAGAAAAATAATAAGAAATATAATTAGATAATAAAGGATAAGTTTGTTCCTTAGTAAATAATTTAATTGCATCACAAAAAGGTTGAGGAATTCCTATAATTCCAACTTTATTAGGACCCTTACGAATTTGGATATAACCTAAAACTTTTCGTTCTAATAATGTTAAAAAAGCTACTCTTACTAAAACAAAACTAATTAATAATAATCTACCAATAATAAATATTAGATTTTCTATAAAAAACATGTACTATTTGTAATAAAAATTACATAAATAAATTCTAAATTTATTGCACTAATCTGCCAAAATAGTATAATATTAATAATATTCAATTTTAAAATAATTATTTATCAAATATTAGGTCCTTTCGTACTGAAATATTTTAATTTTTTAAAGATAGAAACCAACCTGGCTTACGCCGGTTTGAACTCAGATCATGTAAGAATTTAAAAGTCGAACAGACTTATTATTTAAGCTGCTACACCTAAACATATTTCTTAATCCAACATCGAGGTCGCAATCTTTTTTATCGATATGAACTCTCCAAAAAAATTACGCTGTTATCCCTAAAGTAACTTAAATTTTTAATCGTTAATAACGGATCAATTATTCATAAATTAATGATTTCAATAATTAAAAGTTTATTAAATTTTAATATCACCCCAATAAAATATTATTAAATATTATATTAAAATAATTCTAAAAAAATATAATATTTTAAATATAAAGATTTATAGGGTCTTCTCGTCTTTTAAATAAATTTTATCATTATTATTTAATTTTTTTAATTAAAATTAAAACTTTAATAAAAATTTAAAATTTAAATAAATAATTTAATTTATAAAATAAATTATAACACTTTTATTAATAATAACTATTTCTAAATCTATATTTATTATTTTATTTAAATATTTTTAAAAATTTATTTTACAGCTTATCCCGTAAAATATTAAAATTAAATATTTATTTAATTAATTTAACTAATTAAATAATATAAAATTTCTAAATTAAATTTATTTCTTAAAGAACTAGATACCTTTAAAAACGAATAACATTTCATTTCTAATATATTATTAAAAATAATTTTATCACATTAACTTTTATAATATATTAACTCTTTTAAAATCGAGAAAATTAAATTAATTAATTTTTATTTGATAAACCCTGATACACAAGGTACAATAAATTAAATTTTCTTCTAAAATAATAATTTTTCAAATTATTTCAATTTTCTTTCACAATACTAATACACTATAATTAATTTTATTTTTTCTTTATAAAATACTAAAAATAAACAATTTATAATTATTTTTAATAAAATAATTTACATAATAAAAAAATTAATAAATAAAATTTAATCAATTTATATTGATTTGCACAAAAATCTTTTCAATGTAAATGAAATGCTTTACTAATTAAGCTTTAAATTGAATTCTAGATACACTTTCCAGTACATCTACTATGTTACGACTTATCTTATCTTAATAATAAGAGTGACGGGCGATGTGTACATATTTTAGAGCTAAAATCAAATTATTAATCTTTATAATTTTACTATCAAATCCACTTTCATTAAACATTTCAAATTTAAATCCATATAAATAATTTTATTGCAACCCATTTCTACTTAAATATAAGCTACACCTTGATCTGATATATTTTCTTTTATAAAATTATGAAAATTAACATTCTTATAAAATATTCTAATAACGACGGTATATAAACTAAACAAACTTAAGTAAGGTCCAACGTGGATTATCGATTACAGAACAGGTTCCTCTGAATAGACTAAAATACCGCCAAATTTTTTAAGTTTCAAGAACATAACTATTACTACCTAAGCATTAATATTTACATTTTAAATAATAGGGTATCTAATCCTAGTTTATTATTAAAATTTTCAAGCTTCAATTAATATTAAATATAATAATTAATAAATCAAAAATTTCACCTAATAATTTATATTATATTATATAAATAAACAATTTAACTTTTACTGATAAAATTTATTTGCATTATTCGTATAACCGCGGCTGCTGGCACAAATTTAGCCAATACTATTTAGTATTACTATTTCTAAATTTCTTTAATTAATAAAATTAATTACTGCGAATATAAATTAATTTATTTATTATTAAAATAAATAAAATTCCTCACAAAAATTTACATATAAATTAAACTAATAATAAATTAATAAGCCAAAATAAAACTTTATAATTTAATTATTAATATAAATTATAAAAATTAATATAATTAAATTATAAATTAATAATAATAATTAGTAAAAATAATTATAAATACAATTATAAACTTAATAATTAAAAATTGGTACTATCTCCAATAATTTTTCAATATAAATTACATATAAAAATTTATAATTATATTATTATATACCCCTACATAATAATTATATAATTAAAATAAATACTATAAATTATCCCCAATTTAATTTATAATAAGTATATTTTCATTAAAAATTTTATAAAGTAAATTAATTTATATAATTTATATTATATTTTTAATATTATAATAAAAAATTTTTTGAAAAAATTATTTCTATATAATTATAAATTAATGAATTAAATTAAGTATAAATTTAAAATAATACTATAAATATAAAATAATATATAATATAATTATAAACCTATAAAAATTTATTTATTAACTATATTATATAATAATATTATAAATTTATAATTTATTTATCTATAATTATTATAATAATTAAATTTAGTAATAATATTGATTATAAATCTTAATAAATTTATAATTACATAGAAATTACCTAGTTTTTTTTTTTTTATAAAAAAAAAATTTTTTTTTGTAAAAATTTTTAAATTTTTTTTTTTAAATTACTGATAATTTTTCATTATTTTATTAAGGGTCCCAAAAAGTATATTGAAGAGTGCAATTTACGAATTTAAGACGATATACTAATTAAGATTAATAGATATCTATATATATATAAATATTTAATTAATTAATAGGGATCTATTAATCTAGAGCAAAAAAAAATTTCACAACCATTCAATTAAGGCTAGTATTACTATAAACTCTAATTACCCATCTAATTGGAGGTATAGGCTAAAATGTTGATTAATATTTATTTAATAATATATAAATAATTTATATATTAATATTTGATTTATATATATATATATATATATATATATATATATATATATATATATATATATATATATATATTATTTATAAATTATCAATTATTTATATAAATAATGTAAAAATTTACGTATTAGTAAAAAATGGTATATATAAATTTCTATATATATATATATGCGCAAAAAAAATTATCTACATTATTTTTATTTTCATTAAAAATTAAATAAAATTCTTTTATAAAATTTTTAATGAAAATATATTTTAAATTATTAAAATACTATTTTTAATTATTAAAAAATAAATTAATAATTTTAAAAATTTTGTTATTCCATAAAAATATATGTATAAAAAAAAAAAAAAAAAAAAAAACGATGTTTTTAACAGTAATGAATTGCCTGATAAAAGGGCTATCTTGATAGGATAGATCATGTAATAATATTACATTCATTATATTATATTTAATAGAATTAAACTATTTCTAAAAGTATCAAAAACTTTTGTGCATCGTACACCAAAATATACTTATTATAAAAAGATAAGCTAATTAAGCTACTGGGCTCATACCCCATTTATAAAGGTTCTAATCCTTTTCTTTTTATACCCTCCATCATAGGATGGGGGTATATTAACTTTGTCATTCCGTTTGTAACACATCGAAATATTGCTCTAAGACCCCATAAAGTATATATATTCTGGGTCGTGGTGAAATTCTGAGTCGATCTAAGCATGTCCGTCCGTCCGTCCGTCCGTCCGTCCGTCCGTCCGTCCGTCCGTCCGTCTGTTGAAATCACGCTAACTTCCGAACGAAACAAGCTATCGACTTGAAACTTGGCACAAGTAGTTGTTATCGATGTAGGTCAGATGGTATTGAAAATGGGCCATATCGGTCCACTTTTACGTATAGCCCCCATATAAAGGGACCCTCAGATTTGGCTTGTGGAGCCTCTAACAGAAGCATATTTCATCCGATCCGGCTGAAATTTGGTACATGGTGTTATTATATGGTCTCTAACAACCATGCTAAAATTGGTCCACATCGGTCCATAATTATATATAGCCCCCATATAAACCGATCCCCAGATTTGGCTTGCGGAGCCTAAAAGAGAAGCAAATTTCATCCGATCCGGCTGCAATTTGGTACATGGTGTTAGTATATGGTCTCTAACAACCATGCAAAAATTTGTCCACATCGGTCCATAATTATATATAGCCCCCATATAAACCGATCCCCAGATTTGGCTTGCGGAGCCTCAAAGAGAAGAACATTTCATCCGATCCGGCTGAAATTTGGTACATGATGTTGGTATATGGTCTCTAACAACCATGCAAAAATTGGTCCATATCGGTCCTTAATTATATATAGCCCCCATATAAACCGATCCCCAGATTTGGCTTGTGGAGCCTCTAAGAGAGGCACAGTTCATCCGATCCGGCTGAAATTTGGTACATGGTGTTGGTATATGGTCTCTAACAATCATGCAAAAATTGGTCCACATCGGTCCATAATTATATATAGCCCCCATATAAACCGATCCCCAGATTTGGCTTGCGGAGCCTCAAAGAGAAGAAAATTTCATCCGATCCGGCTGAAATTTGGTACATGGTGTTGGTATATGGTCTCTAACAACCATGCAAAAATTGGTCCACATCGGTCCATAATTATATATAGCCCCCATATAAACAGATCCCCAGATTTGGCTTGCGGAGCCTCAAAGAGAAGAAAATTTCATCCGATCCGGCTGAAATTTGGTACATGATGTTGGTATATGGTCTCTAACAACCATGCAAAAATTGGTCCATATCGGTCCTTAATTATATATAGCCCCCATATAAACCGATCCCCAGATTTGGCTTGTGGAGCCTCTAAGAGAGGCACAGTTCATCCGATCCGGCTGAAATTTGGTACATGGTGTTGGTATATGGTCTCTAACAATCATGCAAAAATTGGTCCACATCGGTCCATAATTATATATAGCCCCCATATAAACCGATCCCCGGATTTGGCTTGCGGAGCCTCAAAGAGAAGAAAATTTCATCCGATCCGGCTGAAATTTGGTACATGGTGTTGGTATATGGTCTCTAACAACCATGCAAAAATTGGTCCACATCGGTCCATAATTATATATAGACCCATATAAACCGATCTCCAGATTTGGCTTGCGAAGCCTCAAAGAGAAGCAAATTTCATCCAATCCGGTTGTAATTTGGAACATGGTGTTAGTATATGATCTTTAACAAGCGTGCCAGAATTGGTCCATATCGGTCCATAATTATATATAGCCCCCATATAAAACGTTCTCCAGATTTGACCTCCGGAGCCTCTTGGAGGAGCAAAATTCATCCGATCCGGTTCAAATTGGGAACGTGTGTTAATATATGGTCGTTAACAACCATACCAAAATTGGTCCAATCACACAAAAATTGGTCCATATCGGTTCATAATCATGGTTGCCACTAGAGCCAAAAATAGTCTATCAAAATTTTATTTCTATAGAAAATTTTGTCAAAATTTTATTTCTATAGAAAATTTTGTCAAAATTTTATTTCTATAGAAAATTTTGTCAAAATTTTATTTCTAGAGAAAATTTTGTTAAAATTTTATTCGGTTCATAATAAAATTTTCATCATTGTCAAAATTTTATTTCTATAGAAAATTTTGTTCAAATTTTATTCGGTTCATAATCATGGTTGCCACTCGAGCCAAAAATAATCTACCAAGATTTTATTTCTATAGAAAAATTTGTCAAAAGTTTATTTCTATAGAAAATTTTGTGAAAATTTTATTTCTATAGAAAATTTTGTTAAAATTTTATCTTTTTACTTTGTCAAACTGAACTATATACGTATTGGATCGATCTTTTTGATTTAATATATACCACGTATGGACTTACATACAATTTAGAAGATGGTGTTAGGAGGTTTTAAGATACCTTGCCATCGGCAAGCGTTACCGCAACTTAAGTAATTCGATTGTGGATGGCAGTGTTTAGAAGAAGTTTCTACGCAATCCATGATGGAGGGTACATAAGCTTCGGCCTGGCCGAACTTACGGCCGTTTATACTTGTTAATTTTTAATAATTCATCTAAAATTATATTTTTAATTATTTTAATAATAGGTACAGTAATTTCTATTTCAGCTAATTCTTGATTAGGAGCATGAATAGGATTAGAAATTAATTTATTAGCTTTTATCCCCCTAATAAGAGATAATAAATTAATATCTACTGAAGCTTCATTGAAATATTTTTTAACTCAAGCTTTAGCTTCCTCAGTATTTTTATTTGCAGTAATTTTATTTTTATTAAATTCAAAAAGAATTGAATCTAATTATTTAATAGAAATAATTATTTTTTCTTCTTTATTATTAAAAAGTGGATCAGCTCCTTTTCATTTTTGATTTCCTAATGTAATAGAAGGATTATCTTGAATTAATGCATTAATTTTAATAACTTGACAAAAAATTGCTCCTTTAATATTAATTTCTTATATTATTTTTAAGCCATTAATTATTATTAGAATTATTTTATCAAGTTTAATTGGTGCATTAGGAGGATTAAATCAAACATCATTACGAAAATTAATAGCTTATTCATCTATTAATCATTTAGGATGAATATTAGCTGCAATATATAATAGAAATTTATGATTAATTTATTTTTTATTTTATTGTTTTTTAACATTTTCTATAGTATTTATATTTAATATATTTAAAATTTCTTATATTAATCAATTATTCTCATTATTTTTTCATGATAAAAATATTAAATTTTTTTTATTTTTTAATTTATTATCATTAGGAGGTCTTCCTCCATTTTTAGGATTTTTACCTAAACTATTAGTAATTCAAGCTTTAACAATAAATAATCAATTATTTTTATTGACTTTTATAGTATTAATAACTTTAATTACTTTATATTTTTATATACGATTATGTTATAGTGCATTTATATTAAATTATTATGAAAATAATTGATTAAATTATGCAATATATAAAACTTCTTATATAAAGATTCTATTAATTTATTCTTATATTTCTTCTTTTGGTTTATTTTTAGCTTCTTCCTTATATTTTTTATTTTAAGGTTTTAAGTTAAATAAACTAATAGCCTTCAAAGCTATCAATATAAGAATAATCTTTTAAGCCTTAGTAAATTATTACTCCTTTAGAATTGCAGTCTAATGTCATTATTGACTATAAAGCCATGATTAAAGAGAATAATTCTCATAAATAGATTTACAATCTATTGCCTAAACTTCAGCCATTTAATCGCAACAATGGCTATTTTCTACTAACCATAAGGATATTGGTACTTTATATTTTATTTTTGGAGCTTGATCTGGAATAATTGGAACTTCATTAAGAATTTTAATTCGAGCTGAATTAGGACATCCTGGAGCTTTAATTGGTGATGATCAAATTTATAATGTAATTGTTACAGCTCATGCATTTATTATAATTTTTTTTATAGTTATACCTATTATAATTGGAGGATTTGGAAATTGATTAGTTCCATTGATATTAGGAGCTCCTGATATAGCATTTCCTCGAATAAATAATATAAGTTTTTGATTACTACCTCCTGCTTTAACATTATTGTTAGTAAGCAGTATAGTAGAAAAGGGAGCTGGTACAGGATGAACAGTTTACCCTCCTTTATCATCTAATATTGCTCATGGAGGAGCTTCAGTAGATTTAGCTATTTTTTCTTTACATTTAGCTGGAATTTCTTCTATTTTAGGAGCTGTAAATTTCATTACAACTGTAATTAATATACGAGCTACTGGAATTACATTTGATCGAATACCTTTATTTGTATGATCTGTTGTAATTACTGCATTATTATTACTTTTATCTTTACCAGTATTAGCTGGAGCTATTACTATATTATTAACTGATCGAAATTTAAATACTTCATTCTTTGATCCAGCAGGAGGAGGAGATCCAATTTTATATCAACATTTATTTTGATTTTTTGGTCATCCAGAAGTTTATATTTTAATTCTACCTGGATTTGGAATAATTTCTCATATTATTAGTCAAGAATCAGGAAAGAAGGAAACATTTGGATCATTAGGAATAATTTATGCAATATTAGCAATTGGATTATTAGGATTTATTGTTTGAGCTCATCATATATTTACTGTTGGAATAGACGTTGATACTCGAGCTTATTTTACATCAGCTACAATAATTATTGCTGTTCCAACAGGAATTAAAATTTTTAGTTGATTAGCTACTCTTTATGGAACTCAATTAACTTATTCCCCTGCCATTTTATGAGCTTTAGGATTCGTATTTTTATTTACAGTTGGAGGATTAACTGGTGTAGTATTAGCTAATTCATCAGTTGATATTATTCTTCATGATACATATTATGTAGTTGCTCATTTCCATTATGTATTATCAATAGGAGCTGTATTTGCAATTATAGCTGGATTTGTACATTGATATCCTTTATTTACTGGATTAACAATAAATAATAAAATACTAAAGAGTCAATTTGTAATTATATTTATTGGAGTAAATTTAACATTTTTCCCTCAACACTGTTTAGGGTTAGCTGGAATACCTCGACGATATTCTGATTATCCTGATGCTTATACTACTTGAAATGTTATTTCTACTATTGGATCAACTATTTCATTATTAGGAATTTTATATTTATTTTATATTATTTGAGAAAGATTAGTTTCTCAACGACAAGTAATTTTCCCAATTCAATTAAATTCATCTATTGAATGACTACAAAATACTCCACCAGCAGAACATAGTTATAATGAATTGCCTTTATTAGTTAATTTCTAATATGGCAGATTAGTGCAATGGATTTAAGCTCCATATATAAAGTATTTTACTTTTATTAGAAACTAATGTCAACATGAGCAAATTTAGGTTTACAAGATAGTTCTTCTCCTTTAATAGAACAATTAATTTTTTTTCATGATCACGCTCTTTTAATTTTAGTAATAATTACTGTATTAGTTGGATACTTAATATTTACTTTATTTTTTAATAATTATGTAAATCGATTCCTTTTACATGGACAAACTATTGAAATTATTTGAACAATTTTACCAGCAATTATTTTACTATTTATTGCTTTTCCTTCTCTTCGATTATTATATTTACTAGATGAAATTAATGAACCTTCAGTAACATTAAAGGCTATTGGTCACCAATGATATTGAAGTTATGAATATTCAGATTTTAGAAATGTTGAATTTGATTCATATATAATTCCAACAAATGAATTATCAATTGATAGTTTTCGTTTATTAGATGTTGATAATCGAGTTGTATTACCTATAAATTCTCAAATTCGAATTTTAGTAACTGCAGCTGATGTAATTCATTCATGAACTGTTCCAGCTTTAGGTGTAAAAGTTGATGGAACTCCTGGACGTCTTAATCAAACAAATTTTTTAATTAATCGACCAGGATTATTTTATGGTCAATGTTCAGAAATTTGTGGAGCTAATCATAGTTTTATACCAATTGTAATTGAAAGAATCCCTGTAAATTATTTCATTAAATGAATCTCTAATAATAATTCTTCATTAGATGACTGAAAGCAAGTACTGGTCTCTTAAACCATTTTATAGTAAATTAGCACTTACTTCTAATGAAAAAATTAGTTAAAATCATAACATTAGTTTGTCAAACTAAAATTATTAATTTATTAATATTTTTTAATTCCTCAAATAGCACCTATTGGTTGATTAAGTTTATTTATTATTTTTTCAATTACATTTATAATTTTTAATATAATAAATTATTACTCTTATATTCCATCTATACCTAAATCTAATTTAAATAATAATTTATATTCTACAAACTCTTTAAATTGAAAATGATAACTAATTTATTTTCTGTATTTGACCCTTCATCTAGTATTTTTAATCTTTCATTAAATTGATTAAGTACTTTTTTAGGAATCTTAATAATTCCTTCAATATATTGATTAATACCTTCTCGATATCATATTTTTTGAAATAATATTTTATTAACATTACACAAAGAATTCAAAAATCTTTTAGGTCCAATAGGAGCTAATGGATCTACTTTTATTTTTGTTTCTTTATTTTCTATAATTTTATTTAATAATTTTATAGGATTATTTCCATATATTTTTACTAGTACAAGTCATTTAACATTAACATTAACTTTAGCTCTTCCTTTATGATTATGTTTTATATTATTTGGATGAATTAATAATACTCAACATATATTTGCTCATTTAGTACCACAAGGAACTCCTGCTGTTCTAATACCTTTTATAGTATGTATTGAAACTATTAGTAATATTATTCGACCAGGAACTTTAGCTGTTCGATTAACAGCTAATATAATTGCTGGGCATTTATTATTAACATTATTAGGTAATACTGGTCCTTCATTGTCAACAATTTTATTAGGATTTTTATTAATTACACAAATTGCTTTATTAGTTTTAGAATCAGCTGTTGCAATAATTCAATCATATGTATTTGTTGTATTAAGAACTTTATATTCTAGAGAAGTAAACTAATGTCAACTCACGCAAATCACCCATTTCATTTAGTAGATTATAGTCCATGACCATTAACTGCATCTATTGGAGCTATAACTACAGTTGCAGGTATAGTAAAATGATTTCATCAGTATGATAATTCATTATTTTTATTAGGTAATTTAATTACAATTTTAACAGTATATCAATGATGACGAGATGTATCTCGAGAAGGAACATTCCAAGGTCTTCATACACTAGCTGTAACTACAGGATTACGATGAGGAATAATTTTATTTATTCTTTCAGAAGTATTATTTTTTGTTTCATTTTTTTGAGCTTTTTTTCATAGAAGTTTATCCCCATCTATTGAATTAGGAGCTATATGACCTCCTATAGGAATTACTCCTTTTAATCCATTTCAAATTCCTTTATTAAATACAGTAATTTTATTAACTTCAGGAATTACAGTTACTTGAGCTCATCATAGTCTAATAGAAAATAATCATTCACAAACTACTCAAGGATTATTTTTCACTGTTTTATTAGGAGTTTATTTCACTATTTTACAAGCTTATGAATATATTGAAGCTCCATTTACTATTGCAGACTCAGTTTATGGATCTACATTTTTTATAGCAACTGGTTTCCATGGATTACATGTATTAATTGGAACTACATTTTTATTAGTATGTTTAATTCGTCATTTAAATAACCATTTCTCTATAAATCATCATTTTGGATTTGAAGCAGCTGCTTGATACTGACATTTTGTTGATATTGTTTGATTATTCCTTTATGTATCAATTTACTGATGAGGAGGTTAATTAATTATCTATATAGTATAAAAAGTATATTTGACTTCCAATCATATGGTCTATTATTAATAGTATAGATAATTTTTTCAATTTTAACAATTAGTTCTATTATTATATTAATTTCTATAATTGTAATAATTCTTGCCTCAATTCTTTCAAAAAAAACGATTGTTGATCGAGAAAAAGCTTCACCTTTTGAGTGTGGATTTGATCCTAAATCATCTTCTCGTATTCCCTTTTCTTTACGATTTTTTTTAATTACAATTATTTTCTTAATTTTTGATGTTGAAATTGCACTAATTTTACCAATTATTTTAATTATTAAATTTTCAAATTTATTAACCTGAACAATCACTTCAATTATTTTTATTTTAATTTTACTTTTAGGATTATACCATGAATGAAATCAAGGAATATTAAACTGATCAAATTAGGGTTGTAGTTAATTATAACATTTGATTTGCATTCAAAAAGTATTGATTTATCAATCTACCTTGAATATGAAGCGATTTATTGCAATTAGTTTCGACCTAATTTTAGGTATCATTACCCTTATTCTTTTTTTATATTAATTGAAGCCAAAAAGAGGCTTATCACTGTTAATGATAGAATTGAGAATTATCCTCCAATTAAAGAAGTATGATGTTCAAGTAAAAGCTGCTAACTTTTTTCTTTTAATGGTTAAATTCCATTTATACTTCTAATTTATATAGTTTAATATAAAACATTACATTTTCATTGTAAAAATAAATATATTTATTTTATAAATTACTAAAAAAAATTCACTATATTCAAAGATTAATTAATCTCCCTAACATCTTCAGTGTCATACTCTAAATATAAGCTATTTGAATAAAAACAAATTATATACATATATAAAATAATAATTCAAAAAACAAAACATAATAAATAAATTTTTAAATTATTATTTTGTAATATTTGATTAAATTGAGAATTTTTAATTAAATTATAATAAAGTTGTTGACCACCAAAATATTCAGATCAACCTTGATCAAAAGTTTTAATACTTAATTTACCTACTAATAAAGGATAATTAATAATTCCATAAGTCGAAATATAAGGTATAAATCATATTGAACCTAAAAAATAAGAAGAATTATAATTATTTAAAGCCTTATTATAAAAAAATAAAGAAACATTTGAAATTAAGTAACCTACTAACCCTCCAACAATACAAACAAATAATGTTAATAATTTTAAAGATTTAGGTAAAATAATTACAGCAGGAGTTGGAAAAATTAATCATCTAAGTATTCTTCCACCAAAAATTCTTAAAATTAATAATCCTATTATACTTTTTAATATAACTCAAGCTTCATCGTTAAGTATATTTAAAGAAGAAAAATTTGAATCCCCAGTTATTGTATAATAAACTAAACGAAAAGAATAACATACTGTTAAACCAGTTGAAAAAAAATATAAAAAAAATGAAAATATATTAATATAAGAAAAAGATACTATTTCTAAAATTAAATCCTTAGAATAAAATCCTGCTAAAAATGGTATTCCACATAAAGCTAAATTAGCTACATTAAAACAAGAAGAAGTTAAAGGTATTATTAAACTTAATCTTCCTATTAAACGAATATCTTGTGTATTATTTATATTATGAATAATTGCTCCAGCACATATAAATAATAAAGCTTTAAATAAAGCATGAGTTAATAAATGAAAAAAAGCTAATTTATAAAATCCTATAGATAAAATTCTTATTATTAATCCTAATTGACTTAAAGTAGATAAAGCAATAATTTTTTTTAAATCAAATTCATAATTAGCTCCTAATCCAGCTATAAATATTGTTAATCCAGATAATAATAATAATAAATTTCCTAATCAAGAATTAGCTAATAAAATATTAAAACGAATTAATAAATATACTCCTGCTGTTACTAAAGTCGAAGAATGCACTAAAGCAGAAACAGGAGTTGGAGCAGCTATAGCAGCTGGTAATCAAGAAGAAAATGGAATTTGAGCTCTTTTAGTTATTGCAGCTAATATTACTAAACCACCAACAATTATTATTTCTATATTAGAATTTATTACTTCTAAATAAAAAATATAATTTCATCTTCCATAATTTAATATTCAAGCAATTGCCAATAATAAAGCTACATCCCCAATTCGATTTGATAGAGCCGTTAATATTCCAGCATTATAAGACTTAATATTTTGAAAATAAATTACTAAACAATAAGATACTAATCCTAATCCATCTCATCCTAATAAAATACTAATTAAATTTGGTCTAATAATTAATAATATTATAGATGTAACAAATATTAATACTAATATAATAAAACGATTAATTTTATAATCACTTTCTATATATTCCTTTCTATAATAAATAACTAAAGAAGAAATTATTAAAACAAAAGATATAAAAATTAATCTTATTCAATCTAATAAAATAGTTATAACAATTATTATTGAATTTATTGAAACTACTTCTCATTCAATAAAAATTCTATAATCATTTATAATAAAAATTAAACCTATTGAAAAAGATAAAATTCTAAAAAAAAATAAAGAAACAAATCTAATTGAACAAATTGATAAATATTTCACGATTTAAAAAGAAATTCTCTTATCATTGACACCACAAATCAATATTTTTATTAAACTATTTAAATATAATCATAATATACATATATCTCTTTTTATAATTAATAAATTTAAAGGAAATCAATGTAAAAATAATAATAAATATTCACGAATTTTACCTCCTCTAAATGAATAAGTTCCAGAAAATAACTTTCCATGTTGACTATAAGCATATAAATATAAAGTATAAGCAGCTCTAAAAAATGATAATAAAGATAATATAAATATAGTTAATCAAGATCATCTTATAATTCTATTAATTAAAGAAATTTCTCCTAATAAATTTAATGTAGGAGGAGCAGCTATATTTGCAGATCTTAATAAAAATCATCATAAAGCTATAGAAGGTATAAAATTTAATAATCCCTTATTAATTAATAAACTTCGTCTTCCTATTCGTTCATAAGTAATATTTGCCAAACAAAATAAACCTGATGAACATAATCCATGAGCAATTATTAAAGTATAAGAACCACATAAACCTATATAAGTTATTGTTATTAAACCTGCTAATACAATTCCTATATGAGCAACTGAAGAATAAGCAATTAAAGCCTTTAAATCAGTTTGACATAAACAAGTTAAACTTACTAAAACCCCTCCTACTAATCTAATTCTAATTCAAATATAATTAAATTTTAATCCTAATAGTTGTAAAAATGGAAATACTCGTAATAACCCATAACCCCCTAACTTTAATATAATTCCAGCTAAAATTATTGAACCAGAAACAGGAGCTTCTACATGAGCCTTTGGTAATCATAAATGAACTAAAAATATTTGTATTTTTACTAAAAAAGCTATAACTAAAGAAAAATATAAAATTTCATAATTAAATATATAATTATTTAATAAATAAAAATTTATTGTATTAGTAATTTTATATAAATAAAAAATCCCAATTAATATAGGTAAAGAAACTAATAAAGTATAAAATAATAAATAAACCCCAGCTTGTAAACGTTCAGGTTGATAACCTCATCCTAAAATTAAAAATAAAGTTGGAATTAAACTACTTTCAAAAAATAAATAAAATATAAATAATCTTATTCTTCTAAAAGTTAAAACTAATAAAATTAATAATATAATTATATTAAATATAAATAAATTAGTATAATTATTATATTTATAAATTGATTCACTTGCTATTATTATTAAAGCAACAATTCATAAACTCAATAAAATTAATCCATAAGAAATTATATCTATACCAAATAAATATGAAATAGATATAAAATAATTAGAATATATATTTATTAAAATAAAAATAAATCTAATTAAAAATAAAAAATTTTGAACCATTCAATATAAGTTTTTTATAAAACATAATGGAAATAAAAAAATAATTATAAATATAATTTTTAACATTGTAAAATATTAAATCTTTGAAAATAATCATTTCCATGTGTTCGAATTATTGAAACTAAAATTGAAAGACCTAATGCACCTTCACAAACTCTAAAAGTTAAAAATATTATTCTAAAAAAATTTTCATAATTATATATATTTAAATAAATAAATAATAAAAAAAATAATCTTAAAACAATATATTCTAAACTTAATAATATTGATAATAAATGCTTTCGATTTGATACAAAAGTAAAAACTCCTATAATAAATAAAATTCTAGGTAAACTTCAATTTAAAATTATTAACATTAGTTTTAATAGTTTAATAAAAACATTGGTCTTGTAAATCAAAAATAAGATAAATTCTTTTAAAACTTCAAGAAAAAAGAAATTCTTTATCATTAATCTCCAAAATTAATATTTTATTTAAACTACTTCTTGATATTATACAATGAATTTTATTAACTATTATATTTATTTTTAATTTAGTTTTTATAAATATTAAACATCCTTTAGCTATAGGTTTAATTTTATTAATTCAAACTATTTTAGTATCAATAACAACAGGATTAATATCTAAAAGATTTTGATTTTCATATATTTTATTTCTAGTATTCCTTGGAGGAATATTAGTTTTATTTATTTATGTTACATCATTAGCATCAAATGAAATATTTTCTTTCTCAATTAAATTAATATTAATTTCATTTACTATTTTTATATTAATAATTTTAAGATTATATTTTATAGATAAAAATTTATTAATACAATATTTCAGAATTGAAACTCAATCAATTTCAAACTTAAATTCATACATTATAGAAAATTCATTATCATTAAATAAATTATATAATTACCCTACTAATTTATTAACAATTTTATTAATAAATTACCTATTAATTACTTTAATTGCTGTAGTTAAAATTACTAATTTATTTAAGGGACCTCTTCGACCAATATTTAACTAATGAACAAACCTTTACGACTTAAACATCCAATTTTAAGAATTGCTAATAATGCATTAGTAGATTTACCAGCTCCAAGTAATATTTCATCATGATGAAATTTTGGATCTCTTTTAGGATTATGTTTAATTATCCAAATTTTAACAGGATTATTTCTTGCAATACACTATACTGCAGATATTAATTTAGCTTTTAATAGAGTAAATCACATTTGTCGAGATGTAAATTATGGATGATTATTACGAACATTACATGCTAATGGTGCATCATTTTTCTTTATTTGTATTTATTTACATGTAGGTCGAGGAATATATTATGGATCATATTTATATACTCCAACATGATTAGTAGGAGTAATTATTTTATTTTTAGTAATAGGAACTGCTTTTATAGGTTATGTTTTACCTTGAGGTCAAATATCATTTTGAGGAGCTACTGTAATTACTAATTTATTATCAGCAGTTCCTTATTTAGGAATTGATTTAGTTCAATGAGTTTGAGGAGGATTTGCTGTTGATAATGCAACTTTAACTCGATTCTTTACTTTTCATTTTATTTTACCTTTTATTGTACTAGCTATAACAATAATTCATTTATTATTTTTACATGAAACAGGATCAAACAATCCTATTGGATTAAACTCTAATATTGACAAAATTCCATTCCACCCTTATTTTACTTATAAGGATATTGTAGGATTTATTATTATAACAATAATTTTAATTTTATTAGTACTAATTAGTCCAAATTTATTAGGAGATCCTGATAATTTTATTCCAGCTAATCCTTTAGTTACACCAGTTCATATTCAACCTGAATGATATTTCTTATTTGCTTATGCTATTCTTCGATCTATTCCTAATAAATTAGGTGGAGTAATTGCTTTAGTTCTTTCTATTGCAATTTTAGCAATTTTACCATTTTATCATTTAAGTAAATTCCGAGGAATTCAATTTTACCCTATTAATAAAATTATATTTTGATTAATAGTAGTAACAGTTATTTTATTAACATGAATTGGAGCACGACCTGTTGAAACTCCATACGTAATTGTTGGACAAATTTTAACAGTAGTTTATTTTGCTTATTTTATAATTAATCCTTTAGTTACAAAATGATGAGATAATTTATTAAATTAATTAGTTAATGAGCTTGAATTAAGCATATGTTTTGAAAACATAAGATAGAAATTAAATTTTCTATTAACTTATTTACTAAAAAATATTCACTATAATAAATATAATAAAAAAATTTTAAAACCTACAAAAAATAATAAAAAATTTAATGAAAAAGGTAAAAAACTTTTTCATGCTAAATACATTAATTTATCATATCGAAATCGAGGTAAAGTTCCACGAACTCAAATAAATATAAAAGAAACAAAAGTTAATTTAATATAAAATATAAAAGAAAATACATCTCTTCCTAAAAATATTACACAAAATAATATTCTTATAAATAAAATACTTGCATATTCAGCTAAAAAAATTAAAGCAAATCCTCCTCTTCTATATTCTACATTAAATCCAGATACTAATTCAGATTCCCCTTCGGCAAAATCAAAAGGAGTTCGATTAGTTTCAGCTAAAGAAATTCTAAATCAAACTAATGCTATAGGAAATATAATAAATAAAAATCAAATAAATATTTGATATTTATAAAATATTAATATATTATAACCTCCAATTAAAAAAATAAAACTCAATAAAACTAAAGCTAATCTAACTTCATAAGAAATAGTTTGAGCAACAGCTCGTAATCCACCCAATAATGCATAATTTGAATTAGAAGATCATCCCGCAATTATAACAGTATAAACACCTAAACTTGTACAACATAAAAAAAATAATAATCCTAAATTAAAAGAAAATAATTTAATAAATATAGGTATACATATTCAAACTAATAAAGACAAAAATAAAGAAAAAATAGGAGAAAAATAATAAGAAATATAATTAGATAATAAAGGATAAGTTTGTTCCTTAGTAAATAATTTAATTGCACCACAAAAAGGTTGAGGAATTCCTATAATTCCAACTTTATTAGGACCCTTACGAATTTGGATATAACCTAAAACTTTTCGTTCTAATAATGTTAAAAAAGCTACTCTTACTAAAACAAAAATAATTAATAATAATCTACCAATAATAAATATTAGATTTTCTATAAAAAACATGTACTATTTGTAATAAAAATTACATAAATAAATTCTAAATTTATTGCACTAATCTGCCAAAATAGTATAATATTAATAATATTCAATTTTAAAATAATTATTTATCAAATATTAGGTCCTTTCGTACTGAAATATTTTAATTTTTTAAAGATAGAAACCAACCTGGCTTACGCCGGTTTGAACTCAGATCATGTAAGAATTTAAAAGTCGAACAGACTTATTATTTAAGCTGCTACACCTAAACATATTTCTTAATCCAACATCGAGGTCGCAATCTTTTTTATCGATATGAACTCTCCAAAAAAATTACGCTGTTATCCCTAAAGTAACTTAAATTTTTAATCGTTAATAACGGATCAATTATTCATAAATTAATGATTTCAATAATTAAAAGTTTATTAAATTTTAATATCACCCCAATAAAATATTATTAAATATTATATTAAAATAATTCTAAAAAAATATAATATTTTAAATATAAAGATTTATAGGGTCTTCTCGTCTTTTAAATAAATTTTAGCTTTTTGACTAAAAAATAAAATTCTATTATAAATTTATATGAAACAGTTAATATCTCGTCCAACCATTCATACCAGCCTTCAATTAAAAGACTAATGATTATGCTACCTTTGCACAGTTAGGATACTGCGGCCATTTAAAAATTTCAGTGGGCAGGTTAGACTTTAAATATAATTCAAAAAGACATGTTTTTGTTAAACAGGCGAACATTATTTTGCCGAGTTCTTTATATAAACTTTTCATATTTATTTATTTATACAATAATATATACTAATTTTATCATTATTATTTAATTTTTTTAATTAAAATTAAAACTTTAATAAAAATTTAAAATTTAAATAAATAATTTAATTTATAAAATAAATTATAACACTTTTATTAATAATAACTATTTCTAAATCTATATTTATTATTTTATTTAAATATTTTTAAAAATTTATTTTACAGCTTATCCCGTAAAATATTAAAATTAAATATTTATTTAATTAATTTAACTAATTAAATAATATAAAATTTCTAAATTAAATTTATTTCTTAAAGAACTAGATACCTTTAAAAACGAATAACATTTCATTTCTAATATATTATTAAAAATAATTTTATCACATTAACTTTTATAATATATTAACTCTTTTAAAATCGAGAAAATTAAATTAATTAATTTTTATTACATATGGGTCGTGGGTTCAATCCCTGCTCCGACCGAATGCCATTTTTTTAATTTACACATTTGTACTTAATTTCATTTTTAAAGAAAAGAAAAGTAAAAGGCAAAATATTTCCACTTTAGAGTGATAATGCCAACTTAATACCGGCCTTAACGGTAAAAATAAAATTAAGTACAAATGTGTAAATTAAAAAAATGGCGTTCGGTCGAAGCAGGAATCGAACCCACGGCATGCAAACCATTGCACCACGATGGCTCCCTAAAACTTAATGTCCGCTTTTCTACTTGATGGCGTCCGTCAACTCCTCTTGGTCTATTCTCTTGCTTCCGAATGTCTATTCTCTTTACTCCGAATACTCATTCTAATATTCAAATTAAATAATATTTAGACTTAAGCATATTAAATTTTTGGCCTTATCGTAAAACAGTTTTCCGAAATAACATACAAGCGGTTTCACAGAAATTGCTCCCTTTTGATTCTCTCGCTGTGTTATGTTGATATCTTTCGTCAACCCTCCCGGTTTCCATCTCTATTTCTTTCTCTATACTCTCTCTCTCTCTCTCTCTCTCTCTGTCGCTCTCTGAATAAAATATCACAACATATATATATATATATATATATATATATATATATATATATATATATATATATATATATATATATATATATATATATATATATATATATATATATATATATATATATATATATATATATATATATATATATATATATATATATATATATATATATATATATATATGTCTACTCGAAATTTGTAAATTTATATAATATATATATATATATATATATATATATATATATATATATATATATATATATATATATATATATATATATGTCTACTCGAAATTTGTAAATTTATATAAGTTTATATTCACACATATAATTTTTATGAAACATTCATGCCCCAAACATAATATATTCTAACATATTAACATATGTGTCCCAAAAATTTAGTGTTAGTTTAGGAACATTAAATGTTTGCACTTAAATATATTGTGTTTAAAAATTATGCCCGAAACACATTTTGTTTATATCGGAACATATGAAAAACATATTTTTCTAACAGTGTACTAATTGCATTATATGACAAAGAACTAAACCCCCATCCTATGATCAAGGGAATTCAAATAAATGTGTCCATTAGATATCGCAAACACTTGAGTCTTTGTGGATGTCTAATGAGAAAGCCATGCGGTATATGATGGGGATTTTGCTCAATTAAATTTTAAAAACTCTAACGAATATAAATTTGTCACACAAACATTTACTGATTAGAATGTGGCTGTACCTTCGATACAACCATTCAAATTATTTTAATCATCCACTATTCAATAGAATTTATTGTAATAGCTTGTAATTAGCGTAATGAGTCCATTAACTTAAATAATGTGTAAAGCTTTACGTTTCTGAAGGTATTGTCTGAAAGAGGCTTTATTTTGTATGTGGCTTCCCTCGCACCACTGCCTCAAAGGACATTCAATGTTCCACCTACGCTCCATATATTCTTATGTTCGCACGCATGCACCCCTATGTAGTTTATTTGATTACAAAAAATACATGAGGCCGTATCGATATTTACATACACTACCTCCATATTAAAAAACAACTTCAGCCCTACTTTTACCTATAAATTGCTTCAATAAAATATCAATAAATTGTCTTGAGTTTGCCCTCTCATCTCTAATGCAGAAATCAAGGTTTAGGAATCTTTCCTTTTATTTAATGACCAGAGTGGATTTCCAATACTGACTGTCTATTGTTTACACTAAGCCCATGGTGAGACCACATATGGCGAATTCATAGATTATAGAATATATATATATAGATGACCCACTTGTCTCTTTAAAAAAATGTGTCAGTTCCAAAAATTAATTTTCTGACATTTCGTTTTGATTTTTTCGTAAAGAGTCAGTCCCAAACATTAATTTTCGTGCATTTGCTTTTGTGTTGTTCGTAAAGAGCAATGCTGCTCAAAATTTAATTTCGTATTTTCGCGCTTTTGGTCACAATTTTTTGTTCAAATATGAACTTTTAATATAATAATTTATTTATAAATCCTCTGGTAAATCATAAACGTTCTAGTTTTGTGTAAAATTGGCAAACTACAAAACGGAACACAAAAGAGAATGTAAGGGTGCTCTTATTTTCTGTATTTATTCTTAATTTTCGGAACTGTCAAACATCGTTTGACACCGATGGATCATCTATATATATTCTATTGTGTATGGGCGAACTTCCTTCTTAACAATGGGTGCTGGTCGATTCTGTGTTTAGCTCATTGATAGGGGCTCCCTTTATTGTGAAGGGAACACCGAAAACAAAAACTTTTCGGTGTTCCGTCCAAACTGGGATTGAAGCCATGACCCGCTTAGATCCACCTGAAGACGTTATCGTCTATGCGATGTAAAGTTTCGTCCATGTGAGTATTTCGGTAGTCCACATGACGAAATCAATCATCAGAGTCAATTTCTGTTATTTCCTTGTTTGTCACATTGACGATTTAGTTTCGTCTACGTGACGACATTATTTTCTTAACGATTCAGGGAAAGTTAACCAAAATTAACACTTGATTTAATTTTATTTCTTTAATATGAAGTCCCGTTATATGAATTTCACATTTTAATATAAGTTGGACAAAAGTTTTAAGAGTTTTATTTCCATGATGTAGCAAGGCTTCTAGTTTTCGTCAATGCGACGAAAGAATCTTCAAATTGATGAAACACACTTTTCTCTGAAATACATGTTGAAAGAATCTCAATCCTAAATAAAACAAAAGTATATACGGCCGTAAGTTCGGCCAGGCCGAAGCTTATGTACCCTCCACCATGGATTGCGTAGAAACTTCTACTGAAGCCGATGGCAAGGTATCTTAAAACTTCCTAACACCGTAATATATACCACATAGTCCATACGTGGTATATATTAAACTAAAAAAGGCCGATTAAATACGTATATAATTAAGTTTAAAGTTTCTATAGAAATAAAATTTTGACAAAATAAAATTTTGACAATATTTTCTATAGAAGTAAAATTTTGACAAAATTTTCTATAGAAATAAAATTTTGACACAATTTTCTATAGAAATAAAATTTTGACAAAATTTTCTATAGAAATAAAATTTTGACAAAATGTTCTATAGAAATAAAATTTTGACAACATTTTCAATAGAAATAAAATTTTGACAAAATTTTCTATAGAAATAACATTTTGACAATGTTTTCTATAAAAATAAAATTTTGGTAGATCATTTTTGGCTCGAGTGGCAACCATGATTATGAACCGATAAGGACCAATTTTTATGTGATTGGGGATCGCCTATATATGACTATAGACCGATATGGATCAATTTTGGCATGGTTATTAGCGGCCTTATACTAACTCCACGTTGCAAATTTCAACCGGATCGGATGAATTTTGCTCCTCTAAGAGGCTCCGGAGATCAAATCTAGGGAACGGTTTATATGGGGGCTATATATAACTATGGACCGATATGGACCAATTCTTGCGTGTTTGTTGGAGACCACATTCTAACACCATGTTCCAAGTTTCAACCGGGTAACGGATGAATTTTGCTCCTCCAAGAGGCTCCGGAGGACAAATCTGGGGATCGATTTATATGGGGGCTATATATAATTATGGACCGATATGGACCAATTCTTGCACGGTTGTTAGAGACCATATACTAACACCACGTACCCAACTTCAACCGGATCGGATGAATTTTGCTCCTCTAAACGGCTCCGGAGGTCAAATCTGGGGATCGGCTTATATGGGGGCCATATATAATTATGAACCGATATGGACCAATGTTGGCACGGTTGTTGGAGACAATGTACTAACACCACGGACCAAATTTCAATCGGATCGGATGACTTTTGCTCCTCTAAGAGGCTCCGGAGGTGAAATCTGGGGATCGGTTTATATGGGGGCTATATATAATTATGGGCCGATGTGGACCAATTTTTGCATGGCCTTTAGAGAACATATACCAACACCATGTACCAAATTTCAGCCGGATCGGATGAAATTTGCTTCTCTTAGAGGCTCCGCAAGCCAAATCTGGGGATCGGTTTATATGGGGGCTATATATAATTATGGACCGATGTAGACCAATTTTTGGATGGTTGTTAGAGACCATATACTAACACCATGTACCAAATTTCAGCCTGATCGGATGAAATTTGGTTCTCTTAGAGGCTCCGCAAGCCAAATCGGGGGATCGGTTTATATGGGGGCTATATGTAATTATATACCGATACGGACCAATTTTTGCATGGTTGTTAGAGACCATATACTAACACCATGTACCAAATTTCAGCCGGATCGGATTAAATTTGCTTCTCTTAGAGCAATCGCAAGCCAAATTTGGGGGTCCGTTTATATGGGGGCTATACGTAAAAGTGGACCGATATGGCCCATTTGCAATACCATCCGACCTACATCAATAACAACTACTTGTGCCAAGTTTCAAGTCGATAGCTTGTTTCGTTCGGAAGTTAGCGTGATTTCAACAGACGGACGGACAGACGGACGGACAAGCTCAGATCGACTCAGAATTTCACCACGACCCAGAATATATATACTTTATGGGGTCTTAGAGCAATATTTCGATTTGTTACAAACGTAATGACAAAGTTAATATACCCCCATCCTATGGTGGAGGGTATAAAAAGGCCGATTAAATACGTATATAATTAAGTTTAAAGTTTCTATAGAAATAAAATTTTGACAAAATAAAATTTTGACAATATTTTCTATAGAAGTAAAATTTTGACAAAATTTTCTATAGAAATAAAATTTTGACAAAATTTTCTATAGAAATAAAATTTTGACAAAATGTTCTATAGAAATAAAATTTTGACAAAATTTTCAATAGAAATAAAATTTTGACAAAATTTTCTATAGAAATAACATTTTGACAATGTTTTCTATAAAAATAAAATTTTGGTAGATCATTTTTGGCTCGAGTGGCAACCATGATTATGAACCGAAAAGGACAAATTTTTGTGTGATTGGGGATCGCCTATATATGACTATAGACCGATATGGATCAATTTTGGCATGGTTATTAGCGGCCTTATACTAACTCCACGTTGCAAATTTCAACCGGATCGGATGAATTTTGCTCCTCTAAGAGGCTCCGGAGATCAAATCTAGGGAACGGTTTATATGGGGGCTATATAACTATGGACCGATATGGACCAATTTTGGCACGGTTGTTGGAGACAATGTACTAACACCACGGACCAAATTTCAATCGGATCGGATGACTTTTGCTCCTCTAAGAGGCTCCGGAGGTGAAATCTGGGGATCGGTTTATATGGGGGCTATATATAATTATGGGCCGATGTGGACCAATTTTTGCATGGCCTTTAGAGAACATATACCAACACCATGTACCAAATTTCAGCCGGATCGGATGAAATTTGCTTCTCTTAGAGGCTCCGCAAGCCAAATCGGGGGATCGGTTTATATGGGGGCTATATATAATTATGGACCGATGTAGACCAAGTTTTGGACGATTGTTAGAGACCCTATACTAACACCATGTACCAAATTTCAGCCTGATCGGATGAAATTTGGTTCTCTTAGAGGCTCCGCAAGCCAAATCGGGGGATCGGTTTATATGGGGGCTATATGTAATTATATACCGATATGGACCAATTTTTGCATGGTTGTTAGAGACCATATACTAACACCATGTACCAAATTTCAGCTGGATCGGATTAAATTTGCTTCTCTTAGAGCAATCGCAAGCCAAATTTGGGGGTCCGTTTATATGGGGGCTATACGTAAAAGTGGACCGATATGGACCAATTTTTGCATGGTTGTTAGAGACCATATACTAACGCCATGTACTAAATTTCAGCCGAATCGGATTAAATTTGCTTCTCTTAGAGCAATCGCAAGCCAAATTTGGGGGTCCGTTTATATGGGGGCTATACGTACCGATATGGCCCATTTTCAATACCATCCGACCTACATCAATAACAACTACTTGTGCCAAATTTCAAGTCGATAGCTTGTTTCGTTCGGAAGTTATCGTGATTTCAACAGACGGACGGACATGCTCAGATCGACTCAGAATTTCACCACGACCCAGAATATATATACTTTATGGGATCTTAGAGCAATATTTCGATGTGTTACAAACGGAATAACAAAGTTAATATAACCCCATCCTATGGTAGAGGGTATAAAAAACGACAATATGGTTGTTTATTAAAAGTGTCGTAGGAAATATTTTTATAAATTTGATGTAATCTATTCACCAATATAAGTCAAATTTGTAATAAGGACGGAAATGTTCGCAATGTAAACGAATTGATATTATAGAGTGGGCGAATATAATAATATCCGTCCATTCATTAATATAAATTTGTTTATGTAGCGAATATATCCGCCCTTACCACAAAATTGACTTATATTGATTAATATATTACATCAAATTTATGAACGGTTTACATCATATTGATGAATCGATTACATCATATTGATGAATGGATAACGTCAAATTTAGGAAAAGCATTCATCGCTTTGACGATCGCGTTTGTTTTGAAGAATTTCATCATCGCATGGATGAAAGAGAATAATCACAGATACTAAAAACATAATCGCATAGATGAAAAACTTTCATCGCCTGGACGTAATATAGTGATCAATGGGATGTCAATATGTTCGTCACAGCGATGAATTGCAATTCATCGCCATGAGGAAAAATTCATCACCGGGATGAAATGTTACGTCAGCTCATTTTTGACGAAAAATTCGTCACCGGGACGTAACAATTCGTTCTCCTTTCAGTGTTGGGTAATTGCATGCAATTATGACCATATTAGAATTTACAAAATATGAATTCCAATACCAGCATCGATATAATCGGCCATCTCTGATTTGTTTAGTGAAAAAAGACCGAAAAATTAATAATAACGGGATTTCTCAAAAACTGTTGCATAAAAAAAATTATCCTTCATTTTCGAATTCAGCAGATCAAAAGTCAAATGTATATGAAAAAATTTATTTTGTAAACTAGTGTATTCAGATCAAGAACTAAATTGGTTTAAATCTGTCTCTTTTATCTAACACAAACTCTAACATACAATTTAGAATTAAGATGCAGCTGTTAACACAACCGAAGTTAGGTTAGGTTGAAGAAAGGATTCAGTTTACCATGTCTCATGGCGGGTGGCATACACCTAACCTTCTCATGCAATATTGTGCTTATATGCTTCTAAGTCCCGTTATTTTTATAATGTAAGACATGCGATGTTGTACATTATGTGACGAACCAAGATACCAAGGACTTTGATTTTTTCATGCCATGTGTGAGTCAAGGCAAAAATATATAGCGCATAAAAGTTTTTAAATCCGTACATTTTAATTCGGGCATGAGATGGCTAAGCCAGTATTCGGCTCGTGGCGCTTTGTGTTTATTCTAGCAACTCTGTGATTCAAACGAATTCCCAAATTCTTCCCGAATCACCCGAGCCACTTGTTGCATAGTAAAGGCAGGGAAGTGACAAAGGTAGTCCCAACAAAAAAGTCGTCACCAAAAAAGTAATGAAAATGTTCTTTTTGGATCCGGAAGTGGTGCAAAATTGACGCAGAAGCGATGAATTTAACATGGGCTTGTCATAGGACGGAAGTTCTCCATTTCAACAGCCGTTGCACTGAATTTGCATCACTTCTTTAGGTGTTATCCGAATTCAATGTTTTGGATGTAAATTAAAAAATTCTGTGATATTTTGTCAAATAAATAATGTTTATAATTATTTATAATTTTTAATGGACTCTAACGCTTGTCGGAAACGTGTGACCTCAAATATTTCAAAAATTCACGATTTTTTCAGATTGGATTTAGCATTTTTTTAGACAAAATTTAAATAATTTGTACCATTTTATGAATTCTTAAACTGTTTTTAACCAATTTGAAACAAAAAAGTTAAAATTACCCATTAAAAGTATGTAAAAACCCAAGTTATAAAAAAAACAAGTATATACGGCCGTAAGTTCGGCCAGGCCGAATCTTATGTACCCTCCACCATGGATTGCGTAGGAACTTCTACTAAAGGCTGTCATCCACAATCGAATTACTTGGGTTGCGATAACACTTGCCGATGGCAAGGTATCGTAAAACTTTTTAACACTGTCTTCTAAATTGTAAGTTAGTCCATAAGGGGTATATATTAAACAAAACAAGTATATACGGCCGTAAGTTCGGCCAGGCCGAAGCTTATGTACCCTCCATCATGGATTGCGTAGAAACTTCTTCTAAACACTGCCATCCACAATCGAATTTCTTAAGTTGCGGTAACGCTTGCCGATGGCAAGGTATCTTAAAACCTCCTAACACCATCTTCTAAATTGTATGTAAGTCCATACGTGGTATATATTAAATCAAAAAAGATCGATCCAATACGTATATAATTCAGTTTGACAAAGTAGACATAAAATTTTGACAAAATGTTCTACAGAAATAAAATTTTAACAAAATTTTCTATAGAAATAAAATTTTCACAAAATTTTCTATAGAAATAAAATCTTGGTAGATTATTTGTGGCTCGAGTGGCAACCATGATTATGAACCGAATAAAATTTTAACAAAATTTTCTCTAGAAATAAAATTTTGACAAAGTTTTCTATAGAAATAAAATTTTGATAAAATTTTCTATAGAAATAAAATTTTGGTAGATTATTTTTGGCTCTAGTGGCAACCATAATTATGAAACGATATGGACCAATGTTTGTGTGATTGGACCAATTTTGGTATGGTTGTTAGCAACCATATACTAAACCCCCCCCTTCCTAAATTGAACCGGATCGGATGAATTTTGCTCTTCCAAGAGGCTCCGGAGGTCAAATCTGGAGAACGTTTTATATGGGGGCTATATATAATTATGGACCGATATGGACCAATTCTGGTACGGTTGTTAAAGATCATATACTAACACCATGTTCCAAATTACAACCGGCTTGGCTGAAATTTGCTTCTCTTGGAGACTTCGCAAGCCAAATCTGGGGATCGGTTTATATTGGGGCTATATATAATTATGAACCGATGTGGACCAATTTTTGCATGGTTGTTAGAGACCATATACCAACATCTTGTACCAAATTTCAGCCGGATCGGATGAAATTTGCTTCTCTTTGAGGCTCCGGAACCCAAATCTGGGTATCGGTTTATATGGGGGTTATATATAATTATGGACCGATGTGGACCAATTTTTGTATGATTGTTAGAGACCATATACCAACACCATGTACCAAATTTCAGCCGGATCGGATGAAATATGTTTCTCTTAGAGGCTCCACGAGCCAAATCTGGGGATCGGTTTATATGGGGGCTATATATAATTGAGGACCGATGTGGACCAATTTTTGCATTGTTGTTAGAGACCATATACCAACATCATGTACCAAATTTCGGCCGGATCGGATGAAATTTTCTTCTCTTTGAAGCTCCGCAAGCCAAATCTGGGGATCGGTTTATATGGGGGCTATATATAATTATGGACCGATGTGGATCAATTTTTGCATGGTTGTTAGAGACCACATACCAACACCATGTACCAAATTTCAGCCGGATCGGATAAAATTTGTTTCTTTTTTAGGCTCCGCAAGCCAAATCTGGGGATCGGTTTATATGGGGGCTATATATAATTATGGACCGATATGGCCCAATTTTTGCATGGTTGGTAGAGACCATATACCAACACCATGTACCAAATTTCAGCCGGATCGGATGAAATATGTTTCTCTTAGAGGCTCCACGAGCCAAATCTGGGGATCGGTTTATATGGGGGCTATATATAATTGAGGACCGATGTGGACCAATTTTTGCATTGTTGTTAGAGACCATATACCAACATCATGTACCAAATTTCGGCCGGATCGGATGAAATTTTCTTCTCTTTGAAGCTCCGCAAGCCAAATCTGGGGATCGGTTTATATGGGGGCTATATATAATTATGGACCGATGTGGACCAATTTTTGCATGGTTGTTAGAGACCATATACCAACACCATGTACCAAATTTCAGCCGGATCGGATGAAATTTGCTTCTGTTTTAGGCTCCGCAAGCCAAATCTGGGGATCGGTTTATATGGGGGCTATATATAATTATGGACCGATATGGCCCAATTTTTGCATGGTTGGTAGAGACCATATACCAACACCATGTACCAAATTTCAGCCGGATCGGATGAAATATGCTTCTGTTAGAGGCTCCACAAGCCAAATCTGAGGGTCCCTTTATATGGGGGCTATACGTAAAAGTGGACCGATATGGCCCATTTTCAATACCATCCGACCTACATCGATAACAACTACTTGTGCCAAGTTTCAAGTCGATAGCTTGTTTCGTTCGGAAGTTAGCGTGATTTCAACAGACGGACGGACGGACGGACGGACGGACGGACGGACGGACGGACGGACATGCTTAGATCGACTCAGAATTTCACCACGACCCAGAATATATATACTTTATGGGGTCTTAGAGCAATATTTCGATGTGTTACAAACGGAATGACAAAGTTAATATACCCCCATCCTATGATGGAGGGTATAAAAAGGCCGATTAAATACGTATATAATTCAGTTTGACAAAATTTTCTATAGAAATAAAATTTTGACAAAATTTTCTATAGAAATAAAAACTTGACAAAATTTTCTATAGAAATAAAATGTTGACAAAATTTTCTATGGAAGTAAAATGTTGACAAAATTTTCTATAGCAATAAAATTTTGACAAAATTTTCTATAGAAATAAAATGTTGACAAAATTTTCTATAGAAATAAAATGTTGACAAAATGTTCTATAGAAATAAAATGTTGACAAAATTGTCTATAGAAATAAAATGTTGACAAAATTTTCTACAGAAATAATTTTTTTACAAAATTTTCTATAGAAATAAAATTTTGACAAAATTTTCTATGGAAATAAAATGTTGACAAACATTGCTATAGAAATAAACTTTTTACAAAACTTTCTATAGAAATGAAATTTTGACAAAACTTTCTATAGTAATAAAATTTGACAATTTTTACATGGCTGTTAGAGGCCATATACTAACGAAATGTACCAAATTTCAACCGCATCGGATGACTTTTGCTCCTCCAAGAGGCTCCGGAGGTCAAATCTGGGGATCGGTTTATATGGGAGCTATATATAATTATGGACCGATATGGACCAATTTTTGCATGGTTGTTAGAGACCATATACTAACACCACGTACTAAATTTCAATTGGATCGGATGAATTTTGCTCATCCAAGAGGCTCCAGAGTTCAAATCTGGGGATCGGTTTATATGGGAGCTATATATAATTATGGACCGATATGGACCAATTTTTGCATGCTTGTTAGAGACCGTATACTAACATCAGGTACCAAATTTCAACCGGATCGGATGAATTTTGCCCCTCCAAGAGGCTCCGGAGGTCAAATCTGGGGATCGGTTTATATGGGGGCTATATATAATTATGGACCGATATGGACCAATTTTTGCATGGTTGTTAGAGACCGTATACTTAGACCACGTACCAAATTTCAACCGGATCGGATGAATTTTGCTGCTCCGGAAGGCTCCGCAAGCCAAATTTGGGGATCGGTTTATATGGGGGCTATACGTAAACGTGGGCCGATATGGCCCATTTTCAATACCATCCGACCTACATCAATAACAACTACTTGTGCCAAGTTTCAAGCCGATAGCTAGTTTCGTTCGGAAGTTAGCGTGATTTCCACAGACGGACGGACAGCCGGACAGACGGACAGACGGACAGACGGACGGACGGACGGACATGCTTAGATCGACTCAGAATTTCACCACGACCCAGAATATATATACTTTATGGGGTCTTAGAGCAATATTTCGATGTGTTACAAACGGAATGACAAAGTTAATATACCCCCATCCTATGGTGGAGGGTATAATAAATTAAAAGAACTTCCTGGGTAGTTAAAATAAAGAACATCATTAGGAGCGCATCTTCTGGAAGTACTTTTAAAGTTGTGCCTTTGGAAGGACTTCCATATTTTTTTGCTGGGGTGTTACAAACAGCGTTGCCACAACAAAATTTTATTTTGTACCAAATTTTTTTCAAAATTGTACAAAATTCCTTCCACCAAACCAAATTTCCAATTTCGAAGAAAAATACATTAAAAAGTAATTTATTGTTGTACATAGTAATTTTTTTTATGAAGTAAACCAGAAAGGAATGAAATGATTAACAACGGAATCCAAACGTCGACTTTTCAACTTTTTTATATTTTGGACTTTTTGAAATATTGGTCCATATTCTTATATAGCTTAATCCTACTTTTCCACTCCTGGCGTACATTTGAGTGTATGTATTAAAATTATCCAAAAATATATGTTGGAACAATACTTTGAACGATTTCTACTCGTAGTAGTCAAGACTTTCTGGATAATTGGATTATGCTAGATTTAAGTATTTTTTAGACATAGCAGCCTTTGCTTGGGAGTGTTTCTAGATTTTTTTTGTAACAATTGGCGACGAGGATTCTATCGAGTCTACGCGATGGCTATTTTAGAAAATATTCTAGCCCAGTTGACACAACAACTAGATACGGAAAAACGCCAACAGGATTTAATGGAAATGCTATCGAGAAATTTGAATTCACAAACACAAATTTCTCCAGATACGTCAGTTCCACAGCATCAAGATGCATTGATGGATATTATTTCCAGGAACATTCAAGAATACCGTTATCTGAAGATAACTTAACATTTTCAAGTTGGTCTGCATGTTTCGAAGACCGTTTTAGCAAGGATGCTAAGAGTTTGGATGATAATGCTAAAGTTCGGCTGCTACTTCGAAAATTAAATCACAAGGACTATACAAAATATGCTGATTACATATTGTCAGAAAAACCGAAAGATTTGGATTTCCATAAACCTGTCCAACAACTCAAATTTATGCTTGACAAAAAGGAGTCATTATTCAGCATTCGATATAAATGTCTCAGTACCCAGAAAAGCGACTTAGAGGATTTTGTAAGTTATGGGTCAAGAGTGAATAAACAGTGCGAAAATTTTGTTCATGGGCAAATGAATTGAAATGCTTAATTTTTATCATTGTTCTTAAGTCCTCTGTGGAGGCTGACGTTAATAGAGAACGATCCTGATACTCTGACACTGGATAAGCTAGTTGAAGAAGCTCAACGATATAAATCTCTCAAAGAAGATGTTCACCTAGGCGCTCAATCGGGAGCCACCGTGGTGCAATGGTTAGCATGCCCGCCTTGCATACACAAGGTCGTGGGTTCGATTCCTGCTTCGACCGAACACCAAAAAGTTTTTCAGCGGTGGATTATCCCACCTCAGTAATGCTGGTGACATTTCTGAGGGTTTCAAAGCTTCTCTAAGTGGTTTCACTGCAATGTGGAACGCCGTTCGGACTCGGCTATAAAAAGGAAGTCCCTTGTCATTGAGCTTAACATGGAATCGGGCAGCACTCAGTGATAAGAGTGAAGTTCACCAATGTGGTATCACAATGGACTGAATAGTCTAAGTGAGCCTGATACATCGGGCTGCCACCTAACCTAACCTAGGCGCTCAACCACCTACAGAGTTACCTTCAAGGGTCGACACTCAAGTAAATAAAGTACATACACCGAAAGAATTCTCTTCGTTAATTTTACGAAGAATCCTTCATTAATTATTCTTCGTGAATTCTTCATTAAAACAACGAAATTTTCATTCATTTTCGTAAATTTTACGAAGAACATTTTACGAAAATACGAAACGTCTACGAAATATTCTACACTATCTTTTCTTCGTAAAAAGTTCGTACTTTTAACGACACTTCAAATTTCATGACTTTTGTGAAGAAGTATTCACGATTATTTTACGGAACATTCTGCATTAAAATTTCTTCATAAAAAATACGAAACATGTTCTTTAAAATAACGAAGATGTTTCATTGAAGTTGTAAAATTTCCGTTCGCGACATAAAATTCCTCTGATAATGTGCTTGGGTGTATTCCTTTATTCTATTTTTTTATGCATGTCTATGCCACTTGGGTGATAACGTGCTATGAATAAAAGTGAAGCAATAAAACTAAAAATTATTAAAAGCCTTAAGATGTAAAGTAGTGATACATTTTTCACACTACAACCAAATGCACATTCGACTATAATTTTTTTTTTCTAAAAGTTCGAACATTTTGAAAAAAAAGGTACGAAAGTTTTTTCATAAAAAGTACGAAACATTTTCATAAAAAGAACGAAATTTTTTCATAAAAAGTACGAAAATTTTTCATAAAAACTACGAAAGGTTTTCGTAAAAAGTACGAAACATTTTCATAAAAAGAACGAAATTTTTTCATACAAAGTACGAAAGTTATTCATAAAAAGTACGAAGTTTCTTCATTAAAAGTACGAATTTTTTTGTATTTCGTTAAAAATTGCCCATTTTCGGATCACAAATGCAAACTTTGTAATGGAATAGGTCACAACGATGGATGACTTATGATACCAAAAATAATGGCAGAAGAAATTTTTCTTCCGATAAACCATTCAGCTGGACTTTTGCTCTCAGGAGCGTTTTGATTAGGTGTTGATCGATAAGCTGCCAAAAACGTACTTAGATGAAGTTTGTCGCTCTTTGAATATTCATTGTATGCTTTCTGCACTACTCTTTTAACCGTATCAACAAATCGTTCGGTCCGTTTGACTGAGGATGGTAAGGAGGAGTTGTCATATGCTTTATGGACAATGAATATTCAAAGAAGGACATAACGCTCCTGAGAGCAAAAGTCCAGCTGAATGGTTTATCGGAAGAAATTTAAGGTTGCTAAAACCAGTTAAGAAAAATATTCACACATTTGCAAACAGAAATGAAGCTATGGAATCAATTTTCAATAAGAAACATGGTGCACGTAAGAGAGAGTTTCAAAAAAGCGATTTGGTGTTTGCGCAAATGTTTAGGAACGGCAAAGTAAAGTGGTGCAAAGGCCAGATAATTGAAAGAGTTGGTTCTGTCATATACAATGTATTGATTGACGCATATTGTTCCGTAAACATTGCATACAAATCCGACAAAGAATTCAAGATTAAGAAAGGAGAATGTTGGAACAATACTTTGCACGATTTCTAATCGTAGTAGTCATGACTTTTTAGATAATTGCATTATGCTAGATTTAAGTATTTTTTAGACATAGTAGCCTTTGCTTGGGAGTTGTTCTAGATTGAACAAAATAAAAGGCAGATGAGTTTTTGGATTTAAATCGAAAACATAACATCGTTTTTCATTTTACGGCAACGTTTGTAACAATATATAACCTGACCTACGATCTAAAATGCGACATTGTCATATGGCTAACCTAGTATTTTCGTCGCCGTTCCGAGTACTCGTTGGTCATGCTTTTGCATTCAAATACGGTACGTGATCGAACCGTAATGACAGCAGACATCCTTCCTTGCATTGTCCACTGGCAATCTGTGCAAATGTTAACGTTTTGTGTCCTAGTGTTATTTCCGAGCCATTTCACACATTCCATTATGACACTCATTTCTGCCTGCAGGATTGTGCAGTTGTCCGGTAATCGGAATAGGATCTTAGGCCCGGTAGAGTTATCAAAGCCGATGGACTGGTTTATCTTCTTACACCGAATGTCGGATTTCGTGAAAATCCCATTTTCGGTGGACCGGTAGAACCGGTGTTATCAAGGCCCCAACAACCGGCTTTCGGTTTTTATATTTTCATTATAAAATTGCTAATTTAACGCCAAGTTTAGGCATATACATCTTTATTATTTAATTTAATAACCTGAAATTATATAGTAACAAACCTAGTGTAAAACTTAATATTTTTCCATTGAATCCAGTAGTTTTCTAACGTTAACATTTAAAAGTACATTATTTTTAAACCCTAAACATTAATTTTTTAGCTCCTACCGGTCTGATACCCATCGGAGAAGTGAATGTCTATTAAGAGTATCATATCTTCTATTGACTCCATTCTATTCCCCACATCGTTTACCATAGTTTCGGTTGGGCTATGGGTTTTAGAAGTTAATTTCTTCATTCTCTAAGTCTCGATAACGAAATCACAGGACACCTTGCAATTTTATTGTATTCTCTCAGCCTGCTGTGATAAGCATCCCAGTATACATCGTCCGACGAGCCCTATTGTAAAGTCTTCGGACCTTTGCCAACGTTAAGAATCTACCCTGTCATTCAGGGTTTTTCGAAGACAGATTTCTTTTCGCGGAATGGACAACTATATTCCAAGGCTCTTATAGTATTACACCCAAAGAAAAAATACTTTGCTCCGGAACAAAATTTTAGACAAAATAAATTCGCCTTTCGTATGAAGTTTTTTTGGTTAAAAGCAAATGAATCCGAAGTTATGATAATCGTTTCAACGATTGTCTCCAACAATTTTTAATTTACTTTGAAAGAAATTTTTTTAACCTCAAAAGAAAACTTTGCTTGTCTAAAATTTCGTTCCTCAGAAAAGAAAGGTCTTCTTTTAGTATAGTGCCACCGTTAGTGTTTTTACTATTTCACCTCTACCCCTGGGTAGTTTGGTCTAAATCGCTCCAGTCTTATCTTTGTTCCGAATTTTATCCAGTAATTTGTTTATGGATGTCTGTTTTTAGTAGAACTTTCTACGCAACCCATGGTGAAGAGTACAAAGGATTCAGCCTGGCCGAACTTTCGGGCGTATATATTAATTTTTATTTCACATAAAAATTTTCTGAGTTTTCAGACTACTTTCGGTCCCAAAAAGAAAATTTTTCTATATATTTCACACTACTTTCGTTTCCAAGAAGAACATTTTTATATAACATATGTATATTTATGTTTTTTTTCACAGCCAGAAATCCATGAAGTTTTTAATGGGATATCCGATTATTAAATTGTAAATTATTATATTTTGAATGAAACTATCTCAGTATCGGTGATCACTTCTTCTTTCGATAAAGACCACTACTAGAGGTCCATGAAGAATACCCGCTGAGGGCTAGATCTGAAGAATGCGATTGGTTCGGAAGCAATTTGAAGCGCATCCATGGATTTTCTTTTTCTACTTTTAGTGAGCAAGGATGCAGTTTCGGAAACTAAAACAAAGAATTACGAATTGGATGTATACGATGGTAGTTACACCTATAGTTATATATGTATAGTACATAAGCAATCGGGGAGATGAATTTCGAAAATATTTAGTGAATGTCGTCTTTGTATATATCATAGTGCGACACGTACGGGTTTCCCTAATGTCATGTTGCATCTATTGTCTTTTCACATAATGATCAAACAGTTAACTGCAAAAATCGTAGTAAGACAACGACCTATCGCTGGCCAGAAAAAAGTGCGGACACAGTGTAGTTCTCAAAATAATGTGCCATCCTTTTCAGCAAGAAATCTTAATTTGAATTTAGATTAATTTGAGAAAATTTTACCTAAACTCTACAACAAACGCCGATTTCACAAACATAAGCAAGTGTTTTTCGACAAATGTAAGAAAATTTGTTAGACATTCCTATTTTTTTCACTTGTTAAAAAAAACGTAGTTAGAAGGAAAAATTTGTCAAATTTACAAATTTTAAGAAATTCTGACCTATTTTGTGGTGAACACAAATTTTGTAAATCTTTATACTTCATATGTTCATGGAAGTGAATCAACACACATGTGTTGTCAAACTGAGAACAGATGGGGTCAATCTGACAACGTAAAAATGACACTATACGTTGTCGAAACAACAACCAGCGTTCATGATCTGAAAACGTAATAGTTACGAATTTATAAACAAAATTAAAAAAAATATTTCCGCTACCGTGACTCGAACCTGGGGCCAAATCACCGCAGTCGAAATCGAGTACTTCGTCTTCGTAATGTAGTTTACGCGGATCACCGCAGTCGTTATCGAACTGTTTCTACTCGAAGTTGAACACGATAGGTAGCATGCTATCGAAAACGAAGTATGTAGTGATTTTTGAGCAGAAAAAAGGTAAACAAAAAGAAAAAAGTTGGTGAAAATGTAATTATTATTCCATTTTGGCAAAATACATTTAAGAAAATATAATATTACTTGCATTTAGGGAATCGGATCAAAGAAAGGAATGCTCAGTAGCCGCTTCAAAAAAAAACTTATTTTTTCAAGAACATATTTAAAAGCTTCTTTTGACATATGAAAACGTCTTTTAAATCTATGGATGTTAAAAACACAATTTATTCTTACTCTACTTCAGGCAATGCTAAAGGATTGCCTTTGTCACGAATATTTTTCCTTATTAATGCCACTTTGTACTCATCGTCTGAATCCGAAAACGAGGAAAAAAACTCTTGGATTCATAATATATTTTTACACATATATTTTAACACACAAAAACACTATAAATATCTCAGAAATAACGTAATTTGATAACAAAACATTATTTTGAAATTCTACTCTCTTTCAATTTCTTATTACCATATGTTTACAGCAATGTAAAAAAAAGTAGTAGACAAAATAAATTACGATCGAATGCGGTGATCCAAAAATTTAATGCGATCGAAATGTTTCTCTATACGAAACAGAACTCGATGACGAATGCGGTGATTTGGCCCCTGTGTTGCATGTACGATACGCTTAAGTGTGTAAATATAACCATAGCGATAGGCGGTAGGCGAACACTTATTTACGTGTATTTCTTATGGGAAGCCCAAAATCCGCGACGGAACACCGTGACGGCTAGCGGCGTGTCGCTAAATTAAAACTTATTCTAACTCCTTGGCGAAAACTGGTATAGTGTTGCCATCGCTTATCAATTTTTTTAACTCACCACTACACGGATGAAAAAGACTGTTTTTCATATGTTTGGCTATAAACATTATATGTTTGGAACACAAATTTTTAAACAAAATATTTTTGAGTGCAAGCATATAATGTTCATAAACTAGCATAACATGTTTGGGACATATATGTTAATATGTTAGAACATATTATGTTTGGGACATAAAATGTTTGTAAATATAATATGCTTGGATGCAAACATATATTAATTTAGAAATAGCCTATAAACATATATGTGTTTAGTAGCTTGGAGCGCTATTTAACAGGGAGCGATATTGAATTAAGTTGGTGGTTATTGCTTGTCATTACAAAATTAACATTTTATTTTTCCTTGGGCAATTGATCAGCTACTTCTTTGATCCTTACAAACTGTGTGGTCCGCTGTTCGAATCCCCGTCCGGCAAAAGGTAAAATTAAAATAAAATAAAAATCATAAAATTGAATAATTTCTTCTACAATGTTTGTATTACAGAAAAAGGTGCTAAGAACTAAAAAATCTCGTGGAAGCAGCGTTGCCAGAATTGTTTCACCAAAAACCGCTAGATTTGTCCAAAAAACTAGCCAAAAAAGCTAAAAAATTTAAAAAAATAGCTAGAAAAAAAGCTAAATTTTTTTGTATCAAAAGTCACATTTTTGATTGAAATTTAACAAACTTAAAGGCTTTATTTCACTTAAAATGCATATTATTTTAATTGTGTTCATTTTATTTCCATTTCTGTGAGACTGAAAGAAAATCTATGTCATATTAGCTCTGTTTGCATACTCGATACATTTTGATTACTACCACAAGTCCTTCATTTATATTTCCTAGTAAAAAACTTTTTTCCCGGTAAACTTGCAATTATCAGCTGGTTAATCGTCAACAAGTCCAATGTCGCATAGAACTGCATTAGAAAATATCAATATATTTCGTTTTAACTGAATTAATGATAAATTCGTGATCGTGTACACTCCACCTAATATTACCCAAGAGAATAAAACCCATTCTAATGGCCAGTTTCTTATCCTCCGATTAATTTTAACCGGTGGATAGACCTCCGGTTAGTAAATTTTTTGTATGGGATCAGCTGTTTTATCGACACGATAAATAATAACAAGACATTGAGAAACTGGCCCTAACTGTCTTGCAAGTTTATACTGAATAACTTTTATTCGAAAATTTCCCATACAAACCTATTGTCCAATTTTCGTAAATGTAAATCCATTCCATTAATAAATAGCAGATTTGTTTTGATCCTATCACTACGAATTTTTTATTGCATTTTTTTGATGTTAAAAAAATAATACCACATTCAAAACTTTATTTCCTTAATTATTTCTATGTTCTGTTCCAAAGACTTTGTACACTAATGATTTTGGTATTGATTCAGAGTCAAATTTGAATTTATTCGTTTTTTCAGCTTTTTCTTCATGAGCTATCACAGTGCTTTAAAAATGTGCTAACGACAACTTAAATTTCCAAATTCAGACTCGACTTTAAGTAGAAATTATTCTGTGTATACGTTTTTAAAATAAAATGTTGAAAAACCTCTTCTATTTTTGAACGCTATTTTGGTTTTTTTTTTTTTTTTTATTTTCATCTATGGATTAAACCCTTACAGACTAACAGTAATATATTACATTATATACATATTGTTTGTTAATGTATCAAGTATTTAATAATAATGTTATCTTTTTCTTTACATTGTATTTCTCTTCTGACAAATCAAGATGATAATAAAATTTATTGAATTCTTTACAAAGACGGCGAAGTGGATCGTTGTTTTCAAAGTTCGTTCGAAAGTATTCAATGTGGAGCAGTTCAAAGTTGCGGGTAGGTCTAAAGGGTACATTGAATGATATGCTGTTAATAAGGAAGTCAGATTTAAATCTTCCGTTAATTAAATCAACCATAAAACAGATATTCAGCATGGTACGTCTACTTTTCAGTGTAGGTAATTTGATGAGCGATAGTCTTTCTTTGTAAGACGGCAAGGTTTGAGGTGTCCACTTATTCCGACGTAAACAAAACAGTAAAAATTGTTTCTGAACAGATTCAATACGATTGCAATGAATTTGGTACTGTGGGTCCCAAATTACAGATCCATATTCCAGGATAGGACGCACAAGTGAAGTATATAAGTTTCTTGTAACAAATGGGTCAGAAAATTCCTTACTCCAGCGCTTGACAAATCCAAATGATCCATAGGCCTTATTTACAGTCATAGAAATGTGAGATCTAAAATTTAGCATGCGATCCAAAAGTATTCCAAGATCTTTAAAGGATTCAACAGTTTCAAGCGTTGTGCCATTCAAGTTATAATTCGTGTCGATATAATTTAATCTATAAAAAGAGATATGCTTGCATTTCCTTATGTTCAGTTCCATCATATTTGATGAGCACCATCTGTACATGCTATTCAGATCAGATTGGAGTAAGGATTGGTCATCACTATTCCGAATAACCTTTATAATTTTAACATCGTCAGCATACATGAGAGTGTAACCATATTTAATGGCTGATGGAAGGTCATTTATAAATAGGCAGAACAATAGAGGGCCAAGATGACTGCCTTGTGGAACACCAGAAGGCACATGTATTGATTTTGAAATAATGTTATCAAATACTACAAATTGTGTACGATTCTTTAGATAACTTTCAAACCAGGATACCATTAATTCACTGAAGCCCATGCGATGCAGTTTGTACAGTAAAAGTGAATGGTTTACTTTGTCAAACGCCTTACTAAAATCAGTATAAATGACATCAGTCTGTAAACGATCTCTAAAGCCTTCATTAACCATTGTAGTCAATTCCAAGATATTTGTTATGGTCGAACAAGATTTACGGAAGCCGTGTTGTTTAGGCGATAGAAGAGAGGAGACTTGATGATTCAAACTATCAGAAATAATTTTCTCCAACAGTTTTGGAATAGCACTTAATTTAGCAATGCCTCTATAATTCGTAATATCTGACTTGCTTCCATTTTTAAATAGCGGAATGATAAATGAATTCTTCCACAACGTAGGAAAGTGACCTGTGCGCAAAGATTCATTAAACAGAAATGACAGAGCAGTCGAAAGAGAATGAGCACAATATTTGAGGATGTTACTGGGAATCCCATCAGGGCCCGGGCGATATGAACATTTTATCTTTTCCATATAACTCATCACAATATCAGGAGAAATAAATGGAGTAGTGAATGTCGAGTATTCCTGTATCTTATATGGGTACGCATCAGATTGCTTGAAATCCTTATGGCAGTAAGTTGTTGCAAAGAACTTTGAAAACAAATTACATATAGATTCATTATCATCCCCTTCAACAGCACCATAGTGAAGGGTTCTTGGATACACATTTGATTGACGTTTAGAATTAACAAATCTGTAAAATGACTTTGGATTAAGCTTCAGTTCATTTTTAATTTTCGATAAATAATTGTTATAGGATTGTTTATTCCACAGGTTGTATTCTGAACGAGCAATTGAGTAGTTTGCATAGTCAGTCACAGATCCAGATTTTTTATACTTTTTATAAAGTTTATTCTTTCTATTTGTGGTCAAGATACAAAAACTCCACAAATGTAAAGACTATTTAATTAATTTTAAGAATTTTTTAGAATTGACCCTAGCCTTCTTTCATGAAAAGATACCCATTTTTAAGTTGAATCACTTAACTATAAGGACAAAACGATTTTATCGGCTTTTGGACAAGGAAAGCAGTTTACATAAGAGAAATGCACAAATGCTATTATAACCAAAATTCGCGTTCGTATTTTAAAGACATGAAATCTTTGGCCTCATGACAATATTTTTTCAGTGTACAAAGCAATTCACATCCACTATTTTAATTTAGTAATATCATAATAACTTTAGAATACGTATTAAAATAACATAAAAAGGATAAACGAGTCAAATGCTATTATTCCTAATAATTTACTGAAAGTTTATATAAGGAATTTGTATGGTAATAGTAGATTTAAAGTTTACGATAACTTTTATGAATACGAGGAAAAAACTTTACATCAAGGTGTATTTGCTGCAAAAATGCCCGCATAATGGCTGGAATAATTATTAAGGCTTCAATTGAGCTTTGAAATATGCGGAAAACCTTATTCAAGACTTAGATAAAAACGAAGTTTTATCCATATTTCAATAGGAACATGACGAAAATAAAAAAAAACCAAAAATAGCTAAAAGGGTCATGAAAAAAAGCCAGAAAAAAAGCTAAAAGCTAAATGCATTTTTTTCCCGCTAAACGTCTTCAAAAAAAGCCAAATCTAGCGGGAAAAAAGCTAAATTGGCAACGCTGCGTGGAAGTGAGAAAGATGTGGGGGAATATACAATTAGGCAGAAACAAAATGTTGAGAATTCAGGTCGAAAACCTATGTTGTTAGCACCTATATTACCTGTTTATTTTCATAATTCATTGTGATTGTAAATATATAAATAAATAAAATTTTGAGCACAATATTGTTTGGGAGAATTTTTTTTAAGCATATAATATTTTTGGGTGCAAAATGCTTCCAAACATATTATATGTTCATATAATAACATATTGTTTTTTAGAAGACAACATTATTGAATTTGGATGCAAAAATACAAAATGTTTGGAACTTAGACTACCCAAACATATATTGTTTAGACCAATATGCTTTCAAACATATTATATATTGGAAGAGATCAAACATATAAATGTTTGGGCAATACCCAAAAATGTATATGCTTGAAGCAAAATATGTTTGGGAGTATATGTTACAGAAGCGATTTTTTGTGAGGGTGTAGGAATTGCTGTTGCCTGGACACGTGTAGATTATTTTTTCTTGAAATAACTCAACAAATAACAAGCCATTGTATGTTTTTATTCAACTTCATTGTTTAATATTGTCAAAGCATGCTATATTGACAACAAAAAACGCTAGGAATCGTGAAAAAGGGAATTATTCGCCGTCAAGCTTATTGTATTTGCCGTTGCGGCAAAAATGTTTCGCCTACCGCCTATCGCTATGGTTATATTTACACACTAAGAGTCGCCTTAGCACATTGCACCAACGGCGGAGTTGGTATAACAACGTCTAACGATTATTTTAAGACTTTTCGTGGCCAAAGAAAAACGAATGCCGTTCATGAAATCGTGAACGCCCGTGGACGAAATCATGAACATTCCGTTTTCCGTTTCATTTTGCATCGTCCGTTCACGGTTGTGAAACGCAATTTTTTCTATTAGTGTACCTTTTTTCCCTTTTCGTTTTTAGTTCATAAAACTAACGTAGGTTATGTTAGGTTAGGTGGCAGCCCGATATATCAGGCTCACTTCGACTACTCAGTTTTGTGATACCACATTGGTGAACATCTCACTTATCACTGAGTGCTCCCCGATTCCATGTCAAGCTCACCAGCATTACTGAGGTGGTATAATCCACCGATGAAAAACTTTTTGGTGTTCGGTCGAAGCAGGAATCGAACCCACGATCTTGTGTATGCAAAGCGGACATGCTACCATTGCACCGCGGTGGCTAACGTACGTAAAAAATTAATAAGGTCAATGGAATTTTCTAAAATATATTAATTCCATGAACTAAAATTGAGTTAAATTGGATTTAGTTGCATAGAGGGTACACTTTTTTTGAGTGTAGTACAATTAAATAAAAACCCGAAAAAATCTATTCTATACAGCTAAACAAATTAATTGAAAATTGTAATTTTTGTAGTTTTTATTTTTTAATACGTACTAATACCCAATGTTTTAAAGTAAATCAAAAAGAATCTTTAAAGGATGGTAGTTATTTGAATTATCAACATCCCAGCGAAAAAATTTGGAAGTTGTTTCAAAAGTCTTTACGTAGAAGTAGAAATAAAGAAAAAGTTTAATATTTCATAGGTTTTTATTAATGAAGTTTGAAATGCTGAAAGCCGCCACATTCCCAAAAATTGTCCATAGCCGATTTAACTTTAGTTTAGTTCATGAAAATTAGTAGATTTTAGTTAAATTGTGCCAAATATGAAAAATGTTCGCTATTTTAATTATTTCTTGCTTACTTTAATAACATGAACTAAAAATTAAACAAAAAATAAACAAATGAAGTACTAAAATCAAAATTAGCATAAAATATTTCATATATTGTTTTAAATGAGTAAATTTTAATTTATATGTATTAATAAGTTTTTAGAGTCAATAAATTTATTCATATAGCGCTATGAACAACCCACCAGCAAAAAAATTTGAAAGTTCTTCCAAAGGCACAACTTTAAAAGCACTTCCAGAGTATGCACTCCCAATGATGTTCTTTATTTTAACTACCCAGGAAGTTATTTTCATTAAATTTTTTATAACATGCTTTTTTCATACTTTTAATGGGTAATTTTAACTCTTTTTGTTTCAAATAGGTTAAAAACAGATTAAGAATTCATAATATGGTACAAATCATTTAAATTTTGTTGAAAAAAATTCTAAATCCAATCTGAAAAAAATTTGAATTTTTGAAAATATTTAAGTTCAAACGTTTCAGACAAGCATTAGAATCCAGCAAAACAAGCGTTGCCTAAAAAGTAGTGAAAATGTTCTTTTTGGAATTGGCGCAGAAGCGATGAATTTAACATGGGCTTGTCATAGAGCGGATGTCCAGCATTTCAATAGTCGTTGCCCTGAATTTGCATCACTTCTTAAGGTGTGATTCGAATTCAGTGTTTTGGATGTGAATTAAAAAATTTTGTAATATTGTGCCAAATAAATAATTTTTATAATTTTTTTATGATTTTAAATGCTTTCTAATGCTTGTCTGAAACGTTTGATCTCAAATATTTTCAAAAATTCGCACATTTTCTAGACTGGATTTAGCTTTTTTTTCGACAAAATTTTAATAATTTGTACCACACGTAGAGAAGGAATATGATCACCTCAAACATGTTTCAAGAGCAAAATGTTATTTTTGTATGGTGACCATGTAACATGCTTGTCACTAAAATGTTATTTTCTCGTCAAATATATCCTGCTTGTCGAAATCAGATACATGATTTCCGAGAAAACAACATGGTTGCAAAAACCATGTTACATGGTCACCACCCAAAAATAACATTTGCTCTTAAAACATGTTTGAGGTGATCATATTCCTTCTCTGGGTGCATTTTATTAATTATTAACCTTTTTGAGGCAAAAATGTTAAAATTAATCATTAAAAATATGAAAAATCGAGTTATAAAAAATTTGAATTAAAAGAACTTCCTGTGTAGTTAAAATAAAGAACATCTTTGGGAGGACATTTTTGGAAGTGCTTTTAAAGTTGTGCATTTAGAACAACTTCCAAATGTTTTTGCTGGGAATTTTTAACTCAAATTTTTTCATTCAAAATATAAAATTTTCTTTAACAACAGATTTTATACATTATTAAAAAAATTGTTTGTATCATGTGGCAGTTATTAAAATATTTTTTTTTCTACAATAAAAATAAACCAAAAATCTAACGCAACATGAATACCACGGATAATTAAAAAAATACTTCCACTTTATGGAACAACTTCCAAATTTTTTTGCTGGCAATTTTTAACTCAAATTTTTTCATAGAAGCCCCTGTATAATTCATTACTTCTGATCTCATTTTGGGCCACTTCCAGATCCAAAAGGAAAATTTTCATTGATTTTTTGCTGGGTGTATAAATATAATCCCTTACTTAATGAGAGGTATTAGGCCATACCATTTGTTAGGGGGTGTATTTCAATGAAATGAGCTCTTACAAGAAACCACCAATTTGGAATATGTTATACTTGACACAGTATTGGTTCATTTGGAATATGTGATGTTTTTCATATAGCACTTGTTCCAGCATTGAATTTTAAGTGGTTTATATAAATTTATTAAAGAGTCAGGTACACAGTTCGCGTATATTTATGGATATTGTCGGAACATAATGATGTTTCTTTTATGTGAACACTTAATATGGATGGAAGCACTTTGACACACAAAATATGATTCGTTTGACACAGTGTTCTAACAACAACAAGAAAAACTATTTACAAGTACAATATTGTTTTTAAATAATAAACAATAATTTTTCCAACCCATATATAAAAGTATTTAGGAGTCAACTATACACCATACATTGAATGCTTGAGTTTAGACAACCCCAAATTTTAACGAGGATTGCAAAAACTTTCAAAATTTTTGACAATACCCGATGGTAGAGAATTAATTAATTCTGTATCTCAGAATACGAATTATATGTGGCAAAATAAGTTTTCTTTAAAATATATAAAGACTGATCTTTTATTGTTATATTGTTTTTGATTCTTTTACATTGTTTCTGTTATTTCTATTTTTTATGATTTATTTTCTTTTATTTTAAAAATGTTTAATAAAAACAAAATAATAAACAAGTACACACAAAAAAATTTTTTCTGATTCAATCACCAAATTAATTGATCCAATTAATTTTTTAATTGAAATGTCTTCAATCACGAAAATGATAGTATCAATCACAGTTTTAATTGGGCATAGAACAAATTCTTGATTAAAAAATTAATTGATTTTTTCAGCAAATTTCAATTAATTTTTTAATTGATTCAATTAAAAATTTAATTGATGTTGATTGCAAAACTCAGTTAATTTATTAATTAAAAAAGGTAACTATTTTTAATTACTTTCTGAATTGACTTAGAGTTTTTATTTGGATTAACAATTGATTGTTTGAAATACATTTTTAATTAAAAATTTAAAAAAAAATCAGCACTTTTTTAACTGAATTAGTCTTCCGAATTTGATTAAAAAGTTAATTGTATCAATTATTTTTTTAATTAAAAATTTTAAAATTTTCAATCATTGACTTAATTAACTTAATGTTTCTACTATGATTAAAAAGTTAATTGTATCAATTAATTTATTAATTGAAAACATTTTCAACTTCAATTAACTTTTTAATTGGAAATATGATGGTGATATTTTTTTCTGTGTAAGTAAAGTAGAAAGTCGGGCGAGGCCGACTATATCATACCCTAAACCACCCCTACTGAATTAGAAAACATAAGCATTTGTGGATTATCATTGGTATAGGTTTGGAAGATAAACCGCATTTCCATATTAAAGGATACATGTTTATGAAAGTCACATATCAAAATCTGAACAGAAATGTGTAATATTAGAATCTATAGTTGATTTTTCGAACATCCAATCCAAATTTGTGAAAATTCCAGCTATGCATATATATGGGGGCTAAATCTGAACCGATTTGTATCATATTTTCCAGATTTGGTTGATACACAGAAAAAAATATCACCAAAATATTTCCAATTAAAAAGTTAATTGAAGTTGAATGTTTTTTCAATTAATAAATTAATTGATACAATTAACTTTTTAATCAAGATAGAAACATTAAGTTAATTAAGTCAATGATTGAAAATTTTAAAATTTTTAATTAAAAAATTAATTGATACAATTAACTTTTTAATCAAATTCGGAAGACTAAGTCAGTTAAAAAAAGTGATGAATATTTCTTAATCCAAATAAAAACTCTAAGCCAATTCAGAAAGTAATTGAAAATAGTTACCTTTTTAAATAAAAAATTAATTGGGGTTTGCATTCAAAATCAATTAAATTTTTAATTGAATCAATTAAAAAATTAATTGAAAATTGCTAATGACATCAATTAATTTTTTAATCAAGAATTTTTTCTATGCCCAATTAAAACTGTGATTGATACTATCATTTTCGTGATTGAAGACATTTCAATTAAAAAATTAATTGGATCAATTAATTTCGTGATTGAATCTGAAATTTTTTTTTGTGTGTACTACAGAAAGTTACCTTTTGCAAAATTTGAGTAAGATTGGTTAATACATAAGGCTATTTTGGTCAAAAATAGAGTTATTAGGGTATATTTTTAAATATCGGACGATACATATGCTGGAAAAGAGGGTGGTGCCACTCCCACTATTAAAAATAGCTCTAGCGGCCATAGCAGCGGACCGACTGTCATGAAACTTTCCCAATGTTGTACTGGTAATCTGGTAATAATCCTTGGCTATACATGTCCTGCTAATAGACCGTGGCTATACTTGGTTATGATTGGGCGTGGCACCGCCCATTCAAACTTGGAACGGATATATCTCTTGAACTATTAGGGGTGTGAATATGAGATTTGGTATATATGTTGATCGTACAGTATGAGTTACATCCAAGGTGAAATAGGGCGGTGATACGCCCCCTTTTAAAAATTGTTCTGGCTCAGTCGAATTTTTTGTTTTTTTTGGAAAAATTAATACAATTTTGACATAGTAATTAATTTATTTGTATTATAATAACGTTGACGAAAGGGGTATTGTTGTATCATATGTGTAACTAAATTCGGGACCCAAAGCAGATATTAAATTTGGTTTAAAAATAGCTTGTTCCTTCATATCTACAAAGTAGGAAAAAATTTCATACATATGTTTTTATATTTATATCGTTTTATATTATAAGACATGTGTTTCTGATCTGCTATTTTAAAATATATGCCCAAAGTCATCAAACTCGAATGCATTGTCCTTCATATAATCATCGTCGTCATCTGTTTCATGATTTGTGCCTTCTGGTGCCACGTTCGTCAAAACTGAAGGCGAAACAAGTAGAAATATCACTGATTTTGGAAGTTGGTGGATTTTTTCTTTTTTGGCAATTTTGATTTACCATAGGATAGGATTGGATCTTAACTAAGTAGGAACCTATTTTATATGTCTCGATGGCAATCCTCTCGACTACATTTGCGAGAAAAATGTTCTCTGTAGTTCTTAAAATCTTTGTTTCGGACAACCCAGGAACCCAATTAGTTTTACATCATGCGAAAACGTCAGACGTTTTCGCATTTCAATACACAACACATAACGCATAATAACAAATACTCTTATCATTGTAATACTCTTATCACAGTTGCTAACGATATTTAAAAACAAGTATATACAGCACTAAGTTCGGCCGGGCCGAATCTTAAATACCCAAATATTAGGGTTGCCTTTGAAATTTCAGGAGGGCTTGAGGACTTTAGGACACTTCCCGAAGATAAATTTAAAGATTTCACCTATGAGGACTATATCAGATTCTGGATTTATAAGAACCATTTTTGTTTGACTTTTAGAAGAATCATTAACATCTCTTGTAAGTGTGCAAGAAAATTATAAAATAACGTCTTGATTTGAAATCTTAAATCTATAGAAGTAAAATCTGGAAATTTTACATTGAGTTTCAAGCAATTTTCATGATGAGGGTGCCTTCTATACTCTCAAGAAGTGAAGTCCGACTATATGGAGGCATTACCAAATGGACCGATAAAAACTTAATCCGATACACGTTTTTGTGAGCCTAAAATACCAGAATTTTTACAATTTCAGGCAAATCAGATAAAAACTACGGTTTCTAGAAACACAAGGAGTTAAATCGGGAGATCGTTCTTATGGGGGCTATACTAAAATATGGACTCACCATTTTCGGCACACCTCTTTATGACCCAAAAATACCTCTAGATTTCCAATTTCAGGCAAATAGGATAAAAACTTCGGATTCTAGAAGCCCAAGAAGTAAAATCGGGAAATCGGTTTATATGGGGGCTGTACCAAAATATGGACCGATACTCACCATTTTCGGCACACCTCTTTATGGTCCTAAAATACCCCTAGATTTCCAATTTCAGACAAATAGGATAAAAACTACGGTTTCTATAAGCCCAAGATACCAAATGGGGAGTCGTTTTATATGAGGACCATACCAAAACATGGACCGATACTCACAATTTTTGGCACACGTATTTGTGGTCCTACAATACCTCTAGATTTCCAATTTCGCGCAAATTGGATAAAAACTTCGATTTCTATAAGTCCAAGACCCCAAATCGGGAGGTCGGTTTATATGGGGACTATATCAAAACCTGGACCGATATAGCCCATCTTCGAACTTGACCTGCATTCAGACAAAAGACGAGTTTGTACAAAATTTCAGCACGATTGCTTCATTATTGAAGACTGTAGCGTGATTACAATAGACAGACAGACAGACGGACATCGTTATATCGTCTTAGAATTTCTCCCTGATCAAGAATATATATACTTTATATAGTCGGAAATCGATATTTCGATGTGTTACAAACGGAATTACAAACTTATTATACCCTCGTCACCATTCTATGGTGGTGGGTATAACAACAGTTATAACAAAAAAAAACGAAGAAAAAGCTAAGAAAAGACAAAAACTCGTGTTTTTTGCTTGGGTGACTATTTTCACATTTTAAAATATTTTTTCAAAATATTTATACACATTTTTTGTTTACACAATTTTTGTAGAACAACGCTAAAATACCAGAGGTTGAAGATTACATAGTGAAAATATTACTTTTGGCTTGCGAAATATTATATATTAGGCTCCGAAATATACCGAATTAACATAATGCAGCTTGACAAGTAAACAACATATGACATTAAAATTTTCAGTAGTGATGTAGAATTTTATATACTTTAATCTGACCCTAAGTTTTTTTATACCCTTCACCACTACTGTGGTACAGGGTATAATAAGTTTGTGCATTTGTATGTAACGCCAAGAAGGAATAATCATAGACCAACCTTTTAGTATACGGATCGGCTTAGAATTAAATTCTGAGTCGATTTAGCGATGTCACTGATCTGGTCATAACTGTGTATATCAACCGATATTCCTCAAATTCCGTACATTCGAATATTTTATGATTCTCGAAAAACTTGCAAAATATCAGCCAAATCGGTTCAGATTTAGATATAGCTCCCATATATAGCTTTCGCCCGATTTACACTCAATTGCCCTCAGAGGCCAATTTTTTGCTCCGATTTAGTTGAAATTTTGCATAGGGAATAGAAATAGCATTGTAACTATGCGTGCCAAATTTGGTTGAAATCGGTTCAGATTTGGATATATCTCCCATATATAGCTTTCGCCCGATTTACACTCATATGACCACAGAGGCCAATTTTTAACTCCGATTTAGTTGAAATTTTGCACAGGGAGTAGAATTAGCATTGTAGCTATGCGTGCCAAATTTGGATGATATCGGTTCAGATTTAGATATAGCTCCCATATATATGTTTTTCTGATTTCGACAAAAATGGTCAAAATACCAACATTTTCCTTGTTAAATCGCCACTGCTTAGTTGTAAGTTGTAAAAATGACTCTAATTTTCCTAAACTTCTAATACATATATATCGAGTGATAAATCATAAATAAACTTTTGCGAAGTTTCCTTAAAATTGCTTCAGATTTAAATGTTTCCCATATTTTTTTACTAACATTGTGTTCCACCCTAGTGCATTAGCCGACATAAATTTTGAGTCTATAGATTTTGTAGAAGTCTATCAAATTCTGTCCAGATCGAGTGATATTTAAATGTATGTATTTGGGACAAACCTTTATATATAGCATCCAACACGTTTGACGAATGTGATATGGTATCGAAAATTTAGATCTACTAAGTGGTGCAGGGTATAATATAGTCGGCCCCGCCCGACTTTAGATTTTCCTTACTTGTTCATTTTAAAATATTTTTTCAAAATATTTATACACATTTTTTGTTTACACAATTTTTGTAGAACAACGCTAAAATACCAGAGGTTGAAGATTCCATTGTGAAAATATTACTTTTGGCTTGCGAAATATTATATATTAGGCTCCGAAATATACCGAATTTCAAAAAAAAAAAAACAAGTAAGTAAAGTCTAAAGTCGGGCGGGGCCGACAATATTATACACTTCACCCCTATGTTGGCCATAATTTGTGTTACCATCTCAACTACTTCACATTTGCTGGAAGCTATATAAAGGCGACTATTTTTTACTTCTACAAAATCTCTAGGATTAAAATCTAAATCGGCTAAAGCTATCCAGTTAATAGGAGGAAACTTCCATTGAAAATGGGTCTAAAATGTGTAACAGTCTACCATATTTCCCCAACTCTGGTGTATGTATATATGGGAGATATATATAATATGAACCGATTTTGACTAAATTTGACATGTATAGTTAGAATAATAATTCTGCGATCTATGCGAAATCACGCAAATGGGAGTATAACTTTAGCCCCCTGGTCATATGAGTGCAAATCGGACGGAAGATATATATGGGAGCCATATCTAAATCTGAACCGATTTCAACCAAATTGGGCACAATTACCGATGCTACTAAACATACTCCTTGTGCGAAATTTGAAGCAAATCACGGCAAAACCCTGGATTTTGAGGAGCTATATCTAAATCTGAATCGATTTTGACCATATTTGGCACATACAATAGTATCGTTAAAAGTACCGCTTGTACAAAATTTGAAGTAAATCAGGGCAGAACTCTGGCTTTTGAGACCATATAAGTCCAAATCGGGCGAAAGATATATATGTGAGCTATATCTAAATCTGAACCGATTTTAACAAAATTTGACACACTTAACAATACTATTAAATGTACCCCTTGTGCAAAATTTGAAGCCAATCACGGCAAAACTCTGGCTTTTGTGGCCATATAAGTTCAAATCGGACGAAAGATATATATGGAAGCTATATCTAAATTTGAACCGATTTCAATCAAATTTAGCAAGCATTGGTAGAATATCAATTCTACCCTTTGTGCAAAAATTCACGAAGATCGGTAGTAAACTTTGGCTTCTGTGGTCATATGAGTCTAAATCGGACGAAAGATATATATGGGAGCTATATCTAAATCTGAACCGATTTGGCTGATATTTTGCAGGATTTTCGAGATTCATAAAATATTTGGATGTACAGTATTTCAAGAAAATCGGTTGATAAACACGCTAACTATGACCAAATCGGGGATAAATATATATGGCAGCTATATCTAAATCTGAACGGATTTTTTCCAAAACCAATAGCGATTGTCTCTGTCCGAAGAAACGGCCCTATGCCAAATTTGAGGACGATCGGACTTAAATTGCGAGCTGTACTTTGTGCACAAAATTACATATACAGACAGACGGACAGACAGACAGACGGACATCGCTAAATCGACTCAGAATTTAATTCTAAGCCGATCGGTATACTAAAAGATGGGTCTATGACCACTATTTCTTGGAGTTACATACAAATGCACAAACGTATTATACCCTGTACCACAGTAGTGGTGAAGGGTATAAAAACACTACTTTGCGCGAATAGCTCAAAAATTGTTTAACTTTAACATAATGCAGCTTGACAAGTAAACAACATATGACATTGAAATTTTCAGTAGTGATGTAGAATTTTATATAATTTAATCTGACCCTAAGTATTTTTCAAAAAACAAAAATTTAATTTTTCAATTAATCTCCATTTTTTCGATCTTGCCCCTCTGTGCGACGTGCAACTTTATTCAACATGCAATCTGAATTCCATTGCGTTTTAACGCAGATCTCAAAAAACTGTTTAATATTTAACCCTAATAAGTCGAAAGCAATTATAATCCGTCAACATTTACCTCGAAGCCACTCAAATTGAAATTGTAGACAAAGCAAAGAATTTTGGTGTAATATTTAATAAGACTCTTACTGTAATATTTAATAAGTCTGACCATACTGCTTCGACCTGTGGGAAAGTATATTCAATGCGTAGAAATCTGTAGAGTACACCATTGAATATTAGAATACTGTTAGTAAAAAGCTCGTATTACCTATTTTCCGGTACGCTTCTGAAGTTTTCGCTGATATGATACAACTGACAAAAGAAAGCTTCAAACTACTTTTAACAATGTAGTACGATATGTTTTTGGTTTAAAAAGATCTGACAGAGTCTCACAATACTCATTACTGATTCTAAAACTGTCATTGGAAAAATACCTAATTTGTAGATCTTTAGTATTGTTATATAAAATAATCTAAACCTGTAAACCATCATCATATCGCACATCGTCGTCACTCATCGGAAAGACATTTCTTTATTGTTTCTCTGGATTCAGCTCCCGAATGTACCTCAAGTAATATCTGATACGAAACGATTCAAGAGAAATATTCTGGAATATTATTCACTCATGTGAAATATTTCAAACTAGGGGAAACTACACTTTTGTCCACATTGATATGATATATTTTAAAATATTGTTATATATTTATATTACTTTAATTTTAATTTTAATTCAATTAAAACATATTAATAACACTACAATAATAATTGAACTATGTTAGGTTAGGTTAGGTTAGGTTAGGTTAGGTGGCAGCCCGATGTATCAGGCTCACTTAGACTATTCAGTACATTGTGATACCACATTGGTGAACTTCTCTCTAATCACTGAGTGCTGCCCGATTCCATGTTAAGCTCAATGACAAGGGACCTCCTTTTTATAGCCGAGTCCGAACGGCGTTCCACATTGCAGTGGAACCACTTAGAGAAGCTTTGAAACCCTCAGAAATGTCACCAGCATTTCTGAGGTGGGATAATCCACCGCTGAAAAACTTTTTGGTGTTCGGTCGAAGCGGAATCAAACCCACGACCTTGTGTATGCAAGGCGGGCATGCTAACCATGTTACTCCAGTAATATAATTTATAAGATGATATTTATAATTTATAAGATGATATTTTCTAACTCTGAACCGATTTGGATGATATTTGGTAGGTTTGGTTGATAGGCTTTTTTGGTCAAAAGTAGAGTTACAAGGGCGGTTCGGACACTTCTTAGCCTATCAATGAACGAGAATAGTTAGTTTTTCAAAAATATTTCTATTTTTTAATATAATCTCCTGAAACTTCAATACACTTAGTCCAACGTTTTTCTAGCAATTCTATCCCTTGATCAAAATAGTTTTCCTCAAGGTCTTCAAAATATTGGTTTACAATTGTAATTGCATCTTCATTTGAGGTAAAACGCCTGCCAGCAAGAAATTTTTTTAGATTTGGGAACAAGTAAAAATCACTGGGAGCTAAATCAGGAGAATAAGGTGGGTGGTCAAGCAACTCGTACTTTAATTCGTTAATTTTAGTCATTGTTAAAACACTCTTGTGCGCTTGTGCGTTGTCTTGATGAAAAATTATTTTTTTTTTTTTGTTGTAAGCCATAACGATTTTCTCGAATATGTACATTAAATTGATCCAAAAGGTTGCAATAGTACTCTGAATTTATTGTTTTACCCTTTTTCAGATACTCGTAGTCAATCAATAAAATAACAGGTTGTCTGATAAGTCCCCGGTCTGACACATAGATGGCATCGCTAGTATTAAACGCATATTATTTTTATATAGTACCAACCTTCAAATGATTCGTGTCAAAATTTGACGTCTGTAAGTCAATTAGTTTGTGAGATAGAGCGTCTTTTGTAAAGCAACTTTTGTTATTGTGTAAAAATGGAAAAAATGAATTTCGTGTTTTGATAAAATACTGTTTTCTGAAGGGAAAAAATACGGTGGAAGCAAAAACTTGGCTTGATAATGAGTTTCCGGACTCTGCCCCAGGGAAATCAACAATAATTGATTGGTATGCAAAATTCAAGCGTGGTGAAATGAGCACGGAGGAAGTTGGACACCCGAAAGAGGTGGTTACCGACGAAAACATCAAAAAAAAATCCACAAAATGATTTTGAATGAACGTAAAATGAAGTTGATCGAGATAGCAGAGGCCTTAAAGATATCAAAGGAACGTGTTGGTCATATCATTCACCAATATTTGGATATTTGGAAGCTCTGTGCAAAATGGGTGCCACGCGAGCTCACATTTGACCAAAAACATCAACGTGTTGATGATTCTGAACGGCGTTTGCAGCTGTTAACTCGTAATACACCCGAGTTTTTCCGTCGATATGTGACAATGTATGAGACATGGCTCCATTATTACACTCCTGAGTCCAATCAACAGTCGACTGAGTGGACAGCGACCGGTGAACCGTCTCCGAAGCGTGGAAAGACTCAAAAGTCCGCTGGAAAAGTAATGGCCTCTGTTTTTTGGGATGCGCATTAGATAAGGTCACGGCCTAAAGGAAAAAAAAAAGTTGATGCGGTCACCCCCCAGTTTTGTAGCATATTCGAAGACAATTTCAGAACACCAAAACTTTTTTTTCCGTGCACCCTACGACCCCCCGAAATACAATTTATTGTGCTGTGTCGTCATTTGAAGTCCGATCGAAAAGAAACGCATATCGTTGTTCGTGGTTGATCAGGTGCATAATTTCGTGCATTGGTCATTTTTGACTCCGACGTCAAATTTGATTTTTAATTTTTTTATTTCGCTTCGTATACCCCTATGATGCCCATTTCTTATAACCATTATAAAGATCTTAACGAAATATGAAACTTTTGCTTTTGAAGTATTCATAAACAAAAAAGTTACAGAGATTTTAAAAAGTCAATAGGTCACCCTACACACCACCAAATAGTTTTTGTTGTGTTGTCATGATGTCCGATCGAAACCACATGCACATCGTTATTCATATCTACGAATTTGATTTATAAGGCATTTAGAACACAAAACCTGTTTATCTGTAAATTTCTAACGGTACCTTTGTATACATACTCGTTGTTTGCACTACGGCATTTTCTGTGTTATGCAAAGTTCATGTGTTTTTGCTTGAACAATTTGAGAGCCTACTGTTTTAAAATTCTAACAATCACTTTCGCTACATGATTTTTTAAGTCTGTCCATATTTTTGTGAGAGAAGGCTGTTGTTTTCACTTTTTTCAAATACTATCAACCGCCTTCTCTCACAAAAATCCAAAAGGCTGCAATAGTACTCTGAATTTATTCTTTTATCCTTTTGCAGATAGTCAATCAATAAAATACCTTTGAAGTCCCAAAAAACCGTTGCCATAACCTTACTAGCCCATTGAATAGTTTTTGCCTCCTTTGGGGCATTTCCTCCAACTTCAGTCCATTGTTTGGATTGTTCTTTTGTCTCTGGAGTGGTGAATCCATGTCTCATCAACAGTTATGAAACGACGCTTAAAATCCATTTTATTTCGCTTAAAGCGATCCAAACTAGCTTGAGAAATGTTCATTCTTATGCCTTTTTGATCGACTGTTAACAAATGCGGCACCCATCTTGCAGAAAGCTTTTTCATCTGTAGTTCTTCATGCAAAATTAAATGGACTGGATCATTAGCAATTTCACGCACTTTTATTCGTCGATCATTTAATACCATATCATGCACTTTGGCTACAATTTCTGTTGTTGTTGCTGTTTTAGGACGTCCACTACTTGGTTCATCTTCTATGCTTGTACGACCACGTTTAAATTCAGCAACCCAATTTTTTACTGTTGCATATGAAGGTGCACTTTCACCTAACACATTCACCATATCATTATGAATTTCTTGTCCCGATAAACCTTTTTTTTTTTTGTAAATATTTAATGACAGCACGCATTTCTAATTTTTCCATTGTAAAAAATTGCGGAAACTTTCCACAGAATGGTCGAATTTTAAATAAAGCTCCGACGTGTGGAAATATCGCCCGAATTGGCCAAATAATATATCACAACCCACAATTGACCACATATCTTGGCGAGATTTAACCAATATCCTTGTAAAATCGCCAACTGCTGAGTAGCAAAAATTGTAAATATTACTCAAGTTGTCCTATATCTCGAATACATATGTATCGCCCGATAAATCATAAATGCTCTTTTGTACAATTGCATCAAAATTGCTCTAGATTTATATTTCCCATATATATACCATTCACCACTACTGTGGAACAGGGTATAATAAGTTTGTGCATTTGTATGTAACGCCAAGAAGTCTGAGTCCCATCGTTTAGTATACCAATCGTCTTAGAATTAAATTCTGAGTCGATTTAGCGATGTCCGTCTGTCTGTCTGTCCGACCGTCTGTCTGTATATGTAATTTTGTGTGCAAAGTACAGCTCGCAGTTTAAGTCCGATCGTCCTCAAATTTGTCACAGAGATTTTGAAAAAAAATCGGTTCAGATATATTCATCACCGATCTGGTCATAATTAACGTATTTATCAACGTATTTTCTCAAAATTTCGGGCAGCCAAATGTTTTGGGGCTTTCGTAAGATATGCAAAATATCAGCCAAATCGGTTGAGATTTAGATATAGCTCCCATATATATTTTTTCCGATTTGCACTTATATGGTTTAAAAAGCCAGAGTTTTGCTCTGATTTGCTTCAAGTTTTGCACAAGGAGTACGTTTAATAGTATCATTAAGTGTGTCAAATTTGGTTGAAATCGGTTCAGATTTAGATATAGCTCCCATATATATCTTTCGTCCGATTTGCACTTATATGGCCTCAAAAGCTAGAGTTTTGCCCCGAGTTGCTTCAAATTTTGCATAACAAGTACGTTCAATACTATCGTTAAGTTTGCCAAATTTGATTCAAATCGGTTCAGATTTTGAAATAGCTGCCATATATATCTTTCGTCCGATTTGCACTTATATGGCTTCCAAAGCCAGAGTTTTGCCCTAATTTCCTTAAAATTTTGCAAAAGAAATACGTTTAATAGTATCATTTAGTGTGCCAAATCAGATTTAGATATAGCTCTTATATATCTTTCGCCCGATTCGCCCAACATTTAGTTGGTTTAACAAACGAATGAAATCATATTGGCTGTGATTGCCAATTAGACTGTTAATGTGCCCAAATATAGTAATCCAAACAATTTTATGTACAGTTGTTCCAAACAAGAGTTGGTTGCTTCAACAAATTGTGTCGGTTATATTCTGATAATAGATGGGACCAAATAATTCGGTTGGCAAAAAAATTGGTTAACACAACAAATTTGTTTTCAGTATGTAGAGAGATACAGAAGTTGATCAGGAATGGTCTATTTAAATTTAAGAGCTATAGACAAAATATCTTTAACATCACATACTTTTCAATGCCTCCAATTAAAATAAAATTCACATACTTATTCAAGTTTCTACATGCCAATATAACAATATCAAACAATGACCTTTGGCGGAGAACAAAAATACATATATTTTGCAAATTGCATTAAGTTGATTTATACCGCAATTGGAAATTGTCATAAATTTTCCCATTTTCCCATAATCACTGACATATACTCAAACGAATGAAGGTAATTGCAAACAAGTTCACATCTTAATTAAATGCATGACAAACAGTGAAAGCAATTCGAATTATTCTCCTTGGTTCAAGTGGATACTCTAATCTCATAATAAAAGTGTAATTAGGAAATTTGTTGGGGTAAAACTATTCCATGAAGACATTCATTGCATTTGTGAGCTAAGGCGAACTTAATCTTTGAGCAGATTAAACAACGCAGCTTTGTGTGTGAAAAAGTTTTTGTTTTGAAGAAATATTTGCAAAAACTTTGCGTTTTCATGCCTTCCAAATACACCACATAAATTTTAATTATCTTCATTAGCCATTATAAAATAAGGACATACAAACGCAAAGATTGTAAAGAATATAGCAATGTTCATAACAATAGCACTATAAGTCGAATACAAGAAATGGACAATGGGTTCGTATATGGAAATGCAGCTTTAACACGGAAATAAAACACTTTTGGAAACCGAGTGTTTTTTGTTGCATTTCTCTGTCTCCCCGAAATGGTCAAACTTTCATCACAAAAAAAATGTTTATTACAAAACATTTACCAATTTTACCAAAACAAACATTTGAAGTGTAAATTCAAACTGCGAAAAGAATGCTCTAGAATATCGATACCATTACAGATTTTTTTTAACTCGCAAAAACTAGGAAATTTTAGGCAAACCAACTTTCGGATTCTTTGATGGTCATAATGAAATTGCCCTATTAAAAAATTGAGCATTGAAGTAAGGAAACATTTACGTACTTGATTCTAGCACATACATTTTCACTCATTCATTTTTTTTCAGTTTTTTCTTCATGTGCTATCAAAGTCCTTTAAAAACATGTTAACGACATCTTAAATTTCTATATTCAGACTCGACTTTAGGTAAAAATTGTTTCAAGTAAAACGCGTGTTTAAAATAAAATATTGAAAAACATCTCCTACTTTTGAACGCTTGTTTGTAGTCAAAATGTAAAAGTCAACAAATTTAAAGACGATTTCATTAAATTTGACAAATTTTTTGTAACTAGTAAAGCCAAGTTGACCTTAGTCAAACAAAATTTCCTTTTTTGTAAAGATATCGATTTTTAAGACGAATCGCTTAACTTTCAACAAAACAACTTCATTGAAAAGTGTATACTCTTTTGTACAAGAAAAAAACCTTTATATCAGCGAAATGCGTCTCCTATGATAAGCATAAATCGCATTCGTATTTTAAGGACATGAAATCGTTTGCCTCACGACAGTAGTTTTTTTTCAGTGTTATGACTGATGTCCTTTACGAGATGTGAAATCATTTGCTGTAGACAAAATCTTTCTTTTATCGCTAAACATATTCGTTTGGGGAATACGCCAGTTTGCTTGAATACGAAGTATATTATGTAATTTGGTATGGGGTTTCTAACAAAGTAAACTTTTTGCCCTGTGAATGCGGGGGTTTTGAGAAATGACCTCTAAAGGGTCATTCAAAAATTTATTAAATCTCAGTCATATCAAACTCAGAAAATTGTATAAAAATATATAATAAAGTTTATGATATATAACAAAAATCTAAATTTTAACCACTACAGCAATTAAAATTTAAATCGGCTAACGTAAGGCCGTAGCCAGGATTTTAATTCGGGGGGTTCAACTTTAAAAAAAAATATTCATATAATCTCATGTGTAGAAAATTTTATTTATGTATAGGTATGTATACAATATCTTTATAATATTAAATTGAGCCGACGGGCTTTTTGGGTAGCAAATAAATCAATGACTTCTTTAGTCGGCACACTTATTCGGCGATGAACCGAAATTAATGTCAATCCATTGAGTCTACTCTCGCTAGTCGAATTTCTAAGATACGTCTTTAATCTCTTCATTGTTGAAAATGAACGTTCGGATGAGCAGGGATGGAAAATGCAGTACTATAGTACTTTTTTCAATACTTTTTCACCCCGGTCAGTACCGTAGTACCCCCGCGAAGGATTTAGTACCTTTTGTGTAGACATTTTTGAGTCGATATTTATGGTACAATGGCTTTGACAAAATATTTTAATATTTTGAGAAAGTTTTTATCAACCTTATTTGCTAATAGTCTTTTACAAATATGGCAAAACAGACATGTTCATGTGGGAAGAAAATCTCGATTTTGTAAAAGACATAGTCAAAAAGAGGATTTTATTGAACTTCAAGAATGTTTTAGTCGAAAAAAGAATGCGATTCTATATTATCGATTTTTTATTTCGGTAGAAAATGTTGTCAAAATTTTATTTCTATATAGAATTTTTGCAAAATTTTATTTTTATAGAAAATTTTATCAAAATTTTATTTCAATTGAAAATTTTGTAAAAATTTTATTTCTATAGGAAATTTTTGCAAAATTTTATTTCTATAGAAAAAAATTTGCAAAATTTTATTTCTATAGAAAATTTTTGCAAAATTTTATTTATATAGAAAATTTTGTCAAAATTTTATTTTCTTTAAAATTCAGTCTCTTGACAATAATCTTCCAGTGAAATTTTTGTTGAAATTTAGTAAAAAGTACCTTTCCGCTCAAAAAATACCTTTTTTGTACATTCTTAAAAATTGTATTTTCCATCCCTGAGTAACTGGCAAAGTGACCAAGATTTTTAAAAGAATATGCACGTTTGGAAATATCTCTTTATTGCACTCTCCAAGTGCTTCCATCGCTGAATTAGGCAGGTTCTTTTCGCAGTTTTGTGCCATTTCACACACAAAAAAAGATTTTCTGATTCAATCACGAAATTAATTGATCCAATTAATTTTTTAATTGAAATGTCTTCAATCACAGAAATGATAGTATCAATTAACAAATTAATTGACAGTCAATTAAAAAATTATTTGATCCAATTAAATATTTAATTGATACTATTAATTTGTGTGATCGATTTTTATTTCAATTAAAAAATTTGTTGAATCAATTAAATTTTTAATTGAATATTTTTTAAAACTCAATTAAGATTTTAATTGGAAACATTTTCGTGAAATTTTTTTGTTGTTGCTATGGCCAAACAAAGCGAGTCATATTCACAAAAAGAACAACAAACACACAAAAAGCAGAAAGACATTTTCCAAAAATTAAATTTGTGGTGCGAGAACAAAAACAATTTGTTTTTTTTTCGACCGTCGTTTGACGGGCTTTTCAACTAGTATTCTATGATTTGTGCGAGTTTTATAGGTAAGCGTTTTTCAAAATAAAACCTCCAGCTTTTCTTCAACATCTTCGATAAGATTTTTCTATGCAGCTAAAAATATATATTTTTTTATATAAAAATATTCATTCATTTCGGGGGAGGTTTGACCCCCCTCATCCCCCCCCTGAATACGGCCTTGGGCTAACGCCCTGGGAAGAAACAAGTATGGTAAGTCTAAAGTCGGGCGGGACCGACTATATTATACCCTGCACCACTTTGTAGATCCACACTTTGGATACCATATCAAATGCGCCAAATATGTTGGGTGCTATATATAAATTTGTTTTTTTTTTCGACCGTCGTTTGACGGGCTTTTCAACTAGTATTCTATGATTTGTGCAAGTTTTATAGGTAAGCGTTTTTCAAAATAAAACCTCCAGCTTTTCTTCAACATCTTCAATAAGATTTTTCTATACAGCTAAAAATATATATTTATTTATATAAAAATATTCATTCATTTCGGGGGGGTTTGATCCCCCTCATCCCCCCTGAATACGGCCTTGGGCTAACGCCCTGGGAAGAAACAAGTATGGTAAGTCTAAAGTCGGGCGGGACCGACTATATTATACCCTGCACCACTTTGTAGATCCACACATTGGATACCATATCAAATGCGCCAAATATGTTGGGTGCTATATATAAAGGTTTTTCTTCCCCTGTACATACATTCAAATCTGATTCGATCTGGATAAAATTTGTTAGACTTCTAAAAAACTGGACCGACTATATTATAACCTTCACCACTAGGTAGACAACATTTTTGATACCATCTCAACTCCTTCAAATTTAAAGGTTTAGATTCGCATTTAAATCAGAACCGATTTGGAGAAACATTTTTAAACTTCTACAAAATCTCTAGACTTTTAATTTAAATCAGCTAACGCCCTAAGACGAAACACAATTAAGTAAAACAAGTATATACAGCAGTAAATTCGGCAGGGCCGAATCTTAAATACCCACCACCATGAATCAAATATTATAGTTTCCTTTGAAATTTCAGAGGTTTTGATGACAGATACCAAGCAGAGCAGTTCAACTAGTACACTTCCCGAAGATAAATTTAAAGATTTTACCTATGAAGACTATATCAGATTCCGGATTTATTAGAACCATTAACATCTCTTGTAAGTGTGCAAGAAAATGATTAAATAGCGCCTTGATTTGAAATTTAAAATCTGTAGATTTTCACCTCCATTATTTAGATGATTACGGAAAGTAAAAAAATTGCTTGAAAATGTACTTTCAGTTTCAAGCAATTTTCATGTTCAGTGCGCCTTCTAAACCCTGACCGATAAAAACAAAATCCGATACACGTTTTTGTGAGTCTAAAGTACCAGTCCATACAAAAAAAATTATTTCTGATTCAATCACGAAATTAAGTGATCCAATTAATTTATTAATTGAAATTTCTTCCAAGTCAATTAAAAAATTAATTGATCCAATTAAAAAGTTAATTGATACTATTAATTTTTGTGATTGATTTTTGTTTCTATTAAAAAATTGTTGAATCTTTTAATAGAATAATTTTTAAAACTCAAGACTTGAATTGGAAAAATTTTCGCGAAATTTTTTTCTGTATATATTTCCAATTTCAAGCCAATCGGATAAAAACTACGGTTTCTAGAAACCCAAGGAGTTAAATCGGGAGATCTGTCTTATGGGGGCTATACTAAAACATGGACCGTTTTCGGCATACCTCTTATGCTCCTAAAATACTTGTAGATTTCAAATTTCAGACAAATTGGATAAAAACTAAGATTTCTAGAATCCCAAACAATAAAATCAATTCTTGCACACCTATTTATAGTCCTAAAAAACCACTTCGATTTCTACAAACCCAAATGTAAAATCGGATGATCGGTCTATATAGGGGCTATACGAAAACATTGGCCGATACTCACCGTTTTCAGCGGTCGTAAAATAATTCTAGTTTTCAAATTTCGTGCATATTGGATAAAAACTACGGTTTCTATAAGCCCAAGAAATAAAATCGGGAGATCGGTCTATATACCAAAACATGGACCAATACACGCCATTTTCGGCACACGTATTTGTGGTCCTACAATACCTCTAAATTTCCAATTTCCGCAAATTGGATAAAAACCACGGTTTCTATAAGCCCAAGATGTAAAATCTGGAGATCGGTCTATACGGGGCTATACCAAAACATGGACCGAAACTCACCATTTTTGACACACCGATAGATTTCAAATTTCACGCGAATTGGATAAAAACTACGGATTCTATAAGTCCAAGAAGTAAAATCGGAAGATCGGTCTATATGAGGGATATACCAAAACAGAGACCGATACTCATCATTTTTGGCACATCTCTTTATGGTTCTAAAATACCTCTAGATTTTCAATTTCATGTAAATTTGATAAAAACTACTGATTCTAGAAGCCGAAGAAGTACAATCGGGAGATCGGTCTATATGGGGGCTATACCAAAACATGGACCGATACTCACCATTTTTGGCACAACTTTTTATAGTACTAAAATATCTCTAGGTTTCAAATTTCATGCAAATTTAATAAAAACTACGGATTCTAGAAGCCCAAGAAGTGAAATCGGGAGATCGGTCTATATGGGGGCTATACCAAAACATTGACCGATACTCACCATTTTTGGCACACCTCATTATGGTCCTAAAATACCTCTAGATTTCAAATGTTAGGCAAATTGGATAAAAACTACGGTTTCTATAAGCCCAAGACCCCAAATCGGTAGGTCGGTTTATATGGGGACTACATCAAAACCTAGACCGATATAGCCCATCTTCGAACTTGACCTGCCTGCAGACAAAAGACAAGTTTGTGCAAAATTTCAGCACGATTGCTTCATTATTTAAGACTGTAGTATGATTACAATAGACAAACAGTCAGCCAGACGGACATGGTTATATCGTCTTAGAATTTCTCCCTGATCAAGAAAATATATACTGTATATAGTCGGAAATCGATATTTCGATGTGTTACAAACGGAATGACAAACTTATTATACCCCCGTCACCATTCTATGGTGGTGGGCATAAAAATATGGGAAATATAAAGGTAACGCCATTTTATTGCACAAAAGATCATTTTTCATTTATCCGACGATACACATGTATTGAAGGTATAGGACAATTTGAGGAATTTTTAGTTTTGCTCCTTAGCAGTGGTGAGTTCACAAGGATATTGGCTAAATTTCACCAAGATATGTGGTCAATTGTCGGGTTTGTGACAATATTTGGCCACATCGAGCGACATTTACACAGCCAGAACCTTATCTAAATCTTCTATGGAAAGTATGGGGACAACTTCATTGACGTTGCATAGTGGTTCCAAATCGTTTATTTAAATAATTGTGTATCTTTTGAACGAATAAAGATATCAACATAATTTTTTCTGTGTGTGAAAGCTGAAGTATTTTCCCCAAATTTTTTTTCCTGGCCTCTAAATTTGCAAATTTTTGACAAAGTGGGGTTAGTATTTTGAACTATAAGTTCCGATTTTGAGTGGATTCGTAATTTTTAGATATAGCTCCCATATATATGTACCGCCCGATTTGAAAAAATTTGTCCCTAAAAACCTTTTTTTGACCATAGAGGCCTCATTTATTAACTGATCGTACTCGAATTTTGCACATGGTAATCTTTTGTGGCATCAATCATACCTACAAAAGATTATAAAACTTAGTTCAGATTTAGATATAGCTCCAATATATATGCATCGCTCGATTTTCCCAAATTTGGCCATAATACTCATATTTATTAACCAATGTTACCCAAATTTTGATGTACTAGCTGATCGTATTTAGACTTACATGTAGCTCCTATATAATATATTGCCCGATTTTTACAAATTTGGATTTATTACCTACAAGTAATTGAGTGATTTCCCCTTTTTATACCCTCCACCATAGGATGGGGGTATATTAACTTTGTCATTCCATTTGTAACACATCGAAATATTGCTCTAAGACCCCATAAAGTATATATATTCTGGGTCGTTGTGAAATTCTGAGTCGATCTGAGCATGTCCGTCCGTCCGTCTGTTGAAATCACGCTAACTTTCGAACGAAACAAGCTATCGACTTGAAACTAGGCACAAGTAGTTGTTTTCGACGTAGGTCGGATGGTATTGCAAATGGGCCATATCGGTCCACTTTTACGTATAGCCCTCATATAAACGGACCCCCAAATTTGGCTTTCAGACCCCCTAAGAGAAGCAAATTTCATCCGATCGGGCTGAAATTTGGTACATGGTGTTAGTATATGGTCTCTAACAACCATGCAAAAATTGGTCCACATCGGTCCATAATTATATATAGCCCCCATATAAACCGATCCCCCGATTTGGCTTTCAGAGCCTCTAAGAGAAACAAATTTCCTCCGATCCGGCTGAAATTTGGTACATGGTGTTCGTATATGGTCTCTAACAACCATGCAAAAATTGGTCCACATCGGTCAATAATTATATATAGCCCCCATATAAACCGATCCCCCGATTTGGCTTTCGGAGCCTCTAAGAGAAAAAAATTTTATCCGATCCGGCTGAAATTTGGTACATGGTGTTGATATATGGTCTCTAACAACCATGCAAAAATTGGTCTACATCGGTCCTTACTTATATATAGCCCTCATATAAACCGATCCCCAGATTTGGCTTGCGGAGCCTCTAAGAGAAGCAAATTTCATTCGATTTAGCTGAAATTTGGTACATGGTGTTCGTATATGGTCTCTAATAACCATGCAAAAATTGGTCCACATCGGTCCATAATTATATATAGCCCCCGTGCAAAAGTCCATATCGATTCGTAATTATTTGTAGACTTACCTATATATACCTTTTTAGACGTATGGACTAACTCACAATTTAGAAAACGATGTTAAGAAGATTTAAGACACCACAACCCAAGTAATTCGATTGTGTATAACAGTCTTTCGTAGAAGTTTCTACACATAAGATTCGGCCTGGCCTAACTTACGGCCGTTAATACTTGTTTTAATTCACATTCAAAACACTGAATGTGATCACACCTTAAGAAGTGAAGTAATTTTTTAATTAAACTCTGACTAAACAAAATAATAAAGGAGCTTTAGTTATTAAACTAAACATTCATTTAGAAACTTAAACCATAAGTTCAAACATTTCATAAATATCAGAATTCAAACATCCACTTAGCAGTTGCCATCGCCAACTGCTGCCATGAAAGTCTTTAGCGAACTTTGTGCGGTTATATTTACTTGTTTAATATTATATAAAAGCAATGAAAAATCATAAATAGGTTTTCAAATTCTAGGGGGGGTCTAAGCCCCCTCCCCAGAAGCCGTCCTACGCTTAAGTTAAAAACATTAATAGCCGATTGGTTAAATTTTAAGTTTACAAAAAGCTGACTTTGACTTTTTCCCTTGAACTTTCAGCCGAGAAAAAAAAATTTGCTATCCACCTTATCAGTTGTGTTAAGATAAATAACGAAAAACTTTAACTAAATTAGATATTCTAAGTAAGTAACTAAGTATAAACCCCCCACACACACACGCATACTCCTTCTTTCTACCTATACACTTTTATAAAATCATTAAAAATGTGGCTGTGCATTTTTATATGCTTGGTAGAAATGTCTACGCCTTCCTCACATACACCCAGAGCTGAGCAGCAGAATATGCATACTAGTGATGCTACTTGAAATGCACAAGTTTATCTTTGGTAGAATTCCTAAGAAGGCAACTATCTCCAGAACGGTTGCAATTGATGTAATTAATCATTTTTATTATGTATAATTTATGCACCAGATACGCATCTAAACTAACTTCCACAGTGTAATATATCCCAGGAGAGAATTTTAATATTCCACCCTTTTAATGCCATCGTGTGGATGCAATTAGAATGTTGTGAGTTATGAAAGAAAACAGCTAAAGTTCAATTTGGAAATAAGCCTATAGACCTGATTAAGCTAAAGATAGTTAGTGGAGGGCAGAGACGGTATCCAGTTTGCATACTGAATATACTTTATTGTCGTTATCCCAGGTTAGATATATTGGCAGCCCGTTATTTAATACTTACGTAGACCCAGACGGATAATTGGGAAGCCCTGCACTTATAAGAGCTGAAAATACGCATTATAAATCGTTTTTAATTGCAACGGGATCCGTGGTAAGATTAGTGTAGACTTCATTGTAGACTTCATGAATCGGAAGAGAATCAGTGTCGCGGACGAAGCTGAATGACACCTGTACCTTGTGCCATTGTGATGGATGCAAAGTAACCCAGCAAAAAATACTTCAGCAGTAAGAGTTTACACTCAAAAAAAAGTGAACTCTCTATTTCACTAAAGCCAATTTAACTTTCATTTAGTTCATGGAATTATTATGTTTGGAGACAGTTTCCTCTACTCTAATAATTTTGTGTGTACGTTAGTTAAATTAACTAAAACCGAGGAAAAAAATATACACAAAGGAAGGATAAAGATTAACTAAATTCATGTCTTACACAAAATAGTTCAATATTTCTTTAAATATTTCTAATCAAACTAGTTTATGATCATTCGTTTACGTTAGTGCAACCAATTCATGCAGTATAGATGAAAGGTAGTGCTGTTTTCCTTCACACCAACAATGCTATACTCAAGATTATCTATCACTTCTGAGAAATATTTTTTATTAAAATGGGAAATTATATCAGCGCTGCTCTAAATCGGGACATCGCCCACAAAAATCAGCGCTGATTCGGTTGTTTTGTAAGCAGTTGGTACTGCCTCTCTCCCTTACAATCCTGTTGAAATAGTGCCCCATTTTTTGGTGGGAAGGATCGCACAAGAAGTGAAGTTGGTGGCCTGTATATCGCGCTTGTGCCAGACGCACCAAAAAAAGTAAACTGTTTTATAGTAAGAATGAACTACCTCGCGCGAAAATTGAACTAAATTGTATTCCACATTTTGAAATTTTCACAAAGAGTTGTTAAAATCAGGAAAATTTAATGTCCCGTTGTACTTTTTAACTGCACTTCACGAAATTACATCCTCTCATAGAAGAAAACATGAACTAAAAGTAAAGAAAAAAATCATTGGCGCCAAACCTTGACCATTTTAACCACACAGTAGTTCATTCTTACTATTTTAGGGAATCGTACGAAAATATTCGTTGGTTTTAGTTCATATTGAACTTTTGTGTACGGTCATTGAACTTTATAGCTGTGCCCCAGGTTATATCCCAAACATTGAGTGGCTGTTGTGTGGGCATAACCGATTGGTGCTAGGAGACTTTAATGCCCACCATGAACTATGGCATTCTCCTCTCTGTAATGACCAGAGAGGCAAAGCTTTGGCAGAGCAGATAGATGACTCCACGGTTAGCGAAGAGGCCCCCATGAGAATTATGGGTGATTGCAGCAGTTCACCAGATATATCTTTAGCGTCACCTATCAGACCAGGTATCCTGAGAACCCGTCATTTTACTGGGATCGGACCACCTCCCCATTATTCTCACCATTGAGAATAGGGTCGGGGCTACGATTTCTTAGTCTCTGAACCCCGGACGTTCATCAACCAAAAGAAAGGCAACTGGGTCGGCTTCAGAGTATACACAGATCGCCGCTTCAGTGAGCTCCCGCCCCTTGAACATGGACGTTCATCAACCAAAAGAAAGGCAACTGGGTCGGCTTCAGAGTATACACAGATCGCCGCTTCAGTGAGCTCCCGCCCCCTTGAACATGGGGTCATGTTGCTCAGAGGTAGTTCCGGGGCATCATCAACGGAGTAGCCACTCGCTTCATACCTGAGGCCCAACTTCCCAGCAGAAGTGACGAGACTCGCACACGAGCGTGTGCCCATCACCACTTATATTGAATACTAAATATTGTCAACATACATTTTCTTTGGTTCTTTCGCGTATATTTTGTTTTGTTGTGCTGGTCAGTGACATCATTTTATGACCAAATTCTTGATCGTCATTTGATTGCTTTTAAATAGTTCAATGAATTCGAGTCACATTGTTGCAACAGAATCATGGTAAGTGTATGCTGACAAGCAAATGTAAACATAGTATTTAGATTATTAGTGGTAAGTTATGGAGTGGACTCTAGGTCCAACTCAAATCGTATGTTAAGAAAGTTTGTATAAAAACCCAAAGAATAGAATAAGGATAAGTCAGTGTTCACCACTAGATCGTGGAGTATATTTCATTTCGCATTGGCGCTTTTGAGTGCCGCGAATCTCTTATTGGCAAGACGCTTCTGTAGTGCCGCCAGGATATTTGTGTCATTGGCGTTATTAAGCGCCGGCACACCCGTGTAGGCAGGCTCCTTATTTCATGAGTTTTGTAGTACGAGTTCTACATATTCTACATGGCGATGCTGCCTTCCTTCTGAGTTTGTTGTACTTATCCTACATTTCTGAGTATTGATCCTGATAATCCTACATATGTTAATGTGTTTTATGAGTCTCCTAAAACTTGTAAAATTTCATCTAATTTCATCGGTTCAGAGTTAGATATAGTTCCCATATATCTCTCGCTCTATATGCACTTATATACCCCCTGAGGTCATAGTTTCATATTGATTTGCTTCATATTTTGCACAAAGAGGATTTGATAGTAACGTCAAGTATGCCAAATTTGGTTGAAATCGGCTTAGATTTAGGTACACCCAAAAAATTGCTTCTGTAACATATACTCCCAAACACATTTTGCTTCAAGCAAGTAAATTTTTGGGTATTACCCAAACATTTATGTATTTGATTTCTTCTAACATATAATATGTTTGAAATCATATTGAAATCATAACAATATAATGTTTGAGCAGTTCAAGTTCCAAACATTTTGTATTTTTCTATCCAAATTCAATAATGTTGTCTTCTCAAAAACTATATGTTTTGGATATTGCCGAAATATTACTATTGGATATTGGCGAAACATTATTATGTTTGTTTTATGTGAACATATAATATGTTTGGAAGCATTTTGAGCCCACAAATATTATATGATTAGAAGAATTTTCTCCCAAAGAAGATTATGCTCAACAATTGTTTTCTGCCTAATTGTATATTCTCTCATATCTTTCTCACGAGTTTTTTCCACGAGTTTTTTTAGTTCTTAGCTCCTTTTCCTGTAATACAAACATTGTAGAAGAAATTATTCAATTTTATAATTTTTTTTTTAACTTTTACCTTTTGCCGGACGGGGCACAGTGGTTCCAAATCGTTTTTTTTTTTTTTTGAATAACTATGTAACTTTTGAACGGATAAAGACATCAACATAATTTTTTCTGTGTGTGAAAGCTGAAGTGTTTTCTTCTAAGTTTACAAATTTGTGGGTCCCTAGTCGGCCCACGGGTTGGCCTGTAGGCGTTGAAAGTTTGTCACCTCGGGGGTATGAAATTTTGTTTTAGCTGTCAACTCCGCAATTTTGAACCGATTTCGATGATTTTTCCTTTGCTGGGTAGAACTTTTAAAGCTCTTCAAAAAGTTTCATGTGCAATTATCTTTTACCGTTCGCGAGATATATGCCCCACAATCTATTTTTTGTAAATTTTTTTCTTAACTGCATTCCCTACAAAATTCTGGAAGAAAAAAATGTGCTTTAGATTAAAAGTTGTAAAGAATTTCAAAAAAAATATCGAATTTTGATTTTTTTTTAAAGGCACATACATTCTTTCTATCGTAACATTTTTTTATAGTTTTCTCCCAATCTTTTTTTACTTGTTTCTTATAGACCACCAAATAAGGATACATTTTAAGCTTTTATCGGCCATTTTGGTCAAGTAGTATATGAGTTCCTCTCCTCCCAAAATCGGCAATTTTTCAAAAAGAAAAAAATTTGTTTTCAAAAATTCTCATTCGGCAAAACACCGATTGCTAAGCCGAAAGGTTTCAACATCCTACACGTAAACAGCTAAGAAATATGTAAATTACAAAAATTAACGCTTTTTTGCTTGGTAGAAATGTCTACGCCTTCCTCACATACACCCAGAGCTGAGCAGCAGAATATGCATACTAGTGATGCTACTTGAAATGCACAAGTTTATCTTTGGTAGAATTCCTAAGAAGGCAACTATCTCCAGAACGGTTGCAATTGATGTAATTAAACATTTTTATTATGTATAATTTATGCACCAGATACGCATCTAAACTAACTTCCACAGTGTAATATATCCCAGGAGAGAATTTTAATATTCCACCCTTTTAATGCCATCGTGTGGATGCAATTAGAATGTTGTGAGTTATGAAAGAAAACAGCTAAAGTTCAATTTGGAAATAAGCCTATAGACCTGATTAAGCTAAAGATAGTTAGTGGAGGGCAGAGACGGTATCCAGTTTGCATACTGAATATACTTTATTGTCGTTATCCCAGGTTAGATATATTGGCAGCCCGTTATTTAATACTTACGTAGACCCAGACGGATAATTGGGAAGCCCTGCACTTATAAGAGCTGAAAATACGCATTATAAATCGTTTTTAATTGCAACGGGATCCGTGGTAAGATTAGTGTAGACTTCATTGTAGACTTCATGAATCGGAAGAGAATCAGTGTCGCGGACGAAGCTGAATGACACCTGTACCTTGTGCCATTGTGATGGATGCAAAGTAACCCAGCAAAAAATACTTCAGCAGTAAGAGTTTACACTCAAAAAAAAGTGAACTCTCTATTTCACTAAAGCCAATTTAACTTTCATTTAGTTCATGGAATTATTATGTTTGGAGACAGTTTCCTCTACTCTAATAATTTTGTGTGTACGTTAGTTAAATTAACTAAAACCGAGGAAAAAAATATACACAAAGGAAGGATAAAGATTAACTAAATTCATGTCTTACACAAAATAGTTCAATATTTCTTTAAATATTTCTAATCAAACTAGTTTATGATCATTCGTTTACGTTAATGCAACCAATTCATGCAGTATAGATGAAAGGTAGTGCTGTTTTCCTTCACACCAACAATGCTATACTCAAGATTATCTATCACTTCTGAGAAATATTTTTTATTAAAATGGGAAATTATATCAGCGCTGCTCTAAATCGGGACATCGCCCACAAAAATCAGCGCTGATTCGGTTGTTTTGTAAGCAGTTGGTACTGCCTCTCTCCCTTACAATCCTGTTGAAATAGTGCCCCATTTTTTGGTGGGAAGGATCGCACAAGAAGTGAAGTTGGTGGCCTGTATATCGCGCTTGTGCCAGACGCACCAAAAAAAGTAAACTGTTTTATAGTAAGAATGAACTACCTCGCGCGAAAATTGAACTAAATTGTATTCCACATTTTGAAATTTTCACAAAGAGTTGTTAAAATCAGGAAAATTTAATGTCCCGTTGTACTTTTTAACTGCACTTCACGAAATTACATCCTCTCATAGAAGAAAACATGAACTAAAAGTAAAGAAAAAAATCATTGGCGCCAAACCTTGACCATTTTAACCACACAGTAGTTCATTCTTACTATTTTAGGGAATCGTACGAAAATATTCGTTGGTTTTAGTTCATATTGAACTTTTGTGTACGGTCATTGAACTTTATAGCTGTGCCCCAGGTTATATCCCAAACATTGAGTGGCTGTTGTGTGGGCATAACCGATTGGTGCTAGGAGACTTTAATGCCCACCATGAACTATGGCATTCTCCTCTCTGTAATGACCAGAGAGGCAAAGCTTTGGCAGAGCAGATAGATGACTCCACGGTTAGCGAAGAGGCCCCCATGAGAATTATGGGTGATTGCAGCAGTTCACCAGATATATCTTTAGCGTCACCTATCAGACCAGGTATCCTGAGAACCCGTCATTTTACTGGGATCGGACCACCTCCCCATTATTCTCACCATTGAGAATAGGGTCGGGGCTACGATTTCTTAGTCTCTGAACCCCGGACGTTCATCAACCAAAAGAAAGGCAACTGGGTCGGCTTCAGAGTATACACAGATCGCCGCTTCAGTGAGCTCCCGCCCCTTGAACATGGACGTTCATCAACCAAAAGAAAGGCAACTGGGTCGGCTTCAGAGTATACACAGATCGCCGCTTCAGTGAGCTCCCGCCCCCTTGAACATGGGGTCATGTTGCTCAGAGGTAGTTCCGGGGCATCATCAACGGAGTAGCCACTCGCTTCATACCTGAGGCCCAACTTCCCAGCAGAAGTGACGAGACTCGCACACGAGCGTGTGCCCATCACCACTTATATTGAATACTAAATATTGTCAACATACATTTTCTTTGGTTCTTTCGCGTATATTTTGTTTTGTTGTGCTGGTCAGTGACATCATTTTATGACCAAATTCTTGATCGTCATTTGATTGCTTTTAAATAGTTCAATGAATTCGAGTCACATTGTTGCAACAGAATCATGGTAAGTGTATGCTGACAAGCAAATGTAAACATAGTATTTAGATTATTAGTGGTAAGTTATGGAGTGGACTCTAGGTCCAACTCAAATCGTATGTTAAGAAAGTTTGTATAAAAACCCAAAGAATAGAATAAGGATAAGTCAGTGTTCACCACTAGATCGTGGAGTATATTTCATTTCGCATTGGCGCTTTTGAGTGCCGCGAATCTCTTATTGGCAAGACGCTTCTGTAGTGCCGCCAGGATATTTGTGTCATTGGCGTTATTAAGCGCCGGCACACCCGTGTAGGCAGGCTCCTTATTTCATGAGTTTTGTAGTACGAGTTCTACATATTCTACATGGCGATGCTGCCTTCCTTCTGAGTTTGTTGTACTTATCCTACATTTCTGAGTATTGATCCTGATAATCCTACATATGTTAATGTGTTTTATGAGTCTCCTAAAACTTGTAAAATTTCATCTAATTTCATCGGTTCAGAGTTAGATATAGTTCCCATATATCTCTCGCTCTATATGCACTTATATACCCCCTGAGGTCATAGTTTCATATTGATTTGCTTCATATTTTGCACAAAGAGGATTTGATAGTAACGTCAAGTATGCCAAATTTGGTTGAAATCGGCTTAGATTTAGGTACACCCAAAAAATTGCTTCTGTAACATATACTCCCAAACACATTTTGCTTCAAGCAAGTAAATTTTTGGGTATTACCCAAACATTTATGTATTTGATTTCTTCTAACATATAATATGTTTGAAATCATATTGAAATCATAACAATATAATGTTTGAGCAGTTCAAGTTCCAAACATTTTGTATTTTTCTATCCAAATTCAATAATGTTGTCTTCTCAAAAACTATATGTTTTGGATATTGCCGAAATATTACTATTGGATATTGGCGAAACATTATTATGTTTGTTTTATGTGAACATATAATATGTTTGGAAGCATTTTGAGCCCACAAATATTATATGATTAGAAGAATTTTCTCCCAAAGAAGATTATGCTCAACAATTGTTTTCTGCCTAATTGTATATTCTCTCATATCTTTCTCACGAGTTTTTTCCACGAGTTTTTTTAGTTCTTAGCTCCTTTTCCTGTAATACAAACATTGTAGAAGAAATTATTCAATTTTATAATTTTTTTTTTAACTTTTACCTTTTGCCGGACGGGGCACAGTGGTTCCAAATCGTTTTTTTTTTTTTTGAATAACTATGTAACTTTTGAACGGATAAAGACATCAACATAATTTTTTCTGTGTGTGAAAGCTGAAGTGTTTTCTTCTAAGTTTACAAATTTGTGGGTCCCTAGTCGGCCCACGGGTTGGCCTGTAGGCGTTGAAAGTTTGTCACCTCGGGGGTATGAAATTTTGTTTTAGCTGTCAACTCCGCAATTTTGAACCGATTTCGATGATTTTTCCTTTGCTGGGTAGAACTTTTAAAGCTCTTCAAAAAGTTTCATGTGCAATTATCTTTTACCGTTCGCGAGATATATGCCCCACAATCTATTTTTTGTACATTTTTTTCTTAACTGCATTCCCTACAAAATTCTGGAAGAAAAAAATGTGCTTTAGATTAAAAGTTGTAAAGAATTTCAAAAAAAATATCGAATTTTGACTTTTTTTTGAAAAAGGCACATACATTCTTTCTATCGTAACATTTTTTTATAGTTTTCTCCCAATCTTTTTTTACTTGTTTCTTATAGACCACCAAATAAGGATACATTTTAAGCTTTTATCGGCCATTGTGGTCAAGTAGTATATGAGATCCTCTCCTCCCAAAATCGGCAATTTTTCAAAAAGAAAAAATTTTGTTTTCAAAAATTCTCATTCGGCAAAACACCGATTGCTAAGCCGAAAGGTTTCAACATCCTACACGTAAACAGCTAAGAAATATGTAAATTACAAAAATTAACGCTTTTTTCAATACACGAGTATGTCCCTACACTGAAAAAAAAGTTTACTTGGATCCAAAGATTTTGACCTTCCTTTAAGGATGTTGGTATTGATTCCGAGCCAAAGATGCGGCTTCTTTAAAATAAAGACTTTTTAGGGACCTCCCTGGCTTTAAATCTAAGATCGATAAAATTAAAGTTGGACACAGATCTCATTCATCGAATTTTTATTCTCTGTTTGCAATATATTAATAAAGGTATTCATGTACAAACAAATTCCAGTTTCAAAATCCAAATTATGCCAAGTACTTCAAAGTAAAAACTGTTTTCTTAATGCTTAAAAACTTTAAAGCAAAGATGCAAATCCTTAAAACAAGTCTTAGCCTATATTTGAAGCATTTTTATCTTAAATTTAAAAATTCAATATGTCAGTTGAGTTAAAGACGATATCTTTCAATTAAAAATGTTTTTCTTTATTTTAAGGAACATTTGCCTTACTTCAAAGATCTACAACTTCAACAGAGGGACGCAAAATTTCAAGATTTGTGTCCTAAATTTAATGAAAAAAAAATTTTGAAACAAGGATTATAAACTTTCTTTTAATTGAAATGTCATTATTTTAAAGAATTTTGTCCTTAGCATTGCGTAAATTTCGAGTCCTAAAATTTAAGTTGCATAATCTTACATATTAGGTCAATATTTTTTTCAGTGTACTTTGGGGATTTTGGGGAAAATATGTATCAAAATTTTGGGAATGCTATATTCTGCAATATTTCTTAAAACAATTTTCCCTGCAAAAATCATAATGTTATCACAAGTAGTTCAAAAGTTATTAAGGTTTCAATTCATATTTTTAATTCCCAAAAAAAACGGAATTTTTGAAAAAAATTGTTCCATGCCCCGAAGTTTCGTACTTTTGTTCTCCCGTGTAAAAATTGGAGGATTCAATCCTATCTAATAATATCAAATTGGATCTGTTAAGATATTGTTTCAGACATAATTAGATATGCACAGATATGCTATATATGGTGTTATATATAGCATATCTGTGTATTTTCGAAATACACGTCTAAAAAACTATTCGAGTTATATACACAAAATTACAGATGGAAAAAGAACTTTTGTTTATTTAACGAACTTACATAATACATTTTAAAGTATTTGGCAGTTTACAAACATATGTTTCGAGTTTCAGAACATGGTTGAGCTCCTTCACGTCAGATAGTTTTAACAATCTAAAGCAGTCAGTTTTGGAAATGGATATAATATAATCAGCGCCAGTTTTTAAATGTTTTATCGCATACTGCTGCACGCAAAGAAAAAAAACGTTTGGAAAACGTGTACCGAAAACGTTTTTCTTTTGTTAGAGTTTTTTGAATTGCTTCGAAAATTTTAAACTTTTATCACCAAAAAAATTCGTTTGTTACAAAATGTTTATTTTTTCAATAAAAAAAGTTATTTTTGAAATAACAACACAGTCCATTTCGTTTATATCAAACACTGTTCTTTTCTGACTTTAGATCTTTAATAAGACACATTTTACAGTTCAAAATTTAATATACTACAATGTAATGTTGAACATTTTTTCGGAATTTTCCGAATATATCTGGAATATATGTAAAAAAAAAACAAAAGCAAAAAAAAAACTTTGGCCGAAGCAGGGATCGAACCCACGACCCTTGGCATGAGAGTCGGACGTAGCTACCACTGCTCCACGGTGCCAAACTAAATGTTTTTTTCCGGTAAATAAACTTTGTTTATTCGGTTCGTGGGCGCCGCAAGCTATGCTATATAAATATAACTTATATGGATATTTATCTATTGATGACCATAACAGGTACATAGCTCAGTGGTTAGTGTGTTGGCTTACAATGTGCATGGTCCGCGGTTCGATTCTCCGTCCAGGCGAAAGGTAAAAAAAATTTTAAAAATTTATAAAATCGTATAATTCCTTCTACATTATTGGTATTACAGGAAAAGGTGTTAAGAACTAAAAATCCTCGTGGATGTGAGAAAGATGTGAGGGACAATGCAATTAGCAAGAAAATAATGTTTTTTTTTTGAGCTAGTCTTTATGAAATTGTTTTTACATCCTGGAAAAGAATAAACGTTTATCACAAAAAGTATATACTTTTCTTCCAAATACACTTCCTTACAGCGAAAAGCAAATGAGAAATGAACTTTGTTTGTCTAAAATTTCGTTTGGGAGGAAAGAATTATTTTTTTGCGTGTGGTTGACGTCAAAAAGAGTAATAAAAATAAATTGTCGAAAATGCGCAAAGAAACAATTGATAGACCCAAATAGAATTTCACCTTTTTTTATTAATTGTACTGTATAGTTATTAGTTTTGGTATTTTTATATAAAAGGGATGTGTAGATATTTTTATCTATTTGACACCTCGAGTAGTAAGAAAAAGTGTGGGTTTCATCAAAACACTCATTTAGTATTTGTCATTCCCATGCGTTTGGAGTATAATTAACCTTTCATCCAAAGCAAAATAGATTACAAAATTAATTTTTATTTTGAAATATACTCAAGGCTGCTGTTAATAGAAAACACTGACTGCTGTTTTTTTCGGTAAACAAAAAAGTGCTGTTTTATCAGTTTTTCTGCTAAAGTAGCAAACAATCTGTTAGTTTGGAATAACAGACATATTGCCCAAAAGTTAGTAGATTGATAGAACTTCAAACATTAAAAAAACATTTATGTTAGTAGATTTTGATTATGCAATAACATTTCTGAACAAGTCGCCCTTTTTAATATATGTCCCACGCGGAGATAGTAATTTACATTATAGTTAAAACAGTTTTAATCGAGGGAAACGTTTCCTTCAAAAGAGCAATGGTTTCGTTGCTTGTCGTAATTGTAAAAGGCAAACGTTGCCCAGATCACCAAACAGTCGTACCTTGAGGATGGGGGCTTCTCAACAATACCTTCTTGGTTTTCTAAGCAATTTTGCTTATTGACGCAGGCACCGAAATGGAATGAGCCTCATTAGTCAAGATGATTTTTATATTTATATAGTAAATTTAATTTAATGCGTTTTACTGTTATTAATTGCGTAAATTGTACTTGTTAAATTTCAAATAACAAAAGTTTCTTCCTTTTTCATCTATCATACGTTCTAATAAATGGGTTCTATACATTATAAAAGTGCTTCATGTTTTTAGTGTGTGTTAACAACAACCTCAATGTCATTATGTCAAATGTCAACGCCGTCAGGGCCATCGCTTCTAAACAAATTTAACACAAGACAAGTTGAGAAAATTAAGAAATTTAATATAATTGTTTTAATTGTGTTCCTTCGATAAAGTGTATATCGTTCACTTTATTGCGGAGATTATGTAGGTAAGTAGATTGTATTTGTTATTTCCTTAGTAGTCCTTTCATATTGTTGTACTATTTTCTAGATTTGGGAAGAAAGGAAACCTCCGTGGTGTACTGGTTAGCATGCCCGCATTGGATTCAAAAGGTCACGGGTTCAATCCCAGTTCCGACCAACACCAAAAATTATTTCGGCGGTGGATTATCTCCTCGCAGTTGCTTCAAAGATTCTCGATTATAACAAGGAGGTCCCATATTATTGAGCTAAACATTGAATCGAGCAGTAGTCAGTGATAAGGGAGATGTTGATCACTGTGATATCATGATGGTCTGAATGAGCCTAAAATAACAGCCTATCGCTTTACCTAACTTAATCCCGAATACATTTTAAATGTGAGTATTAAAAGCAACATAAAATTATATGGCAATTTTTATTGCAACTTAAAGAAGAGTGACCCAAAACAATCCTAATACTTGCTTGCATAGTTCAATATAATTCCTATATTTGTTTAATAATTGTTTTTACTTAATTTCATTGCAGATTACCTTAACGCTGTAATATTTTAGTCGCGCGTCTAAGTCCAAGGCAGAAAAAACATACGAAAAAAACCCCTGGACAACACTCTAACTCAACTGTCAATACCTCTTAAATAGCTTTGATGGATCAATCAATTTAAATATATAAATAAAACAATTGATCTCATTTTATATACAAATTATGGGCTTTTGTGTGTTGAAAGATCTCGAAAGATACAATTGTATCAAATAATATACAATTATAACAAATTAGATCTGATTAGATGTGTCTCATTTTTTAGATCAGATCCAATTTCATAGTATTTAGATCTGACCAGATATAACCATTTTTCGGATCTACTCAGAACTGACCATATCTTGGCTCAGATCTAACCATATCAAATCAGATCCTCCAATTTTTACACGGGCTTTTCAATTGCATAGAAATAAAGCTCTCTCAAATACCTTTCCAATTATGTATTATATTTATACGCGTGCTTAGCCAAATGCGCCAAAAACTTGCACACATTTCTGCAAATGTACGTTTATATGGGGGGCTATACTTAAATCTGAACCGATTTAAATCAAACATGGCACACTAGACGATACTATCAAATATACTTCTTGTGCAAAATTTGAAGCAAATCAGACAAAAACTCTAGGTTCTAGAGCCATATAAGTGCATAACGGGAGTAAGATATATAAGGGGGCTATATGTAAATCTGAACCGATTTCAACCAAACTCGGCATGCGTAGCTAGAATGTTAAACCTGTGCAAAATTTCAAGTAAATCGGAGTAAAACTGTGGTCGCGGAGTGAAAATATACTTTCTTGTGGCCATGTACGTGTATATCGGACAATACATATATATGGAAGTATCTAAATCTGAACCGATTTCCACCAAATTTTGCACAAATTTCGAGCAAATCCTTCTTGATATCTTTATCCGTTCAAAAGTTGCAGAAAAAGTTCCAAACAAAAAGCGAGTTGGGGAATCGATCCGCGGACACACAGTTTGTAACCCAACACACTATCCACTGGGCTACACAGGTGTTATTGTCATCAATAGATAATTATCGTTATAAGTTATATTTATATAGCACAGTTTGCGGCGCCCACGAGCCGATGCAAACATAACATTTTTTAACAGAAACATACATTTGATGACCACTTGGAGTAATGGTTAGCATGTCCCCCTTGCATGCAGAGGGTCCCGGGTTCAATCCCTGCTCCGACCGAAAAAAAATATTTTACTTACATATATTTTTAAATATATGCCAAAAATTCCGAAAAGATGTTCCACTATACATATTACGATATTAAAATTTTGCAATGGAACTTCGAAAGTGGGTTATTAAAGATTTACAGTCAGAAAAGAACAGTGCTTAAAATAAACCAAATGGACAGAGTTTTTGGGATCAATTATTATTTCTTTATTGCAATAATGAAAATTTGGGAGCCACCGTGGTGCAATGGTTAGCATGCCGGCCTTGCATACACAAGGTCGTGGGTTCGATTCCTGCTTCGACCGAACACCAAAAAGTTTTACAGCATTGGATTATCCCACCTCAGTAATACTGGTGATATTTCTGAGGGTTTCAAAGCTTCTCTAAGTGGTTTCACTGCAATGTGGAACGCCGTTCGGACTCGGCTATAAAAAGGAGGTCCCTTGTCCTCGAGCTTAACATAGAATCGGGCAGCACTCAGTGATAAGAGAGAAGTTCACCAATGTGGTGTCACAATGGACTGAATAGTATAGGTTAATGTGGCAGCCCGATTAAGATTCAGGCTCACTTGGGCTATTCAGTCCATTGTGATAGGTTAGGTTAGGTTAAAGTGGCAGCCTGAATAGTATAAGTGAGCCTGATACATCGGGCTGCCACCTAACCTAACCCAACCTAATAATAAAAATTTTGTAGCAAAAAAACGTTTTTGGTATTTAAGTTTAAAATTTTCGAAGAAATTCACTGTTTTCACTGTTTTGGTATAGCCTCCATATAGACCGATCTCCCTATTTCACTTCTTGATCTTCTAGAAACCGTATTTTCAATCCGATTTTCCTGAAATTGTAGTTATTTTAGGACCAAAAATAGGGGTGTCAAAAACGAGGTGTATCGATCCATGTTTTGGTATATACCCCATATAAACCGACCCCCCGATTTTGGGTCTAGGGCTTCTAGAAACCTTATTTTGTATGCGATTTGCCTAAATTCCAAATCTAGAGGTATTTTAGAACCACAAAAAGGTGTGTCGAAAATGGCCCCCATATAGACCGATCTCCTGATTTTTCTTTACTAGAAATCTAAAGGTATGTTAGGACCACAAACAGGAGTGCCGAATATGGTGTATATCGGTCTATGGTTGGCTATAGCCCCCATATAGCCCGATCTCCCGATTTTACTTGAGCTTCTAGAAACCGTAGTTTTTATTAAATTTGCTGGAAATTTGAAATCTGGAGGTTTTTGGGGGTCATAAATAGGTTTTCTTAATAAATTGTGTATCGGTATAGATTTTGATATATCCCCCCACAATATTTTTGGCATAGCACCCTGATTCCTGATTTAACTCCCATTGATTTCCTGATTTAACTCCTTGGGCTTATATAAAACGTAGTTTTTATCCGATTTACCCGAAATTGTAACGGATTTAGTTTTTATCGTTTTTTAATTTCCTTTGTTTCAATATTTTGACTTATGCGCCTTGCAGACTAAGCTTTATTCTTGCTGGAAAAAGGGAACGATCGCCGGATAAGCTGACATCTTCCAAACGGACTCAAAAATCGTTTGCCTCAGTTGCTAAACACAGCCTTGTGATGGCTATCATTATCACAGGAGCATTGGACGGTATGGTTCCAAAACAAAAATGAGGGGAAATTGAGAACGCGATGTCTACTCACAGGTGCTAGAAAAGTTTCCCGGACGAAATCCTCGACACCATGATACTAAATGGTATCAGGGACGATTTAAATTAATCGCGTTTGGCGATCAGCCAAAGGATTCCGAAACGGACAAGCCTCCGTTAGAGCCAGAAGCCGAAACAGACATAACAAGGAAGTTCGGCCGGGCCAAATCTTACATACCCACCACCATGAATCAAATATTATAGTTTCCTTTGAAAATTTCAGGGGGTTTTGATGACAGATATTCTTCCAAGCAGACCAGTTCAACCAGTGCGCTTCTCGAAGATAATTTAAAGATTTTACCTATGAAGACTAGATCAGAGTCTGGATTTATAAGAACTGTTTTTGTTTGAGTTTTAGAGGAATCATAAACATCTCTTGTAAGTGTTGAAGAAATTTATGAAATAACGCTTTTATTTGAAGTATAAATAGTACGAGAATAAAATCTGGAATTTTACATTCAGTTTCCAGCAATTTTCATGATCAGTGCGCCTTCCAGAATTTTAATCGGTCTATAAATCCGATACATGTTTTTGTGGCTCTAAAATATTAGTATATTTACAATTTCAGGCAAATCGGATAAAAACTATGGTTTCTAGAAACCTAAGGAGTTTAATGGGAAGATCGGTATTATGGGGGCTATGCTAAAAACATGAACGGATACACACAATATTCAGCACATCTAATTGTAGTTCTACAACCTAGAACTCAAATCGGAGGGCCGGTTTATAAGGGGGCTATATCACAAATTGTACCGATAGACAATATATTCTGCACACCTATTTATGTTTCCAAAAAACCTCTAGATTTCCTATTTCAGGCAAATTTGATAAAAACTACCGTTTCTAGAATCCCAACAAATAAAATCATTTCTTTATTATCCTAAAAACCTTCCGATTTTCAATTTCGGGCAAATTCGACAAAAACTATAGTTTCTAGAAGTCCAAAAAGTAAAAACGGGAGACCGGTTGATATGGGAGCTATACTAAAACATGGATGATACTCTATGTGGGGGATATACCAAAAGGTGGACCGATACACACTATTTTCGGCACACGAATTTGTGGTCTTAAAATACCTCTAGATTTCCAATTTCAAGCAAATTGGATAGAAACTACGGATTCAAAAAGCCTTAGAAGTAAAATCGGGAGATCGGTCTATACGGGGGATATACCAAAACTGAAACCGATACTCACCATTTTATGGTTCTAAAATACTTTTGGAAAAGGCAAATTCGATAAAAACTACGGATTCTATAAGCCCAAGACCCCATATCGGGAGATCGGTCTATATGGGGGATATGCCAAAACCTGGACCGATACTCACCATTTTTAGCACACCTCTTTATGGTCCTAAAATACCTCTAGATTTCAAATTTCAACCAAATTGGATAATAACTACGGATTCTAGAAGCCCAAGAAGTAAAATCGGGAAATCGGTCTATATGGAGGCTATACCTAAACATCACCCGATAGTTACCATTTTTGGCACACCTGTTTATGGTGCTAAAATACCTCTAGATTTCCAATTTCAGGCGAATTGGATAGAAACTACCGATTCTAGAAGCCCTAGAAATATAATCGGGAGATCGGTCTATATAGGGGCTATACCAAAAAAATTGACCGATACTTACCATTTTTGGCACACCTCTTTGTCCTAAAATACCTCTAGATTTCCAATTTCAGGCAAATTGGATAGAAACTAAGGTTTCTATAAGCCCAAGACCCCAAATCGGGAGGTCGGTTTATATGGGGACTATATCAAAACGTGGACCGATATAGCCCATCTTCGAACTTGACCTGCTTGGAGACAAAACACGAGCTTGTGCAAAAATTAAGCAAGATAGCTTTATTATTTAAAGCTGTAGCGTGATTACAACAGACATCAATTTGCCTGAAATTTGAAATCCAAAAGTATTTTAGAACCACTGTCGCACTGTCGTCCGGAATAACTTATAGTCTGTAAAGCGCATTAGAGCCCATAAAGTATAAATATGCTGGCTCGTGATGAAATTATTTGTTATTCTAGCAATGACTGTCCGTCTGTTGAAATCACGCTAGGGATGCCAGATTTTGAAGAGGCAAAAAAAGCACATTCAGGTTATAAAAAGAGCACATACGGATAAAAGAGCACACTTTTTCAAATAAAAGAAAAAAATTTAATTCCAATTTGTTGATTCATTTAAACATAACAAAAAAGTTCATAACTTGAACATAAAATAACCCACTTTCCGATTTCAAATGCTTTTATTAAGCATTGTACTACTTTCTTCAGAATCCAACATGTAGTCTTTACTGCCTAATTCCATAGTTGAGATCTAAACAACGTATTGTGCAACTCGAGCTAATTTTCTTGCAATACTTTGTAAGTCATTTTTTGGTGTTTTTGTGAAAAATTTTATTGAAAGAATTTTTTTTTTTTAATTTAGAACAGAGAACAAAGTGAAGAAGCAACATCGGCGTGCTCTTCTTCGACTCTGATATATAAAGTAAAGCACTGGTTAATTAGAAAATAACGGCGTAGGAAAATCTCGTAGTGCGACATTTACGTATGTTCAGTTTACTTTTACCGTTTGTTGAATCGCGTTCGAGTAATATTTGTTGTTATGCATAAAAAGAGCACAAAAAAGCACTTAATTAAAAACAGAACACTTTTGCGTACTCTTTTGGCTTATCTTGTTTTAAGATCACATTTTGTAAAAAAGAGCACGTATGGCATCCCTAAATCACGCTAACTTCCGAACGAAACAAGCTAACATATCGACTTTAAACTTGGCACAAGTAGTTGTTATCGATGTAGGACGGGTGGTATTGCAAATGGCCATATCGGTCCACTTTTACGCATATAAACGGACCCCCTGATTTGGCTTGCGGAGCCTCATAGAGAAACAAATTTCATCCGATCCGGTTGAAATTTGGTACGTTGTGTTAGTATATGGTCCTTAACATTCATGCAAAAATTAGTCCAAATCGATCCATAATTATATATAGCCCCCATATAAACCAATTCCCAGATTTTGCTTGTGGGTCCTCTTGAAGGAACAAATATCATCCGATCCGGTTGATATTTGTTACGTGGTCTTAGTATATGGTCTCTAACATTCAAAACAAACAAAATTGGTCCATATCGGTCTATATTTATATATAGCCCACATATAAACCGATCCCCAGATTTGATCTCAAGAACCTCTTGGAGGAGAGAATTTCATCCGATTCGATTACATTTTTGTACGTTGAGTTAGTATATCGCCTTTAACAAACGTGCATAAATTAATTAATATCGGTCCATAATTATATATAGTTGGTTCATATCGGATCGTAATTATTTATAGATTCCCTTATATTGTATACCGGTCAAGAACTGAATTATATAGGTATGTAATCTGCCTTGTTTGTCTAACATATACCCCATATGGACTAACTCACAATTTAGAATCTTATGGCGTTTTTGATTCGCAAAAAATATGTTGCCTTGGTGTTATACTACTTTTTCCCCCATTATATTTTCGCCTAAATGGTAGTGTCATTCCAAATAATATTGTGACGGGTACAGGATCCAAAATCTATGACAGTGTCCTTAATATTTTGCAATCAAGTAACTCGATTGTGCCTTTAGTAAATGTACGAGTCCGTGGTGGAGGGTACATAAGATTCGTTCCGGCCGAACTTACGGCCGTATATACTTGAGTTATTTTGTCGGATTCGGAATAGACTCGAAACTAAGAACATGGCTGATAATACCAAATATTATATTGCTGTGTCATTATTTTTGTCTCTGATTAGAAATTTAACAGACTATTTCAATGTGTGAAAATTTCAAAAGGAATTGGTACTAAAATTGGACTTGTCGAGCTCCTTAATACACCATCAAATATAACGGCAAAAGAAGAATATAAACCTGCAAGTAATGTTTACAGACTTCTACATCTATATACTAGAGGGAACATGTTGACATGGTTATTATGATAATGGATTAGTTTATTTTTTGCCCTTTAGTTTTTAATGATCATAATCGCATGTGTATGTTATTGTTAGAAAAAAAAAACACAAATGGCAGGACAATAATTCTTTTGTTGGTAGCATAAAATACAAAAATGAAATACTTAATATTTTTTATAAGAGTCGCATATTTTCTTTTATTTCAAACAAAATTAACAAAGATTTTTGTTGTCCAATATATTAAAATTCACTCCCAATATCAAGTAATTATTTAATTTATTTAATCAAATAGTGGAAAGATTTTTATTACGAAATTAATAACAATTTTTAATTTTTCAATTAAAACATTGATTACTTTTGTGTAAAAAACCAATCGCAAACATTAAAATCATTATTATATATCACCACCGTGTACTATGAATCACCCTGTTATAATTTTGTAACGCAACGACATCTACAATTCTGTGTGCAAACGCAGATCATTATCTGTTATTTAATAGTCTTTGCTACAGCTGTCAACTACAGATGATTATCGAAGCTCTCAGCTGGTCACGAGCAGTGAGACTTTTGTTTTGTTGCTCATTTCAATTCGCGGGTTGGTGCTTGCTGTTGTTGTGTTTCAAGTTGCATTTGTTCAATAAAAATGTCGTCGGGCGGAGATGTTCTCATTCAATTTACCAACTGCCGCCTGATACGGAACCATCAGATAATTAAAGATGACTTATGGATACGGAATGGGCGTATTATCAATCCAGAGCCAGTATTCTTTGATGAAAAACAAATGGCCCACAAAAGGTTTGATTGCAATAATGCTATAATAGCTGCTGGGTACATTGACCTCCAAATCAATGGTACGTGAATGCTTGTAACTTTTATTATTTTTCAATTTAATGGGTGTACTTGGAAGTGGGGATTGTTGTTATTTTCTTTGTTCATTTACAATCAAGTCATATCTAATGAAGGTATTGCCAATGATACAGCCGATTACAAGAATATACAAAAACATATTATTGAGTTCTTGCAAATACTTTGTGTTTCACTTTAAATACTAAAACTTGTCGTTCGTTTGATTATAAATTACAAAAATATAACAGCAATATAACAATATAACTGCAGTAATTTTTTCTATGGGTGAATGCAAACCTTAAACAATGACTATATTTATATTGAATATTCGTTGGTATCTTCATATTTATTCGAATTAAATTTTTATCGAACAATTATCCAATTGGTATCACAATGGACTGAATAGTCTAAGTGAGCCTGATACATCGGGCTGCCACCTAACCTAACCTAACCTAAGGCGGGCATGCTAACCATTCCACCACGATTACTTCCAATTCCATAAAGTTACTACAAACCACAAATGTTGTCATTCTAGATTAGAATAAGGAATCAACATACACATATATTTGACCGAAAAAGTTTTTCTAACCTATTTTAGTCTAATTATATAATCCTATCTGTTAATATAGCGCAAAACCACAAAGGGTTCAGGGTATAACTTTAACCTATGTAACTATGTGATAATCCAAAATATTGGTTTTAGACCATAATATAATCATAAATCGGTTCGGGATAACCTATGTATGATTTTCCATTATATATTGTTACTGTAGTATGGATAGAGGGGTTATATCCCCCCTGGTTAAAGTCGTCTAGATACGGCAATGCTTCTTGAGAAGATATCCGTTCGTCTAGCCATCTCTTAATTGTTTGCAAGAGAAAGGTAGCGGCTATGTTTATGACGCCAGAATGAAAACTACTGCTTTTGGAAAAAATCGGACGAAACTAATATGTGTATCGTATTTGCACAAATATGTATGCTAGACCTGTTAAAAAAGTATATATTTCAAAAAATCATTAGTAGGTCTCAACGATTCTAAACAAATCTTAAACATTTTATATATTTTTATTGCAAAATTTCAAATTGTCAGTAAGGTTAAAGTATACATTTCGTTTATCCCTCCGTTATAGTGTCGATTTTCCACTTGGTTGACAATAAAAATTAACCTTAACTTTATTTTCGTAATAGTGTATCTACCTTAAATTAACTGGCCTTCGATTCAAGGTATTAATTGAAAGTTTCATTATATGAAAAATGAATGTATGAAATAATTACACTAGTGTTTGAGAAATTTCGGAAAATTTAAATTTTATTTCGTATTGTTTCAATTTGAACAAAAATAGTATGGATAGAGGGGTTATAGCCTCCCTGGCTAAAGTCGTCTAGATACGGCAATGCTTCTTGAGAAGATCTCCGTTCGTCTGGCCATCTCTTAATTGTTTGCAAGAGAAAGGTAGCGGCTATGTTTATGGCGCCAGAATGAAAACTACTGATTTTGGAAAAAATCGGACGAAACTAATATGTGTACCGTATTTGCACAAATATGTATGTTAGACCTGTTAAAAAAAGTATATATTTAAAAAAAATCATTAGTAGGTCTCAATTCTAAATAAATCTTAATCATTTTATATATTTTTATTGCAAAGTTTCAAATTGTCAGTAAGGTTTAAGGATAAATTTCGTTTATCCTTCCGTTATGGTGTCGATTTTCCACTTGGTTGACAATAAAAATTAACCTTAACTTTATTTTCGTTATAGTGTATCTACCTTAAATTAACTGGCCCTCGATTCAAGGTATTAATTGAAAGTTTCATTATATGAAAATTGAATGTATGAAAAAATAACACTAGTGCATGAGAAATTTCGGAAAATTTAAATTTTATTTCGTGTTATGTTTCAATTTGAACAAACATTTCACTACAATCAGAACTGGGTTTTTACTTGTCCGCGAAGGCTATGTCGCATTTGAACCTATATTTGAAAAGTTGAACGCATTTTCGAATTGTTGTATATTTGCTTCAGATAGGCTTAGATATTGTCCAGGCCACTGTATCTCATAATGCAACACCTTAAGTACTGAACACTTAATACATATTTTAGAATAACTTTTTATACCAAACGCCCCTGCCAACATTTTGGAGCATTTGGGATGATTGTTTCCAAATATGAATAAAGACTTACTCTTTTGTTAGATTTAAAACAAACGAAGAAATGACTGTAAAATCAGATGGGGGATCCATTTGTTACTCTTTTTATTAACTCATTTATAAGTCATTCTTTTAAGTCATAACTGAATAAATTTGTTAGGTATAAATTCCCCATTATACTGATTAATTTATGAAAATATCCTGTTTAATGAGTAAATGAAAAAGAGTACGTTTTCGACACAAGTACTTTATACTGGACACTCTTTACGAGCGAAAATGTGTGCAGAGGCTTAGAACGCACAAAGTCATATACGGGGCAATTATTTATAAGAGTACACTCACTATTTGGATCATTGAGTTACATTGCAAACAATATTGAATCTATGCCCATTTTTTGTGTCACTATTTACTTTCCATAAGTTTCAGTCTGTTATCTAATCAGATCATCAAGTGTATTAAATATAGGTAATCGCAATTCATATCATAAATATACAAATACATAAACGTCCGAGGTTCCACATCATCGTATCATATAGTTATGATGCGTAAAGTTGTTTGAGCTGAAAATCTACAATGTAATTAATTTAAAAAATATTTTATCAAATGAACCTTGTGCGCAGCGACAATTTCTAAAGTTTGATCCTTTATGTTGGAATTGTAAAATATACTTTGCGCCTTGTTGTAATAGCACATTAACATGTTAAACCACACAATTATATGTTAAACTTTGATTATAAGAGAACGGCTTACTTAAATTCTTCTAATACTTTTTTCTATATTCAAGGCGGTTTTGGCGTAGATTTTTCTTATGACACCGACACCGTAGAAGATGGCATTAATAGAGTCGCAAGGGGTTTAATTGAAAATGGTGTAACTTCGTTTTGTCCTACTATTGTAACATCTCCAGCAGAAACATACCATAAAGTGCTGCCACGAATTCCAGAGACCACAAATGGTGCGGGCGTATTAGGTGTTCATTTAGAAGGGCCATTTATTAGCGCTAAGAAGAAAGGAGCCCATCCTGAAGAATACATACGGCAATTGGATAATGTAAATAGAAAATCATATTCTCGTGTGTAATAATACTAATGAGTTCATTTAAAGGGGTTTCAAAGTTTACTGGATGTTTATGGGACACTTAAAAATGTAAAAATTGTAACCCTTGCCCCTGAGATAGATTCAACAGCACAAACTATTAAACATCTTACTGAGCAAGGTATAACTGTAGCTTTGGGTCATTCAATGGGTAGTTTAAAGGACGGCGAACTTGCGGTTCAAAATGGAGCCAGTTTAATAACACATTTGTTCAATGCCATGTTACCAGTAATTTCATTTATTTTTTCATTGCATGGACAAGTTAAGAACGGAAAGATGCTTAGTCTACAGACTACAAAATATAGTTAATCCGCATGAACATTGCTAAAATTAAAAAAGAAAACGTAGTATGGGTATATTAACCTGCACTTTACCTAGTAGGTTAATATACCCTGCTAGACACGATTTTATAACTACAGTCCTTTTTCTTTTTCTTGTTTTTACATTCGAAATTTACTTGGAAACAAACCTACATATTTTCAACTGTTGTTTTAAGATTTTTTGCCAAATATTTAATATATTTTATGGTCCTGCTGCCTACCACTGTCTGAAATGAAAAACGTCTTTCCTTTCTACGAAGTCGCAAGTTTTTTTTTGCGGTTTTGCAAAAATATGCAAGTTATTATTTTAATTTTACATTTAGTTCCATCATAGAGATCCGGGTCTTGTTGGACTTCTAGCCTCCAATGCCATACCAGCTGGAAAAACTGTTTATTTCGGCATAATTTCGGATGGGGTTCATACCCATCCTGCTGCCCTACGAATAGCGCACAGAACCCATCCTAATGGTTTGTGTTTAGTTACGGATGCAATATCTGCTTTGGGATTGGAAGAAGGCATCCATCATATTGGACAATTAAAACTCGAAGTGAAAGAATCGAAAGCTTTTGTAGCCGGAACTGATACGTTATGTGGCAGTATAGCCTCGATGGATGAATGTGTTCGCATATTTCGAAGTGCAACAAGTATGTTATTTCCACATCTAAAAAATTAAGCATACTAAAGTCGTATTTCATTTTACTTTTCAGATTGTTCCACAGTATATGCTATTGAAGCTGCCACATTACATCCTGCAAAATGTCTAAGTATAGAGAAATCCAAAGGAACTTTGGATTTCGATTCTGACGCCGATTTTATTCTCCTAGATGATGATTTGAATGTACTTTCAACTTGGATTGATGGAAAGTGTGTATTTTGCAATGAAAAATCGAGAAAACTTTTTGATTGCAGCATTTCTTGTTAATCCTATGTTTTATAGTATATAACGATATTAAAAGGATGTACATCTTAATATATGTCTAACGTGCCAAATTTTTGTAATAAAATACATTTCGTAACTATTACGAAGCAAATTAAAGAACATTTTCTGATACCTTCCATCAAAAAAGTAGACCAGCGATCCTCATCATCATCATACAGATTGCCCAAATTTTGCAATCTCACGTGATGTTACCCACAAAAAACACCAGTTGAATTGAGTAAAACACTATTTCCTAAGGAAATTTGTTAGTAAACACACCAGAAAAAAGTGAAGTGCTCAAAAAGAAAGTGCTCACTTTTGCTACATTGTTCTATAACAATGGATTACATTAAACATATTTTAGTTTGGCTGAAACAAATATGTCTGAATATATATCAAATTAAGGTCATGTTTTCGGGCGAAAAACTGTTATTCTTCATATGAAAAGCGTTTGCGTCTTTGGTACGAACGAACTTACAAAAAAAAAAAAAACAAGTAAGGAAAGTCTAAAGTCGGGCGGGGCCGACTATATTATACCCTGCACCACTTTGTAGATCTAAATTTTCGATACCATATCACATCCGTCAAATGTGTTGGGGGCTATATATAAAGGTTTGTCCCAAATACACACATTTAAATACCACTCGATCTGGACAGAATTTGATAGACTTCTACAAAATCTATAGACTCAAAATTTAAGTCGGCTAATGCATTAGGGTGGAACACAATGTTAGTAAAAAAGTATGGGAAACGTTTAAATCTGAAGCAATTTTAAGAAAACTTCGAAAAAGTATATTTATGATTTATCGCTCGATATATATGTATTAGAAGTTTAGGATAATTAGAGTCATTTTTACAACTTTTCGACTAAGCAGTGGCGATTTTACAAGGAAAATGTTGGTATTTTGACCATTTTTGTCGAAATCAGAAAAAATATATATGGGAGCTATATGAACCGATTTCAATAAAATTTGGCACGCATATCAACAATGCTAATTCTACTCCCTGTGCAAAATTTCAACTAAATCGGAGTTAAAAATTGGCCTCTGTGGTCATATGAGTGTAAATCGGGCGAAAGCTATATATGGGAGCTATATCTAAATCTGAACCGATTTCAACCAAATTTGGCACGCATAGCTACAATTCTAATTCTACTCCCTGCGCAAAATTTCAATTAAATCGGAGTAAAAGATTGGCCACTGTGGTCATATGAGTGTAAATCGGGCGAACGATATATATGGGAGCTATATCTAAATCTGAACCGATTTCAATAAAATTTGGCACACTTGACTACACTACTAATTGTACTCCTAGTGCAAAATTTCAACCAAAAACTCTGGCTTCTGGGACCGTATTATTCCATATCGGGCGAAATATATATATATGGGAGCTATATCTAAACCTGAACCGATTTCTTCCAAAATCAATAGGGTTCTATTCTGAGCCAAAAAACATACTTGTGCCAAATTTGAAGTCGATTGGACTAAAACTGCGACCTAGACTTTGATTACAAAAATGTGTTCACGGACAGACGGACATGGCTATATCGACTCAGGAGCCCACCCTGAGCATTTTTGCCAAAGACACCATGTGTCTATCTCGTCTCCTTCTGGGTGTTGCAAACATAGGCACTAACTTAGAATACCCTGTTCCACAGTGTGGCGCAGGGTATAAAAAAACTATCACCACCAAATATTCAATTAAAAATTTAATTTATTCAACAAATCTTTTAATTGAACCAAAATCAATTATTAATTGAGTCATTTAATTTTTTAATTGACTTTGGTGATCATTTCTGTGATGGAAGACATTTCAATTGAAAATTAATTGGATCATTTAATTTCGTGATTGAAGACAAAAAATATTTTTTTTTGTGTAGTACTAAACATTATCTAGGTTATCTATGTCATAGGAATGAATTAATTTTTATTAAACTGCTTTCCAAAGGTCGGTATCACGCCGATATCACAAGAATAAGTAAATATTTTTCGACAAATACAAGATATAATTAACTTTTTTATTTATTTATTTATTTGCAATATTTATTTATTTGCAATAAATTTACAAAATACAGTTAAAAGGTGCCTAATAACTAGATCATTTAAACATAAGCTGTTTATTACAAAGAAACTAAACTATTCATTTGTCTTAAATAAAAAAGAGAAAAAATAGCAAAAACAAATTATTCATATACTTTATATACTATTTAGTCCATTGATATGAAAGAAAATAAAACTATAGTTTAAATTAATAATGTAGATACGTATTACAAAAGATTAGATGTCAATATCATCATGCGCATGAATAGCAATATGAATTTTTGGAAGCATGTTACCATTAGAGCAATCCAAAATCAACTGAATAGATTCATTTATTCTAGACGAAGGCCATATTGAGAGGATATGATCAACGGTAAGCAAATCGTTACAAAAATTGCACTTCCGAATTTCTATAATAGTGACGGGTGTTAAATATTGCCGTGCCAACTCTAAGTCTGGCAAGGCATATGCATTCGGATCTAGTTAATTGAGGTGCATAATTTGATCTGATAATGGAGGGTTTTATAACTCTAAGAAAGGAGTGTGATTCATTCCAGATTTGTGATGGGATCCATAGTAAGACAAAATTCATCTGTACACAATTCGAAAAAATATGGTTGAACATGGACTTTCGATTGGTTTTTATTGCCCTTGAAACACTGAGGCTGTCCGTATATATCAGAGTCCTTCCCGGCCGAGCTAATGCCTATGTCATAGCAGATATGACAGCCGCCACCTCAGCGGAAAAGATCCCAATACCGTCGGGCAACCGGCACTCACTAACAGAATCAAAAAGACAAGATGAATTTTGTCTTACTACTAAACCATCAAAAGAGCCGTCCGCGTAGAGGATCGTCCGTGGCCTATAGAAAGCAATCCTATCAGCCATGATGGCATCAAACACAGAAGGATTTACGAAGGCTTTCTCATGAGATCGAAGACTAATATCCACTATCATATCCGAAGAGACAGAAATAGGCTCTCGGGGCTTAGAGGGAAGGATAATACCCATATCATGTAATCGATTTACTATACGACTGATGGATGATTTACCAGAATCATTCGTACCCACCTGTTCCCAGAAGATCTCATGTAGACCATCCAGTGGTAATGTCAAAGCCCTCGCCACCAAGATCACAGAGAACCTCTCGACCAACTCATCGAAGTTGCTATATCTACATTCCACTTGCTGTCCTGAAATATTTATTCATAGCTACCTCAATCTTCTTAATGTTACTCTTATGGCTAATATCTCATCTTCCGATTAATACTTAACAGGAGGATAGACCACCGGTTAGTAAAATTTTGGTAAGGGATCAGATGTTTCATCGACACGATAAACAGTAACAAGTTATTGAGAAACCGGCTCTTAGAGGTGTACCCATGTATCGTTATGCCATGAGAAAGAATTTCTATAACTAGGGTACGGCAAATATCTAAGGCAATGTCGAGGTGTGGCACTTTCCTCTTAGAGCATATTAGTCTCAAAAGATTGTTAATCTTGTCAAGTCTGTCAACAAGATATGCCACGTGCCGGTTCCATAATAAAATTTGAAGTCTGTAAGTCAATTAGTTTGTGAGATAGAGCGTCTTTTGTGAAGCAACTTTTGTTATTGTGAAAAAAAGGAATTTCGTGTTTTGATAAAATATTGTTTTCTAAAGGGGAAAAATACGGTGGAAGCAAAAACTTGATAAGGAGTTTCCGGACTCTGCACCAGGGAAATCAACAATAATTGATTGGTATGCAAAATTCAAGCGTGGTGAAATGTGGACACCCGAAAGAGGTGGTTACCGACGAAAACATAAAAAACCCACAAAATGATTGTTAATGACCTAAAATGAAGTTGATCGGGATAGCAGAAGCCCTGAAGATATCGAAGGAAAAAAACAACAACGTGTTGATGATTCTGAGCGGTGTTTGCAGCTGTTAACTCGTAATACACACCAGTCTTTCCGTCGATATTTGACAATGGATGAAACATGGCTCCATCACTACACTCCTGAGTCCAATCGACAGTCGGCTGAGTGGACAGCGACCGGTGAACCGTCTCCGAAGCGTGGCAAAGTAATGGCCTCTGTTTTTTGGGATGCGCATGGAATAATTTTTATCGATTATCTTGAGAACCATCAACAGTGACTACACCCTCACAAAAAATCGCTTCTGTAACATATACTCCCAAATATATTTTGCTTCAAGCATATACATTTTTGGGTATTGCCCAAACATTTATATGTTTGATCTCTTTTAATATATAATATGTTTGAAAGCATATTGGTCTAAACAATATATGTTTGGGTAGTCTAAGTTCCAAACATTTTGTATTTTTGCATCCAAATTCAATAATGTTGTCTTCCAAAAAACAATATGTTATTATGTGAACATATAATATGTTTGGAAGCATTTTGCACCCAAAAATATTATATGCTTAAAAAAAATTCTCCCAAACAATATTGTGCTCAAAATTTTATTTATTTATTTATATATTTACAATCATAATGAATTATGAAAATAAACAGGTAATATAGGTGCTAACAACATAGGTTTTCGACCTGAATGCTCAAAATTTTGTTTCTGCCTAATTGTATATTCCCCCACATCTTTCTCACTTCCACGATATTTTTTAGTTCTTAGCACCTTTTTCTGTAATACAAACATTGTAGAAGAAATTATTCAATTGTATGATTTTTTATTTTAATTTTACCTTTTGCCGGACGGGGATTCGAACAGCGGACCACACAGTTTGTAAGGATCAAAGAAGTAGCTGATCAATTGCCCAAGGAAAAATAAAATGTTAATTTTGTAATAACAAGCAACAACCACCAACTTAATTCGATATCGCTCCCTGTTAAATAGCGCTCCAAGCTACTAAACACATATATGTTTATAGGCTATTTCTAAATTAATATATGTTTGCATCCAAGCATATTATATTTACAAATATTTTATGTCCCAAATATAATATGTTCTAACATATTAACATATATGTCCCAAACATGTTATGCTAGTTTATGAACATTATATGCTTGCACTCAAAAATATTGTGTTTAAAAATTTGTGTTCCAAACATATCATGTTTATAGCCAAACATATGAAAAACAGTCTTTTTCATCGGTGTATTATATGGCTTTATTGGAGCGTTTGAAGGTCGAAATCGCGGCAAAACGGCCCCATATGAATAAGAAAACAGTGTTGTTCCACAAAGACAACGCACCGTGCCACAAGTCATTGAGAACGATGGAAAAAATTCATGAATTGGGCTTCGAATTGCTTCCCCGCCCACCGTATTCTCCAGATCTGGCCCCCAGCGACTTTTTCTTGTTCTCAGACTTCAAAAGGATGCTCGCAGGGAAAAAATTTGGCTGCAATGAAGAGGTGATCGCCGAAACTGAGGCAAACCCGAAGGAGTACTACCAAAATGGTATCAAACAATTGGAAGGTCGTTATAATCGTTGTATCGCTCTTGAAGGGAAGTATGTTGAATAATAAAAACGAATTTTGACAAAAAAATTTGTTTTTCTTTGTTAGACCGGGGACTTATCAGCCAACCTGTTATAAGGCGAATCAGTCCGGATTTAGATAAAACTTTTATGAATACCCTTAATTTTCTTATATATGGGCATAGAATAGAATTGCGAAGCATCAGACACATCGTATGAGACTTTTTTTAATAATAACCCCCCAAATGATTCGGTTTACTAAATCAGTAGTGCTGGTTTAGGGTACTCGGCTCCGCCCGACTTTCAAATTTTCCTACTCGTTTTTTAATGAAGGAAAAAAGAAAACTATATGGAATTTGATTTAGTGAATATAACTTTATTAATAATAATATTTAAATATGGAACAAATACACATTTTTCTCCAAAGGTTACAAATGTTAATCATAAAGTTTTCGAGTACTGCCGTATTATTCATGTACATTTTTAAAGGGATTTTATCTGTGCAAATGCATGTATACAATACAATACAATAAACATTCAAAACTAATTGTTATAACATTATTTTTATGTGTTTATATACATATAAGTATATATATGCGGGTACTCGTATTAACTTACACATTCATGTTATGTGATGATGTTAATACATAGACACTTTTATGCAAGTTGTAGGAATGTATATATATATATATGTATACATAGGGGGGTGTACATAATATGTTTCTCATTTCGTTTTTTTTTTTCTTTTTAATTTGTATAATTATTTGTTATATATATTTTAAATATGTAAAGATATATATGTTCATGTATATATATAATTTTAGTAAAGACAAGACAATATTTCTTGCATCTATATGATTTCAATACATCTTTATGTAAAACCATAGTTTTTTTGCCTACTTCACTTTGTTTACGCTTAAAAAAAATATTTGTCTTATGTGGATTTAGTTTTATTTTTCATAAAAATTTGCAATAAACTTGGTTTTAATTAAAATATTTGGTGTCTAAATATTGGTAAAATGTGACGTTTATTTTGTTTCATTATATGTTTCATTTAAAACAAAGACAAACAATCAAAGTTATTTGTTTCAAACCAGAATGAAATCATTCAATAAAAAATAAAGGCATTTCTATGTTTTTTTTTTTAGTTTTGTTTTTAGGAAAAATGACAAATGCCAAATATATTTATATATATTTATATATTTTTTTGTCATTTCATTTCTTTTTTATATAAATTCGTTTTAACATGGACTAAGACACAGCAGAACTGTAATTTTTAAGCAATAAAACTCTAATTCGAAATATTTGCTATACTTTTTCCATTGTTGTTTTATTATTATTATTTTTTTTTTTTTTTTTTTTTGAATATTGAATTGGTTAAGATTTTATTATTTTGGCAATTTTTAATGACAAATTATTCTTTCACTTCTGTCTTGTCATGGAATAAGATGAAATGAAGCCATTATTTCTTTTAATTTAATTTTTTCATTGTGATGGTTATTCATTGTAGGAGAAATGGATTAGAAGAGGGATAGATTACCTACATGTGTAATAAATATTTTTCTGACAAAATTGTTACTGATTATTACTTCAAGATCTTTTGATATGTTAATTTTTATAAGAACTCCTAAACTTCAAATGCTATGTAGTATTTTTGTTTCTGATTTCTGTTTCTCTCTCTCTTATTCTATGTCTTTAATTGAAGGTATTTTTCAACTTTGCCTAAACAGAATTTTATTAGCATTTTTTTATTTTATTTTTTGTTGTTTTTTTTTTTTTAATACATTTCCATAAATATATATATATGTTTTTAAAATAATCCGTGTATATGTTTTAGTTTATATTTTCCCATTGTCATTAATAAGATAATTTATAAGATTTGTTTATAATTTTAAAAATATTGGTTCATTGCAACATTCATTTTGTTGTTGTTTAATTCTTTTTAATTTTGTGTATTTTCTTTTTTATTTGAATTCGTATCTATTTGCATTTTTTCGTTAATTCCCATTGTATATTTATTTTTCAGTTATTTAAAATTAAAAAAGTGGCCAAAGCTTATTGTCAGAAGCGTCCTTTAACTATTCCACATTTCGTTATTTTCATTTTTAAACTTATTTTTATAAAAAAATACATATGTATATTAATAAACATAACTTATTTTTATGTATGATTTGTAAAAATTGAAAGAATATGAATACCGTGAATAAAAACAGAAAACATTGAACGTAACCAAATTTCTTTTTTCTTTTGTTTTGTTTTGTTATTATTTTTGGATATATATATTTTTTTAATAAAACACGCATTGATTCGTTAATAAATAATTATTGTTAAAATTATTATACCATTTTGCTTTGTTTTTTGGTCAGTATGTTAACGATTTTTCTTTAAAGTAATTTATACGATTTAGTTATTTCTGTTTTGAGTTGGGAACTTTAATGATTTGACCTATAAAGTATATTGAAAATATTTGATAACATTTTACATCGCCTCATTGAGAAGAAATACTATACAATAAAATCTTTAGAGATATTTGATTTTTTATTTCTCAAATTACAATACATATAACTTGCAATAGAAATTTAATAAAATGCACACAAAAAAATATACAATGGATTGCTTTGAAAGAAGAGTTTTTTACTGAGGAACTACAATTCAGACAAACGAAATTTTCTTTTCACTCTGAAAAAGCAAAATTCTTTAAAAGCAAACATATATATTTTTATGCTCTTAAAGGAAACACTTTATAACAAAAGGTAATTTTGTTTATTCAAAATTTGTTGTTCATTACCTCAAAAAATGAACCCTATAAAGCACTAAGGCATTTATAGTTTCCTTGACTTTAATATTTTCTTAGGTACTTTTTTTAAATAAACTAGGAAAGTTTAAAAAATGATACACGCAAAAAAATAATTCTTTCCTCCCAAACGAAAATTTAGACAAACAAAGTTCGTTTCTCATTTGCTTTTCGCTGTAAGGAAGTGTATTTGGAAGAAAAGTATATACTTTTTGTGATGAACGTTTATTCTTTTCCAGGATGTAAAAACAATTTCATAAAGACTAAGGCTATGGTCACACTATGCAAATATTTGACCAAAATGAGTGTCAAACATTTTTCCAGAACCATTTTCCAAATATCTGGATACGGTTTTTGGAAAATAATCCCACCGTGATGTTATATATCCCATTTGAGCTAAATATGTTTTCTGGTTTGGCTGTGGCGACGGATTCATTTTTGATTTCTGTCAAATATTTGCCTAGTGTGACCATAGCATAACTCAAAAAAAAAAATTGTTTTCTTGCTAATTGCATTTTCCCTCACATCTTTCTCACATCCACAAGGTTTTTTAGTTCTTAACACCTTTTCCTGTAATACCAACAATGTAGAAGAAATTATACGATTTAATAAATTTTTAAATTTTTTTCCCCTTTCGCCTGGACGGAGAATCGAACCGCGGACCATGCACTTTGTAAGCCAACACACTAACCACTGAGCCATGTTCCTGTTATGGTCATCAATAGATAATTATCCATATAAGTTATATTTATATAGCATAGCTTGCGGCGCCCACGAACCGAATAAACAAAGTTTATTTAACAGAAACAAACATTTAGCTTGGCACCGTAGAGCAGTGGTTGCTACGTCCGACTTGCATGCCAAGGGTCGTGGGTTCGATCCCTGCTTCGACCAAAGTTTTTTTTTTTTGTTTTCTTTTACATATATTCCAGATATGTTCGGAAGATTCCGAAAAAATGTTCAACATTACATTGTACTATATTAAATTTTGAACTGTAAAATGTGTCTTATTAAAGACCTAAAGTCAGAAAAGAACAGTGTTTGATATAAACGAAATGGACTGTGTTGTTGTTTCAAAAATAACTTTTTTTATTGAAAAAATAAAAATTTTGTAACAAACGATGTTTTTGGTGATAAAAGTTTAAAATTTTCGAAGCAATTCAAAAAACTCTAACAAACGAAAAACGTTTTCGGTACACGTTTTCCAAACGTACACAAATTAACTTCGAAACAACACCTAAAAAAATGAACCCACCATGGAAGAAAATGTAGGTTTATTTTAGAAAATTTTAACTAAAATAGTTTTCTAATTGCAACATGTTACATATAAGTTTATAATTTTTGTCAAATTGAAGAAAATTTATTCAAAATAATTAATTTTTTTCTGGTTGTTAACAAAATTTCATATTTACTAGTCTTCATAAACTAAAATAAAGTTCAATTGGCTTTAGCCCCCTTTTTTGGGTGAATAAAACGCTATGTAAAAAATCGACTTTATTAACATGCGGGCTTACACAAATACCAAGAGTATATTATTAAAAGAAATCTACCAGTTAAGAGAAAGTTATCTTCTCTTCGGTTAACTTTAACTGAAAAATTTTCAGCGGTTCCCAACTGGCATATGGAATATATAGGCAAGTGCTAATATAGCACTAATGGACCTTTATAAAAATGGGGGTTAGCAATATAAACTGTTTTTTTCAACAAAGTTAGTATTAAAAAAATAACTGAAAACAGTTATTTTTCACAGTTATGAAGTGTTAGCACACGCAAAAAAAATTGGACAATAAAACCAATTTAATTTTATTTTAGTTCATAGTTATTATTATGTTTTAGTTAAAATTTCTCCAATATGAAAAAGTTTCCTTCACATTAATATTTTTGTCTGTACGTTAGTGAAATTAAATAAACTAAACTTCATAAACTTTAATTTGTCCCTTCAAGATACGATTTTTAACAAAGGAAAAAATAATTATGTCTAATAAAATGTCTTGAATTTGTCCAAAAATATTTACTTAGTTTTGTCATATCTGCAATTGTAATACAATTTTGTTAAACATTTCTAAAATTAACCTAAATTTTCTTTCCTGGAGAGTTCACTACTATTGAGTGTAGATTTTGAAATTATGTAACAAATTTCTTTGAGTGTATAAAAAAATAATGACCCTCATAGCAATTGGTTCATATACTAAAATAATAAAATTGAAATAACATAAGCAGGTAACAGATTGCTGCTAATAACAACCTTAATTTTTTTTTTTTTTGCTTTAGTATGCACTGTGAATGGCAAAGTAATAATATTTTCCACAATTCATATATAAACGCGATATTCAATGAGGGGTGACTTTAAATGTTATTAAATACTTTTTACCTCTAATACACATTAATGAGTAGGTAGATTTTGTTTTCCATTGGTATTTAGCATTTATTATTTCTACTTTATATAGGATTGATTTTTAAGGAATTGTATAAAGGTTGATTCGCAAAGAGTGCATTTATTTTTAAATGTTTGTATTATCTAGGTATAATTTTTCCATTTAGGGTTTCGGCATTTAAATCTACAGATATATAGTAAGTAAATGGATTTTCATTGTTTTTTCTTTTTGTATGTAAAATTTGAAAATTTCTATAAAATATAAATATCATGTAGTTTACATAAAATAATAATGTGAATAAGAAAAAATTTTGATTTCTTTTGTTTTGTCATTAAATACCTGATTGCATTTGCAGTTAATTGTGATTTTCAAAAAAATGATTTTATTCATATGAATTTTTAGTTTTTAGTATATAGTATAATCGTTTTTACAGATTCCTTCTTTTTTATTTCCAAATATATTTGTATTATTTATTTTTTTTAAGAACTTTTAGGCAACAATATTTGTCAAATACCCTAAATTAATTTTTAAATTATGTATAGTATATATATATATTTTTTTTTCGATCATGTCACCAATTTTTTGTATCGGGTACTTATCATTTTTATGTTTTGATCCATTTTTTTGTTTTCATTGAATGTGTATATAACAATAACTAATACGTTCAACACCATTTTATTTCCTTATTTATTTACTTACAGACAGACAATGAGCAAAATATTTATTATATTTTAAAATGGATATTCTAAATATTTTTTGTAGTTGTTGTTTGTTAGTATTTTTTTTAGGAGGGCACACATATGTTGGTTTTGTATGTACACAAAATTTGTTTGTCCTTTTTTCTTATTTGTAAAAATTACTTAATAGTTCATTAAATCCTTGCTCAAAAAACATTGTGCATTTTCATATTGGAAAGCTTTGTTTCGATTCGATTTATTATATTTTTTATTATTTGTTCCTATAGTTCTGTTCTTTTTAAATTTTAGTTTTTTTGTTTCTGGTATATAATATTTTTCCTATGTAAGATGTTAAAATTTATATTCATAATTTTGTTTTTATATTATTATTTGATTCACAACGTAAAGTAAATTAAAAAAACTCTTCGAAAATTAAATATTTGCTTCACAACCATATATTTTATAAAACTAAAAACATTTGTAAAGATAAATAAAAACAAACAAGAAGATGCATGCGTGTACTAACATATTCCATAGGAAGGGCTTATGGACAATTGCACGTTCTATCATATAGATGATCATATTGGGTGCGTATTGATTACGAAATCAATACGTATCTTTTATCTTTCATGACAATTTTTATATTTTTTGTTTGTTTTTGATTTCAGCTATGGAGAAAATGTTTATGAAATTTTAACGATATCGATTGATTTTTGTATTATAACATACGCACTTACCCAGCAAAAACTTTGCCATTACTCAAAAAAAATATCACCAAAATTTTTCCAATTTAAAAATGTCAATTAAAAATTTAATTGATTCAAAAACGGTTTGAATTGAAATATACAATCACAGAAATTAATAGTATCAATTAAATATTTAATTGGATCAATTTAATTGATGTTGGTGATCATTATTATCATTTTGTGATTGAAGAAATTTCAATTAAAAATTAATTAGACGCTTTAGTTGGTATGCCAGACGTGCTCTTTTAAAGAGCACATGTGTTCTTTTTTATAAAATGTGCTCTTAAAACAAGATAAGCCAAAAGAGTACGCAAAAGTGTTCTGCTTTTAATTAAGTGCTTTTTTGTGCTCTTTTTATGCATCACAACAAATATTACTCGAACGCGATTCAACAAATGGTAAAAGTAAACTGAACATACGTAATTGTCGCACTACGAGATTTTCCTACGCCGTTATTTTCTAATTAACTAGTGCTTTACTTTATATATCGGAGTCGAAGAAGAGCACGCCGATGTTGCTTCTTCACTTTGTTTAAAAAACTTCTTTCAATAAAATTTTTCACAAAAACACCAAAAATTAACTTACAAAGTATTGCAAAAAAAATAGCTCGAGTTGCACAATACGTTAATGGCAAGGCGCTAATATAAATGTATTCATGATCATGTCAATAATTTTAGATTACTTGTTTAGATCTCAACTATGGAATTAGGCAGTAAAGACTACATGTTGGATTCTGAAGAAAGTAGTACAATGCTTAATAAAAGCATTGGAAATCGGAAAGTGGGTTATTTTATGTTTAAGTTATGAACTTTTTGTTATGTTTCAATGAATCAACAAATTGGATTAAATGTTTTTCTTTTATTTGAAAAAGTGTGATCTTGTAACCGTATGTGCTCTTTTTATAACCTGAATGTGCTCTTTTTGCCTCTTCAAAATCTGGCATCCCTAACTTTAGTTCAATAGACATAATTTCGCATAGAACATTTGCATGGCACAGGTTCGAACTCTGATGAGAGACAAATTTTCAAAACATTCAAAGTGAATTCCGGTTGGGAACACTCCTGTACAAAAAAAACTAATTTGGAGGATAGAACTATTTTTTTTTATACACCCAAAGAAAACATATTTTCTTCCGGACCAAAATTTTAGTCAAACGAAATTCCCCTTTGTTATAAAGTATTTTAAGTATTTAAAGAAATTTGTTCGGCGTCAAAATAAAACATTCTTTGTCTAAAATTTCGTTCTCTTCTTGCATCATAAGCAACTCTGTAATGTACAGACACACACAGTGAACATCTCTGTAATGACTAGAAAATAATTACATAATTTTAACTATAATTTGATGCATTCTCATGGAAAAATAATTCCCAGGTAGTTGCAGTATTACAAAAACAATAAAAACAACAAAATTCAAGAACACCCAAATGTCAGTTTTGTTTACAAATTTAATGTTAGTAAACAAAAGATATTGAATATTTTCAATTTGTTTTGTTTACATTTTAATGTTAGTTACCAATAGTAACCTATGTAACCAATAGTTACCTATGTAACCAGTAGTGTTGTTGTTGTTTTTGACAATAATAACCTGTGCCATGTAAAATGTAACCAATAAAATCTACGTAACCAATAGTAACCTATGAACCCAATAGTTACCTATGTCACCAATAGTGACCATACATATTTTTGACAATAGTAACCTGTGGAATGTAAAATGTAACCAATAGTAACAAGACATGTTTTTGACAGTTGGATGTACTCAGCTGTGAACAGCTGACTGTGATGTAGTACCTTTAGTAGTTTTATCATGATGCATACTGAAAGAAGAATTTTGTTTTCAGACAAACGAAAATTTCTTTTGACGCTAAACATTTTTCTTTAAAAATAACTAAACAAGATTAGAGAAAATCGTTGTAAAGCTTGTCAAAAATTCTTATTTTTAATATTATTTATTAAAATACATCATTAGAAAGGAAAATTTCGTTTGTCTAAAGTTTCATTTTGCGAAATGATCTATAAATTGTATGTTGGTACACGCATGCATTTATTACAAGTTTTGTTGCTGGAGTAAAAAATTTATATTTTTCAAGTAATATTTTTTTCCATTTTTTTGTTTTTCTTTTGGGAAGACATAAAATTGTGAGAGACGTATTTTTTGTGTATAAATATCAATATTTTGTTAAAAAAAATTACAAAAATTAAAGCATGTTGGATTTCAATAGTCCTTATTGATCGATATTCGTAAAAATTCATTTTTAACTGGTGCTTCATTTTGAAAGTTAAATTTTCTTAAAAATAGTAAGAAACAAACATGTAAATATGTATATAATATAATATGTATGTGTTATTAAGTATATATGCGTGTATAAATATTATAGATAATTTATATTGTAATTTTTCTACAAATACAGATACTCTATTTGTTTCCATAAATCGTTTTAAAGTTTTGTTTGCCTTTGTAAGTCATGGTATTTTTTTTTTTTTTTTAAGATTCTCTATGTTTTGAATCAATTGTTATTCTTTAATGGGTTTGGATTTTTATTGTTCTATTGATTTTAGATTTTTTGTTTATTGTTTAGAGAAGTTAGCAGCTAATAGTCATTTTGTAGTTTTTTTTTTTTGTATTTATTTTATAATAAAGAAATATTTATTTTATATATTTTTTTATTATCAATATATTTTTAGTTATTTTCCTTTTTTCAATATTTGCTAAATAAATAAAACTTTTCAAAAATATAGAAAAAAATGTCACTGGATGGATTGTGTAAACCTAATCTTAAATATTTGGTAAAATTCTACATTAATTTCTATACATTTTAGAGAGTGAGAGTTTTGCTATATTTCCTATCCGGAAATACATTTTCATGTATATTGATATTGATCCTTGAATTTGCGAAACGAATTTTTAACATTAATTTGGGTGTGTGTTTCAAAATCATAAATAAATTTACAAAAATAAAATGAAAATATACGTACTATAAGAAAATCCCAAGCACTTTAATTTTTTTTTTTTTAAATTAAGTATCGTAATAAAAAAACAATTATGATTTTCTTTGCGAAACTCGAATTTAGTTCCAACTCTTATATGACCGATGTTTTAAGATCGTGTGAGGCCAAATATTTTTTATAGAAAAACATGTGATGTGAACACTCAAAGAATTTTGTTATTCAAAATTCTACTGAAAACGAGAAAGCAGTCAATGTAATTATTTTTAGGATATAAAAATACCTTGCCCATTTTATTAGATTTTTTTTAATAAAAATGTAAATTGTGATCCTGTTATTTTGTTTTAACATATTTGCAACTATAGGTGAGTACTATGTTCGGTTTTCGAGTTGAAAAACACTTTATTTTCGCGATTACTTTTCCTGAAATAATCAAAACTATAAATGAAAACAAACATATTCCCGTAATGTCTGCCGAAATTTAGAGGAACAAGAAAATGTGCATCAATTGAGTTAATTTATCTGCTTTATATTGAACTGTTTTTATAAAGTAACCGCGAAAATTTCAACTCGAAAAACGAACAAAGTACTTACCTTATTATTGAATAATCAAAAAAGAGCAATTGTTTTTTAACGTTTGGCGTATTTCCGAGTCTGCGTTGGGCTTAATACAACAGAAATTCTCTACTTCGTTAGACGGGCTTTACTTCGGACCAGAGTTCCCAGGTTAGGCCATTGTTCCCCAAACTGGGATTTTTTTCCGCTTTTGGGCATATTTTCACCCATGTTCGGATATCCACTTCCACTATTCACGTCAAATCTACGAACGTGAAAATTTGGTGTCCTCAAATCCACGTTCTTTTTTGAACTTTTCTGTAACCAGCTAGTTGCGCAAATCACCCAAAAAATCACTAAGGCGAAAATCAAAATAAGTGGAATCAATAGACTTATTTCAATTTATTAATTAATAATGACACATTTTTAATAAAACTCATGTATTACATATAAAGTATTTAAAATTTTTTACGCGAGTATTTTTTTAATCGGAAATACATCCATCTTGGACATAATTCAACTTTCACCAAGTGAATTGATTTGACGAAAATTCCGTTGAATGTGGTTTGTAGGACACCAAAATCGTGGAATTGAATCAGTATTTTTTTTAATTAAAAATTTTTGGTTAATTAAAAATGACATATTTTTAATAAAACGCGTATAATAAATAAAAAAAAACATTTCAAATTTCTTACGCGAGAAGAAATTTGATTCCACGAAAATTCCGGTGAAAGTGGATTGCAGGACACCAAAATCGTGGAATTGATTCACATTCACCTGGAAATGGATTTTCGAACATGGCAACTAGCAAACTATTATAATTTAGTTTAAATATTTTCCCGTGTTCTGGGTTGCGTATTCCCAAAACGCAACATTTCGAATTTTAACTTTTTGTGGTTTATTTACGTTTTGCGAATTTGTAAACCAGAACTTTCTATACATTTTCATTACAAGTCTTTTTTCCGAAACAAACTTTTGAAAGATTCTTGACAAAGTTGACAATTTTTATTTAACTATGGGCCACCTGATTAATTGGTCTTTAACAATTAAAGAATTTGATAATATGAAATTGTTTTTGTTTGGTTCTATAATAAAATCTATGTACACAAAATATTTATGTATATCAAATTTTCTTTAGGCATTTGTCATGGGGAAAATAGTTATGTTGAGAATCTTTGTGGATATCCTTTCTATTTGGGAATTTCTCTTGAAAATCTTGCAGCCTTAGTTCAGAAGAGCAGAAAATTATAGTTGAAAATGAATTATTAGCAAAATTGTGTACTTCGTTTGTATAAAACTTTTTCTTGTCACATTTAGCTAAAATCAATAATAAGTTAAAGTTTCCCGATATGCATTTTTTCGCTTCAACAATTTTTTTACTTTAGCTAAAAGAACTGAAAAAGCAAAAAACAAGTTATACACAATGAAGTACAATTTTACTAAATTCAAAATTCATGCAAACTAGTTCATGATTTCCCAAATTAATAAATTTTACTTAAATTGTTTCTACGTTGAACTTCAATATCCGACGAGCACTAAAGTACCAACCGATTCAAATTCATATTTGTTTATTTATCGTTCAGGCGTTCAATAGAATTCCTTATGAGACTCGTCCATGTAAAAGTAAAGAAAGTGATTTTTTGAACCTTTCACGAAAATTTTAATTTTTCTTTCAAGGAAATTTATTAGTCAGAAAACACAAAAGTCTGCTTAACCAGCAACAAGTCCGTTGAAAAACGGAAGGCAGTTGCTATTTGCTAAATAGCAAACTTTATTTGTCTTTTTTTATAGTACAATAATCCCCACTTAATTGAAGCATTTATTCATGTTCGCTTAATTACCTCAGAGAGGTAAACAAACAGATACGTTTAAATACTTTAAATGGTAAACGAGAGTGCATAATTAGCTCAACTGACATTTAAGAGTTATAAAACAGATAACAAAATATATGGAAAATATTATCAAAGGACACATTACAGAAGCCCTCCAACTATTTGCTCCTATTTAATTTAATATTTCTTTTTACTTTGGCACATATTTTATTGGAGACTTCGGTTTTTAAAATGTTAGTTTCGAAAACCATTTTCTACATCAAAATTGTTTCTTCTAGTAAACCGTCGTATAATATCAAGTACTACTAGGGCCTCTTTAGTTAATTCGTTGATTCGTCAATTGAGGCATCCGCCAGTCAATTATCAGCGCTCTCAACCAACATCTCTCCAACACAAATTGGAATTGATTATATTTGCCACATTTTTATACAATTATTACGAATAGACCATACACCTATAGGAAAAAGTCTGTTGTTACATTTTGATACTTCCGATTCTTGTGAACAGCAAACTGTAAAATCTTTAGTTTTTTTAAAATAAAAGCACATTTAAGAACCAAAAATAGGTTTTTCTATATTCCTGTACTCCAATATGCTTAAAAGTGTCTAAATGCGATCAGCTTGCTGTTATGCATTAATTTGATAATTGTTCAGATCTTTGGGCAAATACAAGATATATTCATAATATGTATATTTTGTTACGATAGTCTCTATTTAAACTTTTTTGTTTGTTTCCGCCAAATGAATCGCAGATAATGTTTGCTACAAATATTGACTGATTCCCCCTTTTTCAGCAGACTTTTTGCTGTTCTAGCAGACTTGTATGCTGCCTGTGTCAATTAGGAATACCAAATAAATTGCATGATGAAGGTGCTGAATTAAACCTCCAAAATTAATTTACATTCTGCAATTATTATATCTATAATTTAAGTGTTGATGTTTTAAAGAATATTACTACACCTTTAGTGTTAAATTCGACCGAAACTCAACAAATTTATTTTCAAAATAATCACCGGTATCCTCGAAGTTTGAGAATGCAGGATAATTAAAACGTACCTAATTGATTGGTAAATGGTAATAAACTCGTATTGGAATTTATAATATATAATTGTTTATTAGATCACAAGAAAACAATAACAATAAATTTATATTATTTACGTATATAATGTATAATATGTCTACTTAAATGTACTTCAGAATTTGTACAACTTAAACGAATATTTGTAATAATTTGAATACTATATAAAATAATTTAAGGCCTAAAACAACCAAGTCATATGTGAGAAATATTCATATTACGATAATAATTTTTGATAGGCAAAACATAATGATTCTTTTCGCAAAAAAAGGATAATTTCTTCTATCCTCTAGAAAGAACTTGCGGGGATTTCTTAGAAATTTAAAGAAATAGATATGTGAAGGCATATAATTTTTTTTTGTTTTTTCACTTCAATAAATGAATATTGTCTAATGGAATTAAATAATAAAGGAAATTAGTTTGCATTTAAATTGTTTCCGTTAAAAAGTCTTGTTGAAGAGCTCTCGAGAGATTGATTTCATTCTTAGTTGCGTTGGATGCAATAAAGTGTAAATATTTGATATAAAAAATAAAACCAACCAAAATTGTTAATTCACTATCACAGGTGGGAATAACTAAATATTCAAGGTATAAAATTTCCAACATAAAATAGGACAAAGTGTTATTGAAATCTATGTAAATATATAAGTTTCATCATATATTTATATATGTATATATATATTGATGTATATGAATTCCGATTTGGTATTTTATTAAAAAATATGTATAAATTTGCAGGATTTGTTGACTTATTTATAAATATGTAAAATTTAGATAATACATGTACATATATATGCATATGCGTGTATATATTTGTATACCTATATGCATATATACATTTTTTATAATAATAAATGGTGTAAAAAGCCTAAGGAATACAGTCAGCAAAATGTTTTGTAGTGGTAATATTTTTTATATTGTAGTTTTTTCATCATTTTGTTAATTTTCTGCACATAATATTTGTATTTCTTCGTATGTATCTTGTTGTTCTTTTTTTTTTTGCCTTTTTATGGTTTTGTAAATAGGTTTTGTTTTTAAAATGTAAGAATTGAAGAATAAAGATTAATATTATTGGTGTTTGTTGAATGTTTTGAAAAAAAAACTATATATGTATTTTTTTTTATTTATTATATATGATGCCAAAAAATGGCTAAATATAAATGTATATGTGTTAATTACAATTTTATATTTATTTTATTAAAAATTGAGGCAGCTTTTAATTTGTTTTGTTTTAAAATGTTATTAATCGGTTTTACTTTTTTTGTGAAAGATGAATTAATTAGAAATGGTTTTGGATTATTCTTTTTTTTTTTTGTTCTTTTTGTGGATTTCTTTAATATGAAACATTTAACATTTAACACAACACAAAACTAACACACGGAACTCTAACTTTATGCAGTTAATAATTTTACATTGAATTTTCAATTTTGATTTCTTATTTCATTTCTATTTAATTCATTTTCATTTGTGATTTCCAACTTTCATTATTTATATTCTTTAATTTCAATATTTTTATTTTGTTGGTTAATTTATTTCGTTTTGCCAGATGTTGCGCCCATTGACTTTACTAATAATTGTTAAAATCGGGCAGTTTCTGGCAGTAGTACACATACATATGCACTAAACTAATCTGATCTGATCTGAGTATTTATTATATATAATTTTAAAGCATATTATAGAAACGCATTGACTTTCATGCGATTGCATCTCCTCGGCTCTCAAACCATTGTCCATAGATGGAATTTGTTTTTTGACTTTTATTTTGTTTTTTGTTTCATAGAGTGGAAGTGTGGGTTTACAGAATATAGTATAATTTGTTAGTATAAACACGTTGTTTCCATGTTTATAATAAGTTTAGTTTCAATATAGGTTATTTGTTGCTTTTCTTTCAAATTAAAATTGGCAAATTTCTACAATATAATTTCACAACATTTCTTACACTAGTTTTATATTTTATAAATATTTTCTTTTAATAAGTTTTTTATTTGAATAACATTTTATTTTGTTTGTGGGTAATTTGTAAATAAATTAAACAATTGCATCGAAATATACTTATTTGTTAAACCGTATTAGGTATTATTGCTTTTGAAACGGGATTTTGTTTATTTTATCAACTCCAGTCATATAAATTATTTGTTGGTATTTCCCATCTACAGAAACAATTATTTATTATGTCTTCCAAAAATCCATAAAGATGAAGTGTATACTAGTAGCACTATATACTATCTTCTCTTTCTCATGGCGACGCCACTAGATTCCAATTGTTTAATTTGTTACAAATTCTTATTATTTATTATTGTATCTAAAAAAAAAAATAAAATATTCAATATTGGTCTTTTTAGTTTTAATTTGTTACTTTTTTTGCAACGTCTCTAGTATAGTTTTACACTAAATTTATTTTTAAGTAGACTATTAAGTAAATTTTAGTTGTAAATATTTTTCAGGATAATTTAGTTTTCCTTTTTTATTTGAAAAATTTTGCATAAACTGCATATGAAAAGCCCTATGGTTCGATCGTATTTTAAAATTTTTGCCCATGTCCTCATATAAAAATATTGTAAAAACAACGTAAGGAGGGTACTGCCAGTCCAGCCATTTGCCAATGCAATATACGAACATTATTAACCGTTTGTGCATTTTTAAGTGGGAACTGTTTGAAGCTTGGTATATATAAGGAAAAAAAAGAAAGTTAATATTTTTGTATATTATATTTGAAATAAGATATATCTTCAGAGTAATGATAACGATTGCAACCATATGAATCAATCTACATATTATAAATTGTGCGTGGATGGCATTCATTATTGGATATTCCAAAATATCGGAATAAAATATACCGAGACACAGTTCAGTAAACATACTACGCAACGGTTTCGGGACCCCTTTGACAGACCTCCGTTGGCACCACTACTCTTTGTTATAAATTCCTTAAGGTTGAGTTACATACCTTGCGTTAATGCGTCCGTTGATTGAAGAGTTGAATTTTCTCTTTGAAAGCAACAGTTTTGTTAGAGTGCTTCAAACTGGAAAATATCAACGCACGGATTAACTCATGCTATGTAACTCAACCTTAAGTGGAGAGATGTCTGATCTATTTATGTGGGGGTCGACAGCGCGAGAACCAATTTTATTAGTAGACACAGCAGAAGAATCTGTTAAAACAACAGTCTACTTAAAAAGAAAAGCAGCCACTGATGGCTAAAAAGCAAAGTATTTTTATAAGAAAAACAGTTGCTGATTTTTCAGAGTGTATTGTCAAGTCCACAACGAACGCTTTCGTACGACTGAAGTGATTTTTCCAAATTAGGATTTCCTTTTGTTCTATGCATGATTGTTCCGAACAAAACAATTATATTGCATTATTGAAAATATAAATTAATTGAAATAATTTCACTCGCATAAATATGGTGAAAGTTGAATTATGTCCGTGATGGGTGCATTCTCTGCTTAAAAAAGTACTGACGTAAAAAAAATTGAAATGTGGGAGGTGTAAAGAATGTATGTTGTGGGGTGTACAGCGTGGTGAGACCCAGGAAAGGCATGGTTATAAGATATTCCACTAGTGGCCTTGTATGTGATTTAGAAACAAATCGAGTCATGATGTACTTTGAATCTATTATCGACAATTTATACGATGTTTCTATATACCAATGGAAACTTGACCCCAGTGCATGTGTTCAAAACCAAAAAGTTGTAACAAAATCTTAGCATTGTTAGTCAATTTATTATTTGTAAGGTAATTTTGTTGCCATTAAATATTGATCTGGAGCTGATTGACTTCTTTAGGAGACTTCTGTTGTATATCTTTGGTGAGATATTATTTGCATGCAAATTTTGACATTACTGTACCCTCTTGTTTATTCAACTGCACAAAATTTTAAAATAGTTTTCCTATCAAATGGTTTTAATCTAAAACAATTGTGTTTAATGCAAATAATGACGAAAATATGTTTATATATATATCTCTATATGTACATATATAGATATTACATGTTTTGTATGTATATTATTACAACATATAATTAGTTATATGCTTTGTATATAATTAGTATATATAATGGTGTAGACACTGAGAAAATTTAGGAAGAATATGTTAATTTTATTTGATGTATGTACTATAATTTCTGCATTTTACTTTGTTTCGTTTTAATCATATATACATTTTGAATATATGACCAGGTGTTGTTATTATTATTGAATTATAATATTTTGCAAATGTGTTTGGGGAAAGTTCTTTACCGTTGTGTACCAAATATTCTTTTTTTATATTGTTAAATGTGTAAAAAATAAACTGTCTCTTGCTATTCTCTTATGGGAATTTCCTTCTTATTTCTTATGCATTCTTGTTCTGTGAGGAATGATTTTTTGTTAATGGCACTACTACAATTATTTTTATTATTTTTTTCTGGAAACATCATCTTCGTTAAATGGAACACTGTATGAGAACTCGAATTTTAAGTAACTCGTAAATATTCGCTGTTTCAATGTTGATATGTTATTCATATATGTCCACTGTGTACTCGATAAAACAAAAGAAAAGTGAATGTAATGCACCACAAGAAGTACAGAAGATCCCCACGTCTTTTAGTTGGTGGTTAGTTTGTTACGAAAATCACAGTTCCTAGCAGTATTTGGAAGATTTATCCATTCTTGAATAATCACTTTGAAATAAATAACACGCTGTCAAATAAGTGTATATATTCAAATAAAATTTATTGTATTAAACAAAAAATATATAATTAAATAATAATAATAAATACATATTATGTAAAATAATAGGTTTTCGAGCCCAAAAAAAAAGTTTGAACACAACAGTGAAAAAATAAATTCAAATCATAACAAATCATTTAAAATTTTGCATTTTTTGAGGAACTTATACACCACCAGGTAAAGCAATTTGCTGTTGTTGTTATTTATATTTTATACGCTATAGAGAATAATTTGAGAATACAGATTTTTAAAGAGACATTATATGCGTCACACAAGCCATACAGAATGAAGTGTGCATTCATTAGTATATGTCTAATATAATTTGAAAAGTTCTCATTATGTATCCATATGTTTGTTATTATTTATCAATAATATATATTGTGTATTGTATATATTTAGTACTAATTATTTTGGTTTTTGGCGGTATTTTTCATTACCCATTTATTTATTTTTTTTTTGTTTTTTTTTTTGTTTTTGTTTTGACTGTTGAAACTTTCAATTGCAGTTGTAGGAATTTTGATTTTTTTTTTGTTTTGTTGTAATTGATGTTCATATTTGTAACACATGTACTACATAGTTATTGTTGGTTGGCTTTCTTGATACTTCTTTTAAATGTTGGTTGTTTTTGATTTTCATATTTCGTTTTTATGGTTCCATTCTTTGAATACATATAAAATGAGAGGTTTTAATTTAAATCATAATTTCTTAATTATTATGGTTTATAACTGGATTTGTATAAGTGTTCCTAAAACATTATTGCAAATATTGGGGGGAATTTGGTTTGTTTTATATATGTATATATATTCTTTTTTTTTTTAATTTCATAAGGCGTAAAATATCATCAAAAATTGACATACACTAGATTGGTATTTTCTTCTTTTCTCATATACGCGTTGTACATACATATATACGTTTATAAACATATACCAAAGTACATCTTTATAATATATATACATGTGTTATAATTATTAGATATTTATATGTATATATATATGTGTGTGTTTAAAATGTTTATTTATATAGTAGTAATAATGGGTTAAAATATCATATTTGCGTTTAAATACAAAATAAAAAAAAAATAAAAACTGTAGGTTTTGTGAAATATATCTTCCTTAGTTTATATATGCAAATGACAGCTTCTAAGCTACAATATTGGGACTATTGGATATTTTACACGAAAAAACGCACACTTATTACAATTAGAGCAAAGGTTGGGAGACACCAGGCATATTTTAAATTTAACAAAAATTTTAAATACGGCCATTAAAACGGTGGTTGCATACGGGGACGCCCTTGATTTTAAGAAATATTAATCAATTCTAAAATGTGGATAAAGAACAGATTTCCGGCTCGTTGGTTTACTTATATTTCTCATGTAGAGAAGCCCAATAGCCACGATTGGCTTTCGAGTTCACGCCCTTGCATATATGAATGTCAACCAAATATTTGTTGGGAGTAATTTAAATTTTTATTCCGAATGTAGTAAAAAAGCAGCAAAATGAAGATATCTTAATGAAACACGATTTCCATTATACTATATAGAAACAGAGAAATAAGAACGTATAAGTCCTAACGGAAATTAGGGAAATTTTGAAGAGGTGTATAGTTCTTTGGCTACATTCATTATGAATTTTCCATCAAGTTTAACAACAATGTTGTACAAATTAAATTTATTGTTTTGGCGATTATAAATATTTTCCTCCCAACCAAAAGATATAAGCCGATTAACAGGAATATATACGAAGGAATGCCCATTTTATAGTTTGTAATCGTTTGGATTTTGGGAAATTAGTAAACAATTAGCTTCACTTTCCAATCGCTGTGTTGTTTCAATTTTTGCAGAACTATGGACAGAAATAGGTACACAAATTTTATATAAAAAAAACAGGGATAAATATAACAGTATACGATTGTGGCTTACTAATGCAATAAAAATAAAATTAACATAAAATACATAGATATAAAAGCAAAAGCATAAAATCTATAAAAAGGTAGAATAATGGAAACATTAACAATAACAATATGTAATCATTCTCTACTTTAATTATAACCGCGTAATACGAAAGCATACAGTAGTGTAGATCAAGCAAAATAGAGGCTAATATTACCGGAGGCAATATATTATATTGGTTGAAAATGCACATATGTAAATATGTACATGACTAGTGTGTTCATGTAGTAATGGATTTTATAAAATACACAAATATTATAAAACATATGGCCAATAAATAAAATTTGGTAGATAAATAAATCAAAAATTATAGAAAGAGTAATAATAATACAATTTGAATGTTTTCAGTAAATTGTAAACAAAACAAAAAAAAACAGTACTTATAAATTAAAAACATATTCATGTGTATATAATGGAGGATTTAATAAAAAAATGCATTTGGTTTTAATTTAATACAACCTGTGTTTTTAACGAATAAATATACAAATATAAACTCAAACTATTTTTAGTCGTTTCTGCACTACTGTACGTTTGACTTAAACGTAACATGTTAATAAAGGAAACATAAAAAATCGAATAAAAATAAAGAAAAAAGACCTAAAAATATCGAAATCATATTTTAAATAATATCATTAGGTTAAGCGCGGTTGGTGGAAATTAAACTACAACAAGAAAAATACAACATAAATTCTTTGATTAACGTTAAAAAACACACTTTAATTAATATCATGTGTCAGATGTATCTTTGTGGGGAGGAGGTCAAAATAATTGTCAAACATATTTCCACGAAGAAATAGTAAATATTTCTTACAGAAACTATAGCTCCAAAATTCACAATAATTTGCAAATGGTTTGCGTTAATTGTGTATGCAAATAGGGAAACCTTTGATAAATTATTGTGAATACATTAATATATTAACTGAATTTTGTGTGGATTTATGAATGTGCCTGTGTTGGTATTTACAAGTACAATTGTTAAACTAAAAATAATATAAAACTAATTTAAATTAAAAAAAAACATTTGTAGACGTTTTAAGTTTTGTTTAACAAAACTCTGTAAATAGATTTAAAAATCTTACAACAACAAAAATTAATAATAAAAAGTAAAAGCTTATGGAATTACAGTTTGTTTACGGGTATTATTAATTAGTTTACGTTCCTTCTTTATTTCGAAAATAAAAACGAATATATATTGTAAATAATGAGCATGTAAAATGTTTGTAGGTATGCATTTTTTTGTTTGTTCTCTAAAAATTGCATCAATTAGATTGTTTTTTTTTTTATACAAAAACGTGTGTAAATATATATGTAATATGTGACAAAAATGCTCTTAAGGAAATAAAGCGAAAGACAAGAACATTTAGGAAATTAATATTAACAACCTCACTTTTGTTGACAAATTTATCCCAATTTACATTACACTGTCCATTTATTATTTTTTTTTTTTTTAATTGCTAAGTTTCGAGACATAAAAATCAAGTAGGAAGAGGGACTAATTGCCAACGGGAGCTAGTGTGACGTTACATTATCTTTCACAAAAATATAAAACTAAAAAAGTGACTAAGTAAAAAAGATAATAAAAAAACACTACATCTTTAAACAGCCAAACATTACAAATGTATATGAAAATTTGTCTTTATGTTGAGAGAGAGACTAACACGTTTACGTTTAGGGCCTAGCTCATTAAAGACAAAAGCAGATACATAAAAATATGTATATTAAAAACATAAAATATCTTATCTAATAGAACAGTTTTCTTTTAATGACGGTTTGAATTTTTTAAGTCTGATGGGTGAGTGTTAAAATTTCGAGGTGAAACACTACATTGGTTCTACTTAAAATTATATATGTATGTATTTCTTAAAAAGGATTGCTTTTGGGTAATTCTTGTAATCGTTGTTAATGCTTATAGTAGTAAAAAGGTATGATTGGTATAGGTTTTTTCAATTAAAAACTACAGCCTCGCGCACAATATATGTTTTAGCTAGTTCCTCTTTCTTTGTTTCGTTCGTTTAAATGTCTTAATATTTAATATAAGAACAAAAAAATTAATAATGATTACAAAACAAAAGTAATTATAAATACATTTGAAAATCATATATTTCTCTCTAAAATAACAAAAAAAATGAAATAAATATAAAAAAATACAAAAATGACAAGAAATTATTTGAAACACATAAGTTAAAATTATACATTTATAATATTAAAAATTATAAGGGTTTTTTGTTTCAAGTTTAAAATTTGTTGTTTTGTGTTGCAGTATTTTAACATATACTAAAACATATTTTATGTAAATAGTTTGTAAATGTAATTAATAATTTAAAAAAGTTAACAATGTTCTTTAATTAAAAATAAAATTTATGTATATATATATATGTATATAGATAACACACAAGTGAGTGAGTAAATAAAAATAATGTCTTGGAAAACCAGCCTTATTTAAAAAATAACGTGGGGAAATTATTATATGCAGTAATTATAAAAGGAATATAAAGTATTTATGTAAAATAATAGTTAATATACATTTCTCCATGAAAACATATGTATTATGTAAGAAAACAAAGTTTTCATCGATATTATGTAAATACATTTTTGTTTTGATTTTAAACTATTAGTATAAAGAAAACTTAACAAAAAAAATAAAAAAAATATATATTAAAATAACAATATTCATTAAGTGTTTCTCATTTGTTATTGTTCTTTTGTAATGTAATGATTATATTTAGTATATTGTAAACCATTGCAATGGTAAAAAATTTGTTTCAGTTTGCTTTCTTCAAAAAGGCAAAAAAATTTCTATTTTTAATGATTTCGCAAAATTTTAAATTTTGGCATCAAATAATGACGTTTGAAATTAAGCAAATAAAGAAAAATTGAATAGAAAGAGATCAAAATATTATAATTGTATATGTATGAGTTTGAGATTTGTTTTGAAAAGAACTTGTTTTTTTTTTTTTTTTTTTTTTTTGTTCAGATGTCTTGTGTACGTCTGGATCTTTCGTTCCATATCATCATTGATAACATTTTAATTGGCAATCTTTCCGTATACAAGAAAAAACATGTTGCATATATCGTAATATGCGCTACTAAATTCACAAAATCTTTTAAGTAATTTACATAAGGAAAGAAACAATTTAAAATATAAAAAAAAAATCTCTTCATATAACCTAAAAATATTTTTTTTTGTATATAAAAACGGCCTTCTTTTGTAATTTTTGAACTACATTAAAAATTGTAAAGTGTAAAACTATGTAGAATATAATAATTTATAATAAAGTAGTAGTATGTAGTAAGAAGAGGTGTAAAAAAAATAAATTGTTTTATTTTTATTCTTTTTTTGGCTTTTGGCGGCGTAAATTCAAAATTTCGTCGTATCTTTGGAGGCGTTGTTATCATCATCTTGTTGTATGTTATGTGTTTTTGTTTTTTTTTGTGTTTTTTTTTTCATTTTCACAAAGAAAATAATACAAAAATATTATTGCCTTAAATTTCATCATAATCTATAAGTTGTAATTTTGTTTGTTCACCATTATCACTATGTTTAGTATTAGTTTTATAAAGCTGATGCTTGCTAAACAAAGGCAAATTGAAATTTACTGCCGTACTCGCTGCTGTTGGTGCTGATTTTTATTTTGTGTTGCTGAGACTGCTACTGCTGCTGCTGGGACTGCAGTTACTGCAATTAATGGTGTTGGAGATTAATTATTATAGTTGAATAAAACACCAACCAAAACAAACGATAAACGTATGGGTTTATCGTTTGCTTAGGTTGCATCTGTTGCAGTTGCAGCTGGGAACACGGTAGAACGCAACTGTGGGTGATGATGGTGCTGCTGTTTTTGTTGTTGAGATTTACTAGCAATTGTAGTTTTTCCATACGGTAATAAATCATGTCTCGGATTGAGAGATTTCTTTTTTTGTAATCACTGAACGTACAAGGTATTGAGTACTAACACGTGATGGTTATTCTTTGCCAAAGTCACAACATATCCTTCTGAAGTTATTTTAAGGCCACAGCAACGAGATACCTATTAAAATTAAAATTATTAAGAAATTAGACATAAATGAGGCAAATGTTATTTTGACCAGAAATACTACAGCAAAATGCTAAATAATTAAAACCACTTTACACATGTCCACCAAAAAGCGACGACCACTTGCTTTCGCAAAGATCGATATTTAAAATGTTGATCGGCTTTCCCAAATTTTCTCTCGATCTTTACACAAGCTTATGTACCAATAGACCAACAAAAATGATAACACATCCCTCTGTTACTACACCAATAATCTCCAGAATCGATCAACACATATTAAGTTTAATATCAATAGACCAAGACCAATCGCCTATCCAAATCTTAGTCTTTAAAAAAAGTAGGTTTGTTGTGAATTCTCGAGTAATAGGAATAAGAGGAATATCTTAACATCCTCAGCATACAATAAAATTCTAGCGTTAAATAATCGATTCAAACAAATCATTATATATATCAAAAATATAACGGTTGCTCTGAGCACAACTGATGGAAAATTTAAACTCCTCTAATAAATAAGAACCCTCTTACCATAATACTGTCTGCGTACAGCTATTTAGAAATTCGATCCTAAAGAGTGATGTCCAAAATAATCTTACACACAGCTTATTTAACAGTAGCCAGCTTATAAAAAGACACTGCGTCATTTTATGAAGGTCATTCTTAACTTTATTGATGTAACGTCTATAACAAGCAAACTCTAAATTATATACTAATGGTTCTTGCATTTGTACTAATGGTAATTGGTGTATTCACCTATTACCATTTTTGGATAAGATTGCAATACGAACAAAGCCACCGGTTGCAGTTCTCTGGTACAAACCTAGACACTCATATCCGAGAAATTTTTATAAACCAGGCGAACACCATGACTCATATCCGAGAAATTTTTATAAACCAGGCGAACACCATGACTCATATCCGAGAAATTTTTACAAACCTCAAGAACAGTTTTATATACAAAACTGTTCAAAATCCTGTAGAAATTTCCAAGAGCCAAGTCCGATCAGGCAGTTGGCTATGTTGGGGGGTTTCCTCCAAATGCATACAGAGGACTGTTGCCAGGTTGTAGGTCCCCTCAAAATTTAGGGGTTTTCACATTTGTTGGATTTTTAGGAGGTAAATGTACTTGGGGATTTTTGACTTTCATATTACAGCTTATAATCTCAACCAAATTTGGAACAATTCCGTCATGCATTTGAAGAACAATATACACATGTGAACAGAAAACTAGGTGTAAGTATTTTTTTTTAACAAGGTCATGGTTTTTATAAAGGGTGATTCTTTTGAGGTTAGGATTTTCATGCATTAGTATTTGACAGATACGTGGGATTTCAGACATGGTGTCAAAGAGAAAGATGCTCAGTATGCTTTGACATTTCATCATGAATAGACTTACGATCTGCCACAACGTCGAATTTTCAGTGAATGGGCCCTAGAAAAGTTGGCAGAAAATCCGCTTTTTTATCGACAAATTTTGTTCAGCGATGAGGCTCAATTCTGGTTGAATGGCTACGTAAATAAGCAAAATTGCCGCATTTGGAGTGAAGAGCAACCAGAAGCCGTTCAAGAACTGCCCATGCATCCCGAAAAATGCACTGTTTGGTGTGGTTTGTACGCTGGTGGAATCATTGGACCGTATTTTTTCAAAGATGCTGTTGGACGCAACGTTACGGTGAATGGCGATCGCTATCGTTCGATGCTAACAAACTTTTTGTTGCCAAAAATGGAAGAACTGAACTTGGTTGACATGTGGTTTCAACAAGATGGCGCTACATGCCACACAGCTCGCGATTCTATGGCCATTTTGAGGGAAAACTTCGGAGAACAATTCATCTCAAGAAATGGACCGGTAAGTTGGCCACCAAGATCATGCGATTTGACGCCTTTAGACTATTTTTTGTGGGGCTACGTCAAGTCTAAAGTCTACAGAAATAAGCCAGCAACTATTCCAGCTTTGGAAGACAACATTTCCGAAGAAATTCGGGCTATTCCGGCCGAAATGCTCGACAAAGTTGCCCAAAATTGGACTTTCCGAATGGACCACCTAAGACGCAGCCGCGGTCAACATTTAAATGAAATTATCTTCAAAAAGTAAATGTCATGGACCAATCTAACGTTTCAAATAAAGAACCGATGAGATTTTGCAAATTTTATGCGTTTTTTTTAAAAAAAAAAGTTATCAAGCTCTTAACAAATCACCCTTTACTAAGGCTTTTTATTGAATATTTCGGATTAATTTATAAATTAAACATATTTCGTATATTTGAAAATTAGTTCAGATAGGACTAAATAATAACGTAAAATAAAGTAAATTCACAGTAAAATAGGTGTATTTGCAGGGAAGCTGGAGATTTGTCTCTCGAGTTCGCCCTATTTTACTGTCCACATAAAATTCGACGAATTTCTTGAATTTGAGTTTTTATTTAGTCCTATCTGAATTCTAAACTATTTTTCAAAAACACGAAATATGTTTATAAATTAATCCGAAATATTCAATAAAAAGCATAAAATATAAAAACCATGGCCTCGTTTATCTGTCCACGTATGTATGCGGGTGGTCAATCAACACAAGCTAGGCAAGTATGCATTAGTATTTTCTTCGCTAAAATTTTAAATTTCAAAGACTTCTGTTAAAAGAGCATTTGCAATGTTCCACAAATTTAATAATTCAAGAGTTGTGTCATAATTTTACACTTACAAGTGATTAGTAAAATATGTACTGAACTTCATTTTTTATTTTTCTACTTTATATAATGCATTTTATAAACCGTTTTTTAATAATTAATTGAACTCAACCTTGAATTATTTTGTTTTAATTGATATACATATTGTTTTATTATATTTTTTTGTTAAATTGAATTTTTAAGTGTGTACCTATTTACCACCCAGTTTTGTGGGGTTTTTGAAAAACTCTAGAACAACTTGTCACGGTTACTACTCGTGCCAAAAGTAATCCAAATTAAAAACAACCCTTATTATTTTTTATCAATGTTTTTTTCCAGTATTTGCAATATTATATATTATTAGCGACAATTTTTTGGATATACCCTCGAATTATAAATGGGTCGATATTTAAAGGTTTTACCTTGCACCAACAAGGGAAAGTTACTACTTCTACAATCGACTTTGATAGTATTATCTTACATGAAAATTTAAATACATTGAATTTTTCAAAATTCTATTTCTATAGAAAAATTTCTCAAAATTTAATTTATTTTTATTGCTATATAAAATTTTAGATAATTTTTTCAAAATTTTATTTCTATAGAAAATTTTCTCAACAGTTTAATTCTATGTTCTCAAAATGTTATATTTACAGAAAAAATTTTTATAGAAAATTTATTCATATTATTTCTATAAAAATTATTCTCAAAATTTTGTCAAAATTGTATTTTTATAGAAAGTTTGTCAAAATGTTATTTCTATAGAAAATTGTGGTATATCTTAGTTGGAGAGGAATGTTTCGCTAAATCTACCAAAACATCAAGAACTCTACCAAACTACCAAACAATAACCTACCATATTATGTAGAATTCTACCAATTGTGGCAACCGTGTTTGTTGATGATTTCTTAATATTTGGGGACGTTCAAAAATTATCTGGCAACACTTATACAGAGCCCTAATTAACACGCGAAATAAGGGAATTCAAAATATCGAAATTCGTGTTCTTTCTGGCAGACAACCAATGGTTACTCGTGAATAAGCTCAAAACTACACACAAAAAATTATCACAGAATTAATATGATAATTGATTCAATTAATTGCACTGGTTTACGCTGAAAATGTGCACTTGATGATAGTCGACATTTTTGTATTTTGATCTGCTGGATTCGAAAAACAAATGTTTAAAATTTTTTATGGAACAGTTTTTGAGATATCCCGTTATTTTTAGTTTTTCGATCTTTTTTCACTAAACAAATAATATTCCGAGTTAGAATTGCCCGATTATATCGTATTAAGATGACGAATAATCGTGTATAATTGGATCTGTGATAAGTTAAGTGGGTCAAAAAATATCGAAAAATTTTCAAAAAAACGTATTTTACAATGGACCTTTTCCGCCAGAAAAGTATAAACCATATTTTTTGAACCACTTAACTTAACACAGATCCAATGAACGATTATTCGCCATCTTAATAGCTTTCATTTAAGTACCAACGACGATATAATCGGATATTTCTAACTGGAGATATAATTTGTTTAGTGAAATTGTTCCATATTTTTTTTCTTTAATTTTTCGTATTCAGCAGATCAAAATACATAAGAAAAGTTGCCTCTCATCAAGTGTACATAATTTTTTTTGTAAACCATTGTTATTTAACCAAATCCGAATAAAAACCAATTAAAAATGATTGAAATATTAATTGATTCAATTAATTTGTTAATCGGAATTCGGAAAACAATTTTAAATTACTAACATGTTTTTTGAGCTTCCCATTAAACATGTGATTGATCCAATCACCTTCGCGATTGAAAAATTTTGAGCGAAAAGAGAACAAGGGAATGTGTATGCCAATTTGGTGATTTTAGCACCAAATTTACTGCCTGTTCATGAAACACAAAATCGACTCGAGACGAATCGTTCGTTTAAAATAACTTTAGATATACATGATAGAAAATTCTGAAATTTGTCATGAACTCATTATTTATGATTTACTATCGAACACCGAAAGAATTGGGATTTCACAGACTCTTGTTTTCGATATATCAATGTGATTTTTGACGAATCGTTCGTCTCGAGGCGAACGAAAATTCCACGAACAGACAGTTAGAGCTTTTTAATTTCCAAAAAGAACCAAATTGTCTTTTTAGTGCCTTTTCAAAACAAGCACCAACTTTGTGCCTTCTTGCGTTTTCATTTAGTGCTTTTGGTGCTTTCTTCAATTTGAATAGTATTGAGTTTTCTTGACGACATATTTTCGGATTAGACTGTCAAATGCTTAAGACACTCAAATATATTTCTAGGGTATTCCTTTGAAAAGTCTAACGATGAGTGCAGAATTTCTGAATTTGATAAAGATGTAATTAAAAACGTTCGTACTAAATTGACAAATGCACTCGTAATTGAAATAGCAAATGGACTCCCTTCAAATATTAAACTACTAGAGAATATTTCCAAATTTAAACTGTATTTTCTCCTCTGAAAAACATATTTTGAAATTTGAAATTCATTACTGAATCAAATAAATTGAATGAAAGTAAAATAAGCAGTAAAAATTATAAAGCTGTACACTTGGATAGAGGTTCTTAATTTCATAAAATTAAAATTGCTTCTAATCATATCAAAACCCAAAACATGTTTTAGTAGTAAGTTTTAGCTGACTGGAGTAATTTTTGTGGTATTTTTGGTGCTTTTTGCCCTTCGGGAGTTGGCATCACTGATTTATTCATTCATTTCGTAAAATTGTTCAATCGATCAACTCCATTGTTTTAATCAAAAATCATCTGGTATACAGAATATTTTTGCAATGACGCCTAGTTTACTTAAAAGCAAGAGCGCTATGGGTGCTTTGGAAGATTTACCTTCAAGTTGCGAAGTTTGTTGACGTTTGTTTTACCTGTCTTTTTCAGTTTGAATCCATGCAGGGAGGAGCATATCTGATAAACAACCTAATGAGCTGCATTACAATCACTATGTTCTTTCTTTTGGATTTAAAAATATTCGAAAATTGCAATAAATTTGTATAAAAATATGTATTTTCCATTTACATTCCAGAATTAACAAAGTATTTCCATGATCAATATAATACCAAATATAATATTGTTTTGTCATTATTTTTTTGTCTCTGATTGGTTAAAATTTTAACAGACTAGTTGAGTACATTTACGTACTACTAGTTACGACTTTTACTAGCTTTTACTAGAAACCGTTCCTCAACCCAAAAAATTACTAAAAGTAACAGGTTGGCTGATAAGTCCCCGGTCTGGCACATAGATGGCGTCGCTAGTATTAAATGCATATTATTTTTATATAGTATCAACCTTCAAATGATTCGTATCAAAATTTGACGTCTGTAAGTCAATTAGTTTGTGAGATAGAGCGTCTTTTGTGAAGCAACTTTTGTTATTGTGAAAAAAATGGGAAAAAAAGGAATTTCGTGTTTTGATAAAATACTGTTTCCTGAGGGAAAAAAATAGGGTGGAAGCAAAAACTTGGCTTGATAATGAGTATCCGGACTCTGCACCAGGGAAATCAACAATAATTGATTGGTATGCAAAATTCAAGCGTGGTGAAATGAGCACGGAGGACGGTGGACGCCCGATAGAGGTGGTTACCGACGAAAACATAAAAAAACCCATAAAATTATTTTGAATGACCGTAAAATGAAGTTGATCGAGATAGCAGAGGCCTTAAAGATATCAAAGGAACGTGTTGGTCATATCATTCATCAATATTTGGATATGCGGAAGCTCTGTGCAAAATGGGTGCCGCACGAGCTCACATTTGACCAAACAAAACAACGTGTTGATGATTCTGAGCGGTGTTTGCAGCTGTTAACTCGTAATACACCCGAGTTTTTCCGTCGATATGTGACAATGGATGAAACATGGCTCCATCACTACACTCCTGAGTCCAATCGACAGTGGGCTGAATGGACAGCGACCGGTGAACCGTCTCCGAAGCGTGGAAAGACTCAAAATTCCTCTGGCAAAGTAATGGCCTCTGTTTTTTGGGATACGCATGGAATAATTTTTATCGATTATCTTGTGAAGGGAAAAACCATCAACAGTGACTATTATATGGCGTTATTGGAGCGTTTGAAGGTCGATATTGCGGCAAAACGGCCCCATATGAAGAAGAAAAAAGTGTTGTTCCACCAAGACAACGCACCGTGCCACAAGACATTGAGAACGATGGCAAAAATGCATGAATTGGGCTTCGAATTGCTTCCCCACCCACCGTATTTTAAAGATCTGGTCCCCAGCGAAAAATCGACAAAATTCTTTCGAGTAAAAGTAGTAGATATGAAATAATTCTGTAACTTTTGAATGGATAATATATCAGCATAAGTTTTTCTTTGTGTCAAAGCTGAGATGTTTTCCTCTATGTTTACAGGTTTGTAGGTCCCTAGTAGAGGTGTGCACGTGGGTAATATTTTACTCACGCACACTCACGACGGAGAAATCTTATTCACGCACGATATTTTTTGGTAAGATACTCACGCACACTTAGTGACACCCTAAGTGTACTCACGCACACTTAGGATGTCACTAAAATCACGACTCACGCGTGAGTCACGAAAATGTTCGTGAGTCATATATGGGGGGCAAAATCGAAACTTAAGCCGATGTATCCCATCTTCAGACTTGACTTGCTTGTAGACAAAATACGTGTATGCGCACTATAGGTTAATTATTGAAAGATGTAGCCTGATTACAACAGATAGCCAGACAGACGGACATCGTCATATCGTCTTATAATTTCTCCCTGATCAAGACCCCAGCAAAAAAATTTGGAAGTTCTTCCAAAGGCACAACTTTAAAAGCACTTCCAGAAGATGCACTCCCAATGATGTTCTTTATTTTAACTACCCAGGAAGTTCTTTTAATTCAATTTTTTATAACTTGGTTTTTTCATACTTTTAATGGGTAATTTTAACTTTTTTTTTTTGCTTCAAGTACGTTAAAAACGGAGTAAGAATTCCTAAATTGGTACAAATCATTTAAATTTTGTCGAAAAAAATGCTAAATCCAATCTGAAAAAATTGTGAATTTTTGAAAATATTTAAGGACAAAATTTTTGTCAAATGAAAAATATAAAAATTATTTATTTGACAAAACATCACAGAATTTTTTTAATTTACATCCAAAACATTGAGTTCGAATCACACCTAAAAAAGTGATGCAAATTCAGTGTAAGGGCTGTTGAAATGGATGACTTCCGTCCTATGACAAGCCCATGTTAAATTCATCGCTTCTGCGTTAATTTTGCACCACTTCTGGGTCCAACTTACTTAGTATTAAGGTGTAACTATATGTCAAGTTTATGCAGTCCTAGGCCCAGAAGCCAGAGAGAAGTCCTAGGCCCAGAAGTTACGCTAAAGACATTACTTGGGTTGTGGTAGTAGTTGCCGATGGCAATATATAGATTTATTTCTTAACATTGTCTTCTAAATTGTAAGTTAGTTTCTTTATTATAAGTGAATGCTTGAAGTCTGATATTTATGAAATAAACCTGTGGTTGAACTTATGATTTAAGTTTCTACATTTATGTTTAGGTTTATAACTAAAGCTCCTTCATAATTTAGTTTAGTCTGATTTTTAGTCAATTTAAAAAACAAGTAGTAATCGATATTAAAACTATTCTTTTATAAATGCATATATTAATAATGCTGCAAAACAGCATTGCCAAAAAAATTAGTGAAGAAAGTTATTTTTGGGTCTGGGAGTGATGCAAAATTGAATGAGAAGCGATGACTGTAATATGAACTTGTCATAGGACAATTTTTCTAGAATGGATTTTCCATATTTCCGGAAAAAATTTGAATAATTTGTACCATTTTATTAATTATTTTATTAATTTTTAACCTATTTGAAAAACAAAAATTACCTATTAAAATAATAACAAAAAACGAGTTATAAAACATTGAATTAAAAAACTTCCTGTGTAGTTAAAATAATTAACTTCTTTGTGAGGACATTTTTGGAAGTGCTTTTAAAGTTGTGTCCTTAGAACTCCCAATTTTGTGCTGGCAAAAAGTGTGGAACTACTTTTAGTTGCTTTATTAAAAAATAATTGCCTAGTTATGTTGATGTTTGATTTTTTTTATTAATTTTTATAAAATCAAATATTAAGTGAACCTAAAAGTTCAGTCTTTTCATTTTTAGCTAGAGGGGCTATAGCCCCCCCTAGGAATATTGTCTAGCTACGCTAATGGCCATTTGTCATAATTGCGATATAAAAGTATTTACTGCCTGTTTCTGTATGTCGAACGAGCTCTGTCGATCGACTGAGATGGAAACAAACTGCTAAATTTATAACCAAAAAACAGCTGTTTCTATGCATTTCAGTCGATCGATAGAGTTCGTTCGACATACAGAAAGAGGCTGTTAATTTACGTGCTTCCATGTTTTGAAAATATTTATTCTAATCACAATACTTCTTTTGTTTTTTATTGGGCATTTTTACTATTTTTTACTAAATTTTCGTTCCTGTTTATTTAACAAATTTTGAAATCTGACAGGATTTTCAATATTTCTCTCTTTTACTACTTTTTACTACGAGTAAAGTAAAGGAACACAACTACAATTTCAATGTATGAAAGGACTTGCCGACCCCCCATAAGACACATTTAATGCCAAAAGTCTACAACGCCAAAAGAAGAATATAAATCTGCAACCTATAATTAACCCTCTAATGCCCGCCTTTAGGCGGTCTTCATTTCATAAGGAAGCTTTTAGTAAAACACACCTTAAGACAACAAAAATGGGTACAATAAAAAGAAAACTTAGTTAAAACTGTTCAAGAGGCTTTGCAGCATATACTGCATTTTACCGTATACATTTTTCTTGTTTAGTTTTCTTGCTTTCGTGTCGTTAACATTGAAAATTTAATCAGCTGGCAAAAAAATTGGGGCATTAGAGGGTAAAGAATTCAGCTTGGTATTCTATGCAGGTAATGTTTAACAAAATTAACTTTTAATTGAACAAAACTAACTAATTAAGCTACAGACTGCTGATTTATATGAAATCTAGGCGCATCTCCATATTAGAAGGAACATACTGACAGGGTTACAATGATAAGGAAGATAATGATTTCAATAGTTTATTTTTTTCACCCTTTAGTTTTTATTGATCACTATTGTATGTGTAAGTTGTGTTAGAACAAAACACAAATAACAAGAACTACGTTTTATTATTTATAGCATAATTCACAAAAATAAAATATTATGATTTCAAACATTAACTAAGGGCGTTTTCGTTTCGAAAAAAATATGTTGCCTTGGTGTTACAATATTTTTTTTTTTTTTTATTTAACTCATTTTACAACCAAGCCGAAATGGCCATATACGGTTACACGGTTAGGCCCTCATTGTATTTTCGCCCAAATGATAGTGTCATTCCAAAGTTATTGTATATTCATAATATTGTGAGGGATTCAGGATGCAAAATCTATGACATTGTCCTTTATATTTTGCAATCAATTCCTAGAATGTTGCACCTTTTTTCCCGATCGAAATCGCCATAAGATTTTGGGTGCGCAATACATTAATTGTTTGATTAAAATGTAGTACTGCCAATATAAATTAATTATTATTATTATTAGTTTATCTAATTATACAAACATTTTTCGAGCTTTATGGACAGATATAGATTAGGGAACATGGTTAATAGATCCATTGAAAAGAAAACGCCAGATACAGATCTATACACGCCTGGACTGTACATGTTTCGGTTCGGGCGAATGAACCTTTCCACAGCCTTTAGTATAGATCTGGCTGGGAGAGATAACTCAATTTTGGACCCTTTATGCTAACTCCTTATGGAGAAAACATTTGGGAAATTTCCTCTTACAAATTGAATCATCTTTTCTCCCACTGTACATCATCTTTTCATATAAGTTACAAGTCCCTTAATCTTATTTTTATTTCATTTTGTTACATAGTAATGCAACAACACGAAATTTATTTTTAGAAAGCTTATTTGTTAGAATTCACCTAAGTGGTGAACAGTCGAACAATGCTTATTGTTTCTACAGTCAACTACAACAACATGTGACAACTTACAGAAACTGGTTTCCAGGATACAACAACAATTCTAACGCGTACATTAGTCGTGTTTTTCCTAGTTTTTATTAGTTTATTTAAAATCATAATAAATTATGAAAATTAATACAAAAAATAAAGGTACTAACTAACAACTAAGGTTTTCGACCTATACATATATAATTATTTAATTCAACTATTTGATTTTAATTGAGTAATTGAATTGTATGCCAAAAAACCAATCATTTTAAAACATTAATTGATTCCGTGACTAAACTCAATTAAATTTTTAATTGAAAATCGTGTTGCGTTTTATATCAAAATGGGTGATTAATACCATCATTTTTTTGATTGAAGACATTTCAATTAAAAAAATTATTGAATACTCGATTTTCGTGAAAAAATTGTATGTGATGCATATATCAAAATTTTAAGGATTACGAACAAACAAAAGCCAAACCCATTCCTACGGATGAGATAAGAAAGCTAGTAAACAGAGTGGGAAGAAATTTCAACAAACAAATAAATTATCGAAAATTTGTAAAATGTTTTGAGCACTAAACACAAACAATTCGGAAATTGGACAAAAACAATTTGGCAGCTCAACAAAGTATTATTATCTTAATATCAGCTCTAACTATTCAAAACTTGAAAATGTATTTTCTAAAAATACTTTCGCATACGGCACTAAATGATGCACCACAAACTGTGGCACCCTACTGAGAAATGTGTCCTATTTTAGTAAGGCGTTCCAATTACTATTCACTACGTTGAAATGAGAAAGTAAAAAATAATTTCGTTTCGCTATTTATAAACATTGGGATATGTGTTTGGTTAAGACAAATGTTCGAAAACTAATGTGCTATAAAAAACTTACCTTGACATGTGGACACTCAAACTCGGATTGAAGTACGCCATCACGTGAATAGCAAGCTACATGAAAACGATTGCCATGTGAGTCGCCTATTAGAATATCGCCAGCATTTGAAATGTCGATTCCATTAGGAAAACATGTAACCTTCTCATTACCAATGCGATATTGGAATGTTCCGTCCTCATGAAAAACAGCTACACAATGACCTTTAAAGTCACATACGTAGAAATCGTTGTCTAAAATTATGTTGAAAATTTTATATTATTTCAACAACAAATGCCATAATGGGAACGTACCTCTAATTGCAATATCAGATGGCTCACGCATGTAATCACTGCAATCAAACCAGCGTACCAATTCCCCATCTTCCGATATGACAAATACAGTAGGAGATACACTGTCTACTGCAACGATGTGACCTTTTGAGGTCACTGCCAACCCAGCCACAATATCGATGTATCTATGTTAAAATATTTAATTAAACTAGCGATCTATTAGAAAATACAATGCTTACATTACCTTATGGCGATTTTGCGCATAAAATGACCACTTTTTGAGAATATCTGCATACGGGAACGTTCATTGCCACGATCGCAAACAACAAATTTACCATTGGTATGCATAACAGCAACTTTACGAGGATACCATAGCTGACCTTCTTCTTTTCCAGGTACTCCAAAATAAAATTTCAAATTACCCGACTTATCGAAAATCTCAATGCGATGATTGTTTGTATCAGCAACAATAATTTCTTCATCAACGCCCAAGCAAAATCCATGTGGGGAGTTAAATTGTCCCTTTGATGTACCCAACGAACCAAATTTGCAACGTATTTGCATTGGGGTTGCTTTATTGCGGCCCGTGATTATGCTCGTCGTTGTTTGTTGTACTTGTTGTGGGGCATGGAAACTAGTTATACTCATATCGTCTACAGAACCACTTCCGCCACCACCTGGGCATAGAGGTGGCAAATTTGGTAAACTTGGCGAGGGTGCTGTGGGCAGGCAGTAATCTGACAATAAACAATCAAATCCAGTTGGTGAGGGTCCATTTGTTAACAGCTGATTGCTTGTAATGTCTGTGTGAAAATCTACTAGTGATGTGCCAACAACAATAATTATATTTTTGTTACAATTATTGCAGATTTGCCATTAATAACAAAAACGGTCGAATCATTATTTTATCATATATTTTATGTAATAAACAAGTAAAAAAAATGCCAATGTTTATTGTAAACCAATGGCAAATTACATATTTATTTGGTTAACACACACATTACCCACACAGATGGAGTAAAATAGTAGTATTTTTCATTCAAGCCATTCAAGTTTATATTCACGCAGCGGAGAATTTAGGGTAGAGGGTGTGATGAGATTGTTTTGGTGGGTCAAAGATGTTGTTTAATAAAATTAAAAGGGAACACAAAATAAAAATTAAATAAGAACAAATACAATTAAATTAAACAAAAAAAAAATAAAACTATGTTTAAAAAATTAATGCGACGTTATGCACGGCGCAAAACAATATTTATCGAATATTGTTTTGCACCGTGCATAAACATAAACATAACATTTTAGAAAATTAAACAAACAGAAAATTTTAAATAATGTATATATGTCTAAGCGTCCATCGGATGAAATAACGCGTTTCATGTGATTTCATGCAATTTGTATGATCAGAGCGCCTCCTATCCACCCACGAAGTCAAATCCGCAGACAGGTTATATATGCAGACTGCATCCCATTCTGGCTTTAAAACAATCACTTTTATTTGAGTTTTAAAGTAATCTTATATATAAGGGTTATATCAAAACCTTTCCGATATAAAAAAATTTTACATCTTTTTATGGTTCTGACATACCCCTAGATTTGCAATTTCAGGACAAATGAATAAAAATTTATGTATTTCTTTATTTACTAATAAAAATCATAATAAATTATGATAGCAAATAGAGAAGGTCCCGCATAAAAATTGCGGTGTCTAGATGCCCGAAGATTCAAAACGTGAGATCGGGCTTATACGGGGTTTTACCAAAATGTGGACCAGGTCTTTGTGAACCTCTAGATTTCGAATATCTTGCGAATCCAAAAATTATGGTGTCTAGATGCACAAGAAGTCAAATTGGGATATTGGTCTAGGTGATTTACCAAGACCTAGACTTAAACGACCTAAAATATCTCTAGATTTTGTTGTAGCAGACGAAGAATTGGACGAGATGGTGGCGCTATTTATATGGGTGCAAAATCGTTTTAGGTTGCCATATATAAAGTCTCTTGAATCGTGGCGATATTGTAGATTTTTAATGATTATGACGTTTCTTCGATATTGTGTTGAAGGACATTATTTATATATTTATTACCTACACTTGGACCAATAAAAACCAAATTCGACTCAGCTCTTTTTCGATCTAAAATATCTCTGAACTTTACGATGTCTAGAAGAGAATCTCATGAAATTAAATCGAGAGATGATTCTATATGGGGACTCTATACCAAACCATGGGCCGATACACACCATATTAAGCAATTTCAGCCAAATCAGATAAACATTTCTGTAGGTTTACAGACAGACGGAGATGGTTTTATCTTCTCAGAATTTCTTCCTGATTAAAAATATATATATACAGTATGTCAAGAAAGTCTTTTGACATTGCCAAATATTTCAAATTCCAGAAATAATTGAAGTAAAAATCGAGTTGTTAATTCGTTTTGAGAAAAATAAAATATGTATACTTTGCAAAATACATAATAAAATATTTTTTAAAATTAAATTATATTTAATTTTGGAACAAAACATAAGTTTTATCCTATTGTCAAAACACTTTCTTGACATACTGTATATACTTTATAAAGTCGCAAATGGGTATTCCCATGTGTCACAAATGGAAATTCTAACTTATTATACCATCATCACCATTCTAAGGCGATGGGTCTACATAAATAAAAAGAAATATACAAAAGCCCTGAAATTTGGTATATGGGGTGATGACCACTTTTGACTTTAACTCTATTTTCACGAACAGATTAGAATGTCACGCACAAAAATATAAATGCTCAATATCCCAATTAGATGAATCCTACAAACAAAATCAAATAACTTTAAAATTTAGATTTATCGTTCTATTGATCAAATCTAACAGACATATAGTAGCCGTTTCAAATTCTATACAAATTACAAAGAACTTCTTCGCAATGCAATACAATCACGTGAAAATGTTTATAATACTCGTGTGTTTTACTGTTTTTTTTTTTCACTCGGGAATAGGAATCGTAAACTTACCATTATTGTTTAAGCCCAATTTCGCAAGAGCTTGCAAATTGTTAAAAGCTCTCTGGTCACCAGATAAAATATCAGCCAATGTGATTGGTTGATTTTGTGAATTAGCAGCGGAAACTACAGATTGGTTAGTCGGTCCGCTTGGCGATCCGACCAGTGCGTCGTTAAGAGTATCTGGTGTATTTTCAGTAAGACTTGCAAGACGAGATAAATTGTATTCGAGAATGCTATTATAACCACCTGGTGGGGGCACAGCTGCAACGCCCCCATTTGCACCCAAAGGACCGTTGAGAGCAGCTGTAAGACTATTGTTGATAGGATTGTTCAAGGCATTCAAAGCAGAAGGGCCAGAACTATTCATGCCATTAAGACTGTTGGGTCCCATTAAAGATGCAGAGGGTCCTGCACTAATTTGAGTGGCACTTAGAGACCCATTAAATCCTGGAGATGTATTATTCAAGTTGTTATTTAAGTTATTGCCATTGCCAGATCCAATGGAACCTAAACCATTAAAGCCACTGACGCTACTATGATGAGAAGAAGTGCTGTTCTGATGTTGTAATTGATGGTGATGGTTTGGCAATCCAGATTGGCCTTGAGGTGGTGAATCCGGAGTAAGTACGTTAGACATCATGAAACCATTACTCAAAGCATAGATGTCACCGTCAAAGGAACTTTGCATAGAAGTTGGAAGAGATATCGGGCTGCTGGCCGTTACGGAGCTTGTCAATTGGCCCTGTGAGCTGTTTGAACAGTTCATAACTCCACCATTTGCCCCATTAGAGCCACTGCCTACGCGACCATTCATCATATTTGGTGGCATTCCTGGTAGCGTTGGTGGCGGTGTACTTTCTTTTGGCGATGGTGGAGTAGATTCGGTGCGGAACTTGCCGAATGTATCCTGGGCCAGTTGCTCAAATTTATCAGTTTTTGTATCAAACATGAGCGAATAATTAATATCACATTTCGGAGTAGTATTGATCATATTAATAAATTGAGAGGCAATCAATTTTTTCATAGATAGAAATTCTGCAGCATTTGCCTGTTCTAATACACGATTGGTAAATTTACATGTGTTGTCGATTTTACCCATAGTATTCTGAATGTTCTGCATTAAATCCATAATTTTCAGTACTCTTTCTGAATGCAACTTTTTCAGCTCCACCAATGCTTGATCACGACATTTTTCAATAATTTTTTTGTAGTTCTCATACGTTTCCTGAATCAGGTCACGTGCTGAATCATGTTGAGCTTGTAGTTCAGTTAGAGCACTGGATAAATTTGCATCGGCTTCGTCGCAATATTGCACCTATAAAAAAGTTTGGAAATAAGTAAGTACAATATTATCTTAATTAATGAAGAATTTTACCTTCGATTTGGCCTCTTTCATAAGATTTTCAACATCACCGCGAACTGATTTCTCAGCCAATGCTATAATATCATAGTGATGTTCACTACCCTTATGATCGGCGATCAAACAGTCATTACACACTGGTATTTGACAATTGAAGCAATAATACTTGAGATTCTCTGAAGTGTGAACATTGCAGTATAATGGTTTGTGTATAATCAATGGCTTATCACCGTCGGTGGTTTTCTGCAAATCCTCCAACTTGACGACTTCATGATTTTCGAAACATCTCATATACTTGTGAGCATTGTCGCAACCGCTACACAAGAAATTGGCGCAATCATTGCAACGGGAAATCGCATTTTCCTTACTTTTGCAAGAAGTGCAATGCAATTGCTCCGATTCAATAGTAGCCAAATCCAGAATATTGGTTAAAATGTAGTCACATGTTAATGACTGCACTCCTTTGGGTCCAACCTATTAACAAACCAAACAAAACAATGTTTAAATTTCGAAAATGATTTCCATTACGTGGGAATATATGTCATAATACTAAAATTTCCAAATATGTCATAGTACCAACATTTAGTTGAAAAGTCAATCATTGCTTAATGGATTTTAACAAATTGTTGTTGTCTTGAAATTATTTGGTTGTCATAAATTTTGTCATCAAATTAATGACTTAAGATACATTTTATAGATAATTTTACTTACCGTTGTAATTTGCTTGCATACGGGACATTTGATTTGCGAATTGGAATTCGAAGAAGAAATATCTCCACCAGTAGAAGAAGTAGATGATGATGATGAAATACTGCATCCCGATGAATCTTCGCTAATTAACTTGGAAAGGCAAGACTCACAAAATACATGAAGGCAAGAAAGAACACGAGGCGATTGCAAACGTGAACTAAAATTTATAAAAAAATATATTTAGATGAGCAACGAACAAAAGAGCTGTTGAAATAATAAAGTACCTGCAGATTTTGCAATTTTTATCAACATCACCTTCGCACAAAGAACCCGACGAGTCCTCTAATGAACCGGCTTCAAGTTCAGAGCCCACGTTACTTTCAAACACTTCACTAAACATATTGCCAGCGCCGAGCCCCCCTAAGGTTAAGCTACCGGCTACAGACGAAGAGCGAGATGAAATGCTTTTTAAATCCTTCGCTATAGGATTACAGCCGTTTGTTATCAATGTATCGTTCAAATCCAAAGAGTTGACGAATTTATCAACTACAGAATCCAAAGTGGAAGCACTAGTAGAAGTTGTGATAAAGCTAGAACCTTCTAAAGTTTTCGCAACAGCGGATGTAGAAGACGATTCCAAGACGGAAGTAAAGGCGCAGTTGATTGACTCGGCACTTGTAACAGCGTTTGTTGTAGCAGACGAAGAATTGGACGAGATGGTGGCGCTATTTAAAATATGGGGTGCAAAATCCTCTAAGGTTGCCATATATAAAGCCTCTTGAATCGTGGTGATCTTATAGATTTTTAATGATTATGATGTTTTTTCGATATTGTGTTGAAGGACACTATTTATGGAGTCCTATTCAACTTATGTTTATACGTTTCCTCCTTTTGATCTGTATGTCTATATAGGTTTTAGCCTTGGTGACCAAAGTATTCTCAACACTTCACTTTAAAATATTAAATGTGACACCGTTGCAGTTATTTGATTCTTTTAAAATATCTGTCAAAAAGCCAATAATTTTGTCGCTATTGTTTGATCGCTGTTTATTACGTTTAAGGTCGATTCACGTAGTTCTTCTCTATTCGTAAAAACACGTTTTAATTGAATATCCTTTAAATATTGTTTTATTGATTTTGAATAGGGATAATTAATATCATTTAAAATGGTTTGGTTCCAATAATATTCCAATTTTTTTTTATTTTATAATAGTTTCAAACTTTTTATTTTTCTTATTTACTTATTTTTGGTTTTGTTGTTCCAAAGAATCACGTTTTTTATTATTAATTTTATAGTAATGTTATTACTATATGCAGTTATTGTTTATAAAACTCTGGATTTGAGTTGTGTGTGTATGTATGCGATTAAACAGTTGATAGTTGATGTTGTTGTTGTTTATTGTAAAGAAGCTTTGATTTGGCTTGCAACAACAATTTGCCTTCACCCTCTTCACCGCAAATAGTCAAGTTGTTATTTGCAGAATTCTTTGTGTATCAGCCGACAACAAACGGTGATGACTTGCAGCAAAAGTAAGCGATTTTTTGTTTTTTTTTTGCGTTTAACAGCCCAACTTTCTCAAATCGGAAAGAAAAGATCTCTGGTTAGTTTTTAGCGAATTATCTCCGTTGTGATAGTTTCAAAACCATGTATCCTTTTATTCCAGCTGCTAGTTCAAAGCCTGCAAGTTGCATAGGTAAATAATATTTGGTAAATGCATAAAATATATGTATGGCTACTAACTTATAATGTAAACTCATCATAATATGAATATATGTTTTAGTTTATTTTAAACAGGAAAAAATACTATTGGGAGCAGATTGTAATTGACTGATTTTCGAATTATAGTTTTGAAAATGTTTTTAGTGAATATAGTACATTAAAGTTTCATATCTGTCTCAATCAACCTAATGATGGGATCTTGGTCATATCATATTTAATGTTTTCATAATGTTTTCCACTACGCTTTATACCCTGTGGCTAGGTGTCGAGATAATCTTAAATCAAGAGATTGTTATAGGCGATATTTTGATAAGGTGAAAAACTATCTTGATAGGGACCCATCGATCATTTATGATTTGGCTGGGATGATGCTTCGGACATAGTCTAAGTCATCGAACGGGATGGTTTAGATTTGTACGGGGATAGTTCCATTGCGGCTTGCACTGTGGACTCCTTTTTAGTTATGTTTATGGCATAGTGGATGTTCTGTCTTCGAGATACGCTTTGTGCCTAGTTATTTGATACGAGTTGAATCTTTTACAAGTCTTGATGGTATTCCAAGAATAGTTTTGATGTTTAGATCTCTCTGTAAGCAAGGTGTACCTTTGATGTGAACAATTATAGGTTAGGTTAGGTTAGGTTAGGTTAGGTGGCAGCCCGATGTATCAGGCTCACTTAGACTATTCAGTCCATTGTGATACCACATTGGTGAACTTATCACTGAGTGCTGCCCGATTCCATGTTAAGCTCAATGACAAGGATCTCCTTTTTATAGTCCGAACGGCGTTCCACATTGCAGTGAAACCACTTAGAGAAGCTTTGAAACCCTCAGAAGTGTCCACCAGCATTAATGAGGTGGGATAATCCACCGCTGAAAAACTTTTTGGTGTTCGGTCGAAGCAGGAATCGAATCCCGCGTGTATGCAAGGCGGGCATGCTAACCATTGCACCACGGTTGCTCCCTATAGAGTGATAGCAAATTTGAGTGCTATCCAGAAGGTTTTGAAGAAGATGGTGACGGATATTTTATCACATAGCGTTTCTTCGATTTTGGCTCCTTGTCACCATGGATTAGGGTTTGTCGACAATTACAATTTTACAAGGTAAACATACACATGTTTTAGAGGATATTAGTAAATCAACTAAACTTCTCAATTGGGAGCCACCATGGTGCAATAGACAGCATGCTCTTGCATAAAAGGGCTCAATCCCTATTTTGACCAAACACCAAGATGTTTTTCATCAATGGACTATTAAACGTAGGTCACTTGGGCTGAGGGAAGTTCACAACTTATGGTACCGGAATTGACAGAATAGTTTAAGAGAGGTTGAAATAACGGTAGGGCACTATACCTAAGATATCCTATACTTCTCAATTAGATTTCCCCCAAATTTTATAATCCTCAAGCCTTAATTCTAGGATTTTAATATATAAGGGTGATGGAAAGATTTCCTTCTCAATTGAAAGCTCAGGTGATAAAGGCCTGAATAGCTGGCGATAGGTGTATTTGATAGACTTGAATCTAAGGAAATGCAAACCATACGACATGGTTTCCAATCAGTTTAAATACTTAGGTATTTAAACTGATCGGAAACCAAATATTAATATAAGTACAATTGTGCAAAAGAGTCCTCGGATCCTTACGTTACCTCTCTTGTCGGAACAATTCTTAAAATTGGTTCTGCAATATGGGATCCGCACAATGAAATATATGATGATAGGTATGAGTGTGTTCAGAGATAATTCCTATTTTAGATTAACTTTATTCTTTGAGATTATGCTCAATGATGAATAAATGGTAATATTCTCTATTCGCATTTAATATTTACGATTTGGATAAATGTCCCTTTTAGGCCGTATAGGGGACATTAAAAAGTACTGCGCAGGTAATATCCCCAATTAAAATATCATATATCATCAACGAGTCCAATATCACGCATCAGCTCTTTAGAGTAGTCATTCTCAACAAACATCAATCTTGATGTTTGTTATGCAGCTCATGTTTGTGAATAATTTTTTTTTTTAATTTTAACTAAAAATTTAGTTGAACCAATTATACCTTTAATTGAATGCTTTGTGTTGTTATTTTTGGGCTACCTCATAAATAATTGTACCATACTATTTTGCCCGATTGCATACGAGTTGTAATTTCTTAACTGCCATTTTCATTTGGCTTCAAATGAAAATTTTTCAGTTCACCATGGTACAATGGTAGGCATAACAGCTTACACTGAGTCGTAAGTTCAAATAAAAAAAAAACACCAAAAAGATTTTCATCGGTGAGTGTTTCAAGTGGTTTCACTGCAATGTGGAACGCCATTTTACGAGCGTGTAACCGAAATTTTTTAATATCCAAACCATTTTTTAATTGTACAATAATTCCATGTTATCTTAATGCTCTTTTGAAATGGCTTTAAAGTCTACATAGCAGGAGACTGTCCAAACTATTATAAAATTTTCTTTTATTGCAAAATATTTCAATTTGGATGATTTATTGGCACGTGTACCCTTTTGGTATGATTTTCTGGCTGAAGATTTGCAAATGAAATATTTGAGTTTGCCTTAGAACATACCTTTCGGACTATTTTTAATGTCTACAATTGATAACATATCAAAGGAAATTTTTCTTTGAGTGGTGATCCGCGGAAATTTGAGAATACTTCCAGCTTTCCCAGGAATGGAGTATCAATGCTTTTATATTAATCTGTATCTCTTATGAGTTAAGCATCATATTCTAAATAAACTAGCTCCTGACTCGAAACTACATCAAAAAGTTTGTCAATCCAGTTCCGGCATAAATGACAAACCGTATTATAGTCGCAACTTCAAGATAACTCACAAAATAAAACTTGGCTATACCAAAACTTTTGTTTTTTTATTCCTAAAAACACGAGGATTATATCAAAACATAAACCAGTGTGGACCACCATTGGTACTTTCTTTGAGGCTGCGTGGCTGCGTACTTGAGGTCGACCGAAGAATCGTCTTCGGTCAAAAATCCAGTTTGTCATTGTCAAAACACCCAGTGCAAATAAAACAAAAATCTCATTCCTCCATATGGGAAAAACATGGTCAAATGGAAGAATTCTCCATTTAAGAGCAGCGGCAATAAAATGTTCAAGATTTCCAATAAGTGAGTTCCGCGAACAATTGTTCAGTGGAGCTGGACGTCTTTTTCCCAACGAATACCAAGATTACGTCGAGTAAATGTAAACCAAATTGTTTTTTTTTTCTATTCTACGAGCTCTACTGCATACTACAGACTTATGTACCTGCGTGGGGTTTGTACGTTCTACTTCTATAGACATTACACCAAATTTAGAATTCACTTGTAAAATCATTACTTAAAAAAGAAACAAATAAATGTATTTAGAAAGTGCAATTTACATTTAAGTAAAAACGCCAGTAATGAAAAATCGAAAAAAATGCCTAAGAAGTGGAACTATTGTATAATGTTGTAACCTTAAATCGCTTCAACATTCCACACGTCACTGCTATTTGCGGCAAGCTCAATAAGACCTCGCTAGCAGATATAGGCTGCGGTGGTTTTTTACTAGAGATACACCGTGGTTCTATGTAAAGTGAACATACCGATTAACCGGTTTATCTTGTTACATCGATTGGCATTTTTTAATGCCATTTTGGGTTAACCGCTACAACATGCATTTTCAAGACCTGCTTTCGGTTTTCGTATTTTCAATGCAAAATGGTCCATCTAATGCATTTAGATCAGGTTATTTTAAGAAATTATATTTATAAATTATCGAATTATTTCCTTCATAGCTACCTTGCAAAGTTGTGTTTTTATGAAAAAGTTTGAAACAGTCATATCAGATATTTGTTTAAAAAAAAGACGCCTGTTTTAGAAAATAGTCGAGTTGACTTGCTAAGTGCAAATTTGTTTATCATAGCCTCATACTTTGTAAACAAGCACATTTTACCACATATATACACCAGAAGCCCATACTTTGACACTGTATGTACCCAATAAAGAAAACATATTGTTACCCATTGCCGACCTCTGTTCCAATATAAGGACAACTGTTTAACCCTTGTGTATGTGATAACACTGGAAGCTATACCAGTGTGATGAGGTCCGTGGGACCTACAATAAAAAAGTATGTTAAAGGCGTTATCCCTACGATATTTTTCGATTATTTACTGTAGTTGGACTCTTCTATGACACACAAATTGCATATATAGATATTTGTTTGTGAATATAGAGTTTACTTTAATTTTTAATAGGATACAGATAATGCTTAAGTTTTTGAGAGGCCCTGATATTTGTCGCAGACGTGGTAACTATAAGTATTCTTATACGTTCCAAGCAACAATATATTGTTTTGGTAGTTGAATGTTCTGTACAAACTGGATTTTTTAAGAAAAAACAACACGATTTTTTAGTGGCGTTCGTTTTGTTCGCAATATTATGTGCAAAGTTGTTGCTTCAAAATCGGTCCAAATTGAGGCACATCTTGTCAAATTCCAGGAGCCGATGGGTCTGTAACATGTATAGAAATATAAATACTTAGATCGACCATGATTTCAATGAAGTTCAAATAACTTTTTTGCACCTGTAGTTTCACTATAGTGGATATACCCACGGAAGACATAAAATTATGTACTACCAAGCAACGAAACCAATGGAAACTTAAAAATAACAAATTCTTCTAAATAACGGTATTTTCTGAAAGGATATTAGTGTCATTAATTGTTCCAAATACAAAAATCGCAATATCTTTACACCGATTTTTAAACTGTGCTAAAACCACTAATATAATTTGTGGTAGGTACCATTGGACCTCATCACGCAGAAGCGCACTAAACTTTTTCAAACACCTATAAAAACCGATTTAATGATACAATCACATAAATATTTAAAGTTTTCAACTTAAAACACTTTAATACAAGAAGTCCTAAACCATCACGCTGCAAATCATATAAAAGAAAGTTATGTATGAATAAAAATCAAAAAGGTCCAGTGGGACCTCATCACGCACAGAAGGGTTAATGTCAAACAACTATGAGCTACCCGTTGATATTTTTTAGTTTGAAGCACTCTAAAAAACTGATGCTTTCAAATAGAGATAGATCCCGGGTAGACATATTCGGTATCTTTGAAACAGAAAGCTTGTTGTGACATTTTATTATGAAAGCAACTTGTACACTGAATCCATAACTGTGAAATGTCCAGTTTTTTAATTTAATTACAGTAGCAATTCATAATTATTTAATAAATTTCCAAAAACTAAAACAATCAAGTCATGGAATCGCACCCAAAAAATCGTACTCTATTACAACGTGCGTCGCAGCTTATTTTTCTGAACTTATCTTCACTTGAAGTTCACTTCTTGCGCAATAATCCCATTTTTATTCTTGTAACACATTTCTTTTGGAGACGAAACCATAACACTTTGAAACGAATTAGACCAACATTTTATAAGAGATATAGGTAAAAATTCTCCAAGTTGAATTGAACAAAAAACTATCGCCATTATAAGACACGTGTAGTCCTAGTATTGAAAATGCCAGCGCCTTTTCGTCTGTGGGGCAGACAGAAAATACACAACACACTTACGCCATTAAACAAAGAGGAACCAAGGAAAACACTTCTTATGCCCACAAATTCCCTCCCACCCCATTTACACACAAGAACGTAATCATTGATCCATTGCCGTTGTTCATTTTTACACGGCCGGGGAGAGCGAAAGAATTTCGAACGTAAAATCTCATCTCTGAGTAGACAAAACATGTATTTGGGTACATACATATGTATATGTATGCGAAGAGCCAAGAGCTGGGCAATATTCGTGTCCTTGAACAAAATTTTCCACCTTCTCCCATGCAATGACGACGCTTTCCATGCCCTTCAAAAAAAATTGTCATTTGAAGGTAATTTAATCCTTTGATAAGTCTTTACAAAAAATATATTTTCATACTTTTTTATATAAAATTCTAGGTATGCCCTAATCATTCAATTTCAGAACGGTAAAGAACTTTTCTCACACACACACATGAACATTTTTTCTCGTCCACTATATTTCGACGAGCTCGTGGTATTCAAGAATTTTTCTTCCAACGCAACATTCATCTTGCAGTTACTCCATGTTGATTTATTTATTCTTTTTTATAGATATAACATATATTTAATATTTTCAATAAAATAAACTTACCTTTTTGCCATTATACGATTGTTTCCACAAAATGAATGGCAGACAAAATCAGTCCGTGTGTGAAAAAAATTTTGTAGTATCTTTTCTACACTAAGACAGGGTTGCCTTAACTTTCCAGTCAGTGTTGCTGTGGTGCAAAACTAAATTTGCATGCCAATAAACGTGCTCAAATTTTTGTGTGTTTGTTCACAAATTTGACAAAACGCAGAAAATTACCAGCTACGGAAATATTTCGATTGGCAAATAGCAATAACTCACGACCTAGCTCTTATAAATCTTGCTTAGTGCGAATACGTACAACCCTTCGACGACACAGTAGAAATTGCAACAAACCTGCGTGAAGATAGCGACGTCGCTAACTTTCGATAACAGGGTTATCGAAAAAATAACAGGGTGACACAGAGACGACAAAAACTGAATTAATATAAGACGGACAGACAGAATATTTAATGAAATTTATGTATTTCCGTGCTTAAAAACAACGATTTATACACAGAATATGGTAGAGAACAGCTTTACCTACAATTTGGTGTCCCACATGTGCCTGTTCAATGTTATTTAGCTTGGTTATTATTGGGTACTGGTGGTCAGGACACTATTTCCCATGTGGAGTCCAGGAATGGACTTCGTACACAAAAGTGACAACGGAACTTGATAGAGGGCATCAATACCTACAATTTGGTATACCACATGTATCTGGGAAACGCCGAGTGTAGAACAAAATTTTCCAGAAACTGTTGGACGCACTGGTGGTCAGGACAGTATTTCCAGCGCTGAGGCCAGGAATGGACTTCGTACACAAAAGTGACAACGGATATTGATAGAGGGCATCAATACCTACAATTTGGTATACCACATGTATCTGGGAAACGCCGAGTGTAGAACAAAATTTTCCAAAAACTGTTGGACGCACTGGTGGTCAGGACAGTCTTTCCAGCGCTGAGGCCAGGAATGGACTTCGTACACAAAAGTGACAACGGAACTTGGTAGAGGGCATTAATACCTACAATTTGGTATACCACATGTATCTGGGAAACGCCGAGTGTAGAACAAAATTTTCCAGAAACTGTTGGACGCACTGGTGGTCAGGACAGTATTTCCATCGCTGAGGCCAGGAATGGACTTCGTACACAAAACTGACAACGGATATTGATAGAGGGCATCAATACCTACAATTTGGTATACCACATGTATCTGGGAAACGCCGAGTGTAGAACAAAATTTTCCAGAAACTGTTGGACGCACTGGTGGTCAGGACAGTATTTCCAGCGCTGAGGCCAGGAATGGACTTCGTACACAAAAGTGACAACGGAACTTGGTAGAGGGCATTAATACCTACAATTTGGTATACCACATGTATCTGGGAAACGCCGAGTGTAGAACAAAATTTTCCAGAAACTGTTGGACGCACTGGTGGTCAGGACAGTATTTCCATCGCTGAGGCCAGGAATGGACTTCGTACACAAAACTGACAACGGATATTGATAGAGGGCATCAATACCTAAAATTTGGTATACCACATGTATCTGGGAAACGCCGAGTGTAGAACAAAATTTTCCAGAAACTGTTGGACGCACTGGTGGTCAGGACAGTATTTCCAGCGCTGAGGCCAGGAATGGACTTCGTACACAAAAGTGACAACGGAACTTGGTAGAGGACATCAATACCTACAATTTGGTATACCACATGTATCTGGGAAACGCCGAGTGTAGAACAAAATTTTCCAGAAACTGTTGGACGCACTGGTGGTCAGGACAGTATTTCCAGCGCTGAGGGCAGGAATGGACTTCGTACACAAAAGTGACAACGGAACTTGGTAGAGGACATCAATACCTACAATTTGGTATACCACATATATCTGGGAAACGCCGAGTGTAGAACAAAATTTTCCAGAAACTGTTGGACGCACTGGTGGTCAGGACAGTATTTCCAGCGCTGAGGCCAGGAATGGACTTCGTACACAAAAGTGACAACGGAACTTGGTAGAGGGCATTAATACCTACAATTTGGTATACCACATGTATCTGGGAAACGCCGAGTGTAGAACAAAATTTTCCAGAAACTGTTGGACGCACTGGTGGTCAGGACAGTATTTCCAGCGCTGAGGCCAGGAATGGACTTCGTACACAAAAATGACAACGGAACTTGGTAGAGGGCATTAATACCTACAATTTGGTATACCACATGTATCTGGGAAACGCCGAGTGTAGAACAAAATTTTCCAGAAACTGTTGGACGCACTGGTGGTCAGGACAGTATTTCCAGCGCTGAGGCCAGGAATGGACTTCGTACACAAAAGTGACAACGGAACTTGGTAGAGGACATCAATACCTACAATTTGGTATACCACATGTATCTGGGAAACGCCGAGTGTAGAACAAAATTTTCCAGAAACTGTTGGACGCACTAAAGAGCATGACACTATTTCATTAGAATTTCGGCACGAAATAATGAACGTCCAAAAATTGCAATGCAGGAAATTGCTTGACCAACATAAAGATAATTTCATTGGTTGTAACTAATTAAAATTTATTGAATTCTACTGTGGAGCATGCAGGTATAATATATTTTCGCAAGAAAAGTTGTATTTATTCGCTTCATTTTATTTTCACGTGAACTTAGTATGTTTGACTAAAATTCGGTCGTCAAAAGGGGGTATATTAATGAAAATTAGGCTCGTATGTTACCTTGGCAACTCTGCGAACGATATATAACACATAGAAAATGGCGGACAAATTGATATAACAGATATAACTTGTTATTAGAGACGCTTTGCAAAAACGGTGTAAAGGCCAGCAACATTAATATTTTTATAAAAAATAAATAAGATTGAAGAAGATCATGGTACCAGTCGAGCCCGTCCATTTGCTCCTGAGGATTCTGTATACGATCCAATTGTGCCATGTTATTGGAAAGGGTCGCTTTGGTGAAGTTTGGCGCGGTCATTGACGTGGTGAAAATGTGGCTCTAAAAATTGTTTCTAGTCGAGAGGAATGCTCGTGAAGCAGAAATATATCAGGCTGGTACGTTGCGTCATGAAAATATTTTATTTCATAGCAGCTGACATTGTTGGTAAGCTTCATTCTAAAATTATTGGGTCAAAATATATACTTGACGATTGTTTGTTTTAGATAATGGGACTCGGACACAATTATGGCTAGTCACAGATTACCATGAGAATGGTTCACTTTTTGATTACATCGCATACTGTAGATACAAACACAATGCTGAGTATGGCCTTATAAATTGCCACAGGTTTGGCTCACCTCCACATGGATATTGTGGCAACACGTGACAAACCGGCAAATTGCCCATCGTGATTTGAAATCGAAAAATATATTGGTTAAATCCAATTTAACTTGTGCCATTGCTGATTTGAGTTTAGTAGTGAGGCACATTGAGTAGGTACTAAACGCTATGTGGCACCTGAAATTCTGGATGAGAGCACGAATGCTCAACATTTTGATTCATATAAGAAGACCGATGTTTACGCTTTTGGCTTAATTTTATGGGAGATTGCTCGACACTGTTATATTGACATGATATATGATGAATATTAAATGCCTTACTATGATGTGGTCCAGCCCGATCCCAGCATTGAGGAAGTGAAAAAAGGTATGTTAAAAAATAAAAATTACAATTTAAGAATTACCAAATTAACCCGTGCATATCATTTTATGTATCATTGAAAAAGCATTTTCAAGCTTTGTGGAAAAATTATTTTCAAAATTTATGCTTTTCACAAAATGTTTTGCACTGTGAACCCCATATAGTGCTTTCCAATAGTAAAGCACGCAATGACTATTTTAATGACTATTTTAGAGGCTAAACTCGAACTTAATACCCACCTTTAGCCGCTAAAAGTGCAATTTATTTATTTACGATTTTTGTGATAATACATTTTAAAAACCAGTAAGGAAAGTCTAAAGTCGGGCGGGGTCGACTATATTATACCCTGCACCACTTTGTAGATCTAAATTTTCGATACCATATTACATCCGTCAAATGTGTTGGGGGCTATATATAAAGGTTTGTCCCAAATACATACATTTAAATATCACTCGATCTGTAAGAATTTGATAGACTTCTACAAAATCTATAGACTCAAAATTTAAGTCGGCTAATGCACTAGGGTAGAACACAATGTTAGTAAAAAAATATGGGAAACGTTTAAATCTGAAGCAATTTTAAGGAAACTTCGAAAAAGTTTATTTATGATTTATCGCTCGATATATATGTATTAGAAGTTTAGGAAAATTAGAGTCATTTTTACAAATTTTCGACTAAGCAGTGGCGATTTTGCAAGGAAAATGTTGGTATTTTGACCATTTTTTTCGAAATCAGAAAAACATATATATGGGAGCTATATCTAAATCTGAACCGATTTCAACCTAATTTGGCACGCATAGCATCAATGCTAATTCTACTCCCTGTGCAAAATTTCAACTAAATCGGAGTTAAAAATTGGCCTCTGTGGTCATATGAGTGTAAATCGGGCGAAAGCTTTATATGGGAGATATATCCAAATCTGAACCGATTTCAAGCAAATTTGGCACGCATAGCTACAATGCTAATTCTACTCCCTGTGCAAAATTTCAACTAAATCGGAGTTAAAAATTGGCCTCTGTGGTCATATGAGTGTAAATCGGGCGAAAGCTTTATATGGGAGATATATCCAAATCTGAACCGATTTCAAGCAAATTTGGCACGCATAGCTACAATGCTAATTCTACTCCCTGTGCAAAATTTCAACTAAATCGGAGCAAAAAATTGGCCTCTGTGGTCATATGAGTGTAAATCGGGCGAAAGCTTTATATGGGAGATATATCCAAATCTGAACCGATTTCAAGCAAATTTGGCACTCATAGTTACAACGCTAATTCTACTCCCTGTGCAAAATTTCAACTAAATCGGAGCAAAAAATTGGCCTCTGTGGGCAAATGAGTGTAAATCGGGCGAAAGCTATATATGGGAGCTATATCTAAATCTGAACCGATTTTGCTGATATTTTGCAAGTTTTTCGAGACTCATAAAATATTCGGATGTACGGAATTTGAGGAAGATCGGTTGATATACACGCCATTTATGACCAGATCGGTGAAAAATATATATGGCAGCTATATCTAAATCTGAACCGATTTTTTCCAAAATCAATAGGGATCGTCTTTGAGCCGAAACAGGACCCTATACCAAATTTTAGGACAATCGGACTAAAACTGCGAGCTGTACTTTGCACACAAAAATACATCAACAGAAAGACAGACAGACAGACGGACATCGCTAAATCGACTCAGAATTTAATTCTAAGCCGATCCGTATACTAAAAGGTTGGTCTATGATTACTCCTTCTTGGCGTTACATACAAATGCACAAACTTATTATACCCTGTACCACAGTAGTGGTGAAGGGTATAAATATAAACTTTGCAAAAAATTGTGTAGGGCTATTCCCTAAAAAGGCATTATCTTATAACGTTTTGCTGATTTACCTTAATTTTAAATACGAACCTTATACCCACCTTAAAAGTTATATATTCATCAAAATTTATTTTTAAAATTTGATTAGTTTTGGACTCCAAAGTCAATTCAACTAATTTTACATTGTATGAAATAAATATATTGAAAATGTTGAAGCAAACAATAACTTTTTTTCAAGTCAATTTTTTAAATTATTTTGTGATCAATTAATTTCTTGATTGAATCTGTAAAAGTTCTGTGTACTTGCATCATATTACTTTATTGATGATTACGAACTATTGTTTGAGTAGATTTCCGCACAACCATGAGGTACTACTCGCTGCGCGTTGCCACATGTTTTACTTGGCTGGCATCCCCAATAGGCCTACATCCAAGAAGTGCTTCGCACATGTTTCAAGCGTTTTACGCTGTTAAAGTAAGATCTACTTAAATTTACTTAAATTCTAATTAAGGCTAAGGAAACTACTTTTTTGAGGAGGTATTCTACGCTCATATCACTCATACCTGCAAATAAAAATATAATATGTTAGTAGATATTCATTTTAAACTGTTTTCATATTCGCATAATTTACAAGTAATGGTCTTTATATTATGTTTATGGTACACATCCCTGATGCAACCAGAGCAAATTCTCTTCGAACATCGTAAACACTCAATTTCTGTACTTTTTGTTGTAGAACAATGTAAACATATAAGTTTACTAGAATAATTTAATAGTTTTTTGAGCATTTGCTGCCTATACGATGGCTTCAAATCCAATTTTGTCATTTCCATATTTTTAATATACCTTTCGGCGTACTGTAAGACGAAGATTCCACATTCAACATCGTCAAACTGTTTATCAAAAACAAAGGTTTTCACTGACCATACTTCATTTCGTAATATCTGTATCTCCTTTATATAGTGGGATATTAGATTATGTGCAGTCCTATTATATTGCTTGGGATCCAGGCATGATACTTCCTTTGTTTCCATATTCAGTATCACCAAGTAATAATGACTGCTTATTAATTGAGGAATCAATATTGAAGTCAAACAACTTTGTAGGGCATTTTGTAGAATAATTCGGTTCTTAAAGCAATAACTATCAATTTGTACAGGAACTCCTCTGTAATTAGACCCATTTTCTTTGAGAAGTATAGCCAAGCCTGCATTCACTATGTTATTACGTAGCCACTGTCGAGGACGTAGAGTTTCTAATTCGAACAGTGATAATACATTGTCTTCAAACACTTGACCAACGAAATATTCATCGTAAACGGTTTTAAGATTACAAATGAATAATCTGTCTTGATTAAATTTCGTTAAAGTTTGCATTGAAAAAATGTCGTAGGGATTATATTCGGGCATTTTTAACAAACACGTCTGTGCATATTTGTGATCGCTTTGAATAGAATATCTCTCAGTTTGTAATTTTGTAATTTTTTCACTTATTTTTTGTAAACTGGAAAATTCTTTATTAAACATAGGTTGTTTTAAACGTGTCAATTTTCCTTTTTTATTCCAACTTTCCGTTGCCTTCTTCATATCCCTGTTTGAGTCTTTTCCAAAGACCTTAGGGCTTTTTAACATTCGATTGCCTTTCGATGACTTTATCTTAGTTTCAGGCTTTATAGTTTCTAGAATTTTTTCGTCAAAGTATATTGCTTCGACATCCGTTGTTATAGACCTATAATATTTCTCAATTTTTCGAATTGCACGTCCAAGTTTGTGCTTTTCTCCTTTTAATATTAAATGCTTTACATTTTTATAATGAGCTTCAATTGGGCCATTGCTGACTCGCTCTTTTTTAAAGCAAACGTGATAGCCGATTATGTTTGTCCAGAAAGGAAGGAAAGCAATATATTTTTTTAGCATAAATTCTAAAAATTCGGGACAATAAAAAGGATTTTGTAGACCATCAATTTCAAATAAATCCATGGTTTCTATTTTTAACAAAATATTTTTAAAGATGCTTGTAAATGGGCTTGAATTGGCTATTTCATCCAGCGTATTCTTTCTTAATTCCTGTAAATATGTTTTGCCGCTCTCTTCTTTAATTAGATTCTCTTCAATGGGAGTTTTTGCAAAAACCATAAATTTGTTAATTACTTTTGAAACTTGAGAGTTCAAATACTGACCACTCAATATGATGCTCATCATTTCAAACCAATCTTTGCATTCTTGCAATGTAGTGAAGTTAAAGGCCAGACCAATAGATTCACGCAAAAATTCTCGTAGCTTTACATTTTTTAATGGAACTCGTTCATCTATATCTTTGCAAATTATCTTCGTATAATGGCTTGTGCAAAATTGTATAACAATAAAATCCAATTTTTTAGATGCACTTTGTAAAAAGCAATGACATTTTATCAAATAATCCTGTATATTAAATATTCCATTGAATTCAGCCAAAATAGCGTTGATAATTGCATAGCTGCAATCTGTTACAATTCGCCTACAGATTGGTCTTCGATTATTTTCTTTCATAGCATCTTTAAACATGTGAAGAAATAATGATATTTCGTAAGTTGTATGAGTTGAAAGTATTGCGTCAGCAACCGGAAATATTTTGTTTGAATCCGAAAAATGTGTAACTATGGAATAAAGGAAAACTCGTTTCTGTGCACATTTTATTGGTTCTATAATCCCTCCTGTCGCGTCAATCCGCATGGTATAGTCTGCTTTTTGTGCTAACAGAGCATCATATTTATGCAACATTTCCAACCTTTCTTTTGAAAAAAGATAAACCCGTAATGGTGTTGCTAAATGTTGGATGAAATGCTCGTAATTAGTTTCACTCATTATGAAGGTGTCAATAAATGGATGTTTATCATAATCGAAATGTCCCATTGCTTCTGAACGAACTTTCCGAATGGTTGCGATTGGGCGTACATCTTGTTGTTTTCCAATTAGTCGCAAAAATCTTGACTGTCTATTTATAGCTTCCTTTCTATACAGTACTGCTTTTTTTTTAAGTAATTCTGCCTTCAACACATGTCGTTTAGGGCCTCTATTTTGATAGCATTTGTGATTTCCAATTTGATGCCTCAATTCCTCTTTTGATCTAAAGACCTCACAATTTTTGTTAGCAAAGTTTAATCGAAATATAAACGTACAACATGCGCTATCATTACAATAAGCATACATGGTATAAATTGTACGATCTTCATTAAACTTGCTTGAATGAATATTCAGATCACATACATTGTTAAAATTATCATACGTTTCGCGAAGATAATCTTGTAAAATTTTTTTAATAGAGAAAATGTCATTTTTGTTTACGACATCATGTACATTTTCGCAATGAAAAGTGCAATCTTTGTACTTACAATCTTTAAAAGATGGTTTTTTTGTGTGGACTTCTTTCATATTCTTCACCATTCGAATGCTTCTATTAGGCTTTTCTTGCGAACTCTTTGGGTTTCTATAGGAAATCGGGAGTTTGGCATCTATAGTTTCTTCATTTGAACCCTCTAGTTGCTTTTTGGGACATAGTGAGCTCTAAAATATTAAATATACAAAAAGATAATAGACTCATGTTTGGGTGCTACAAAATAATGTATTAATCAGTGATGCCATGTGTAGGGAAAAATCCTTTTTTTGTAGGGATTTTTTCTTAAAATTACATCTCTAGAGAAAAAAGGACAGATTTTTTATATATATTTATTTTATCCGAATTCAACCGATTCGGTTGAAATTTTGTCTCACTTCGAAGTGAGACAACATTACATTTATCCCTTTAGGTGGGTATTAAGTTCTAGTTTAGCCGATAAAAATCGAAATTAAATGTTTTTAATTACTTGGGTAATAGCCCAAATCAAGTTTACACAATGTTTATATTCTTTAAAATTGATTATCAGAGGAAATAAAAAAGTGAAATTTTAGCGGTTAAACTCGAACTTGATACAAACTTCAGTTCTTATGTTTTCCAATTTTGAATTAAACTTTTTACTAATTTCAGGTGATATTTTGGACGAATTTTCAACGTATAAATCTAAACCAAGTGGGGTAATGTCAAATAAAGCATATCATGAACTCAGGTGAGTTGGAGTAAAGTAGTCCTTTATAACGATGTTTAGGCTGTATACAATGTTAATCTATCAAAGTGCACACTTACTCCGATCCAAAGATTTTGTCTAACGATTTTGGTATTGAAAATTATTCAGAATTATTAAAGGCAAGTTGAGTTTAGTCCAACAATTTTTTTTCATGTAGTTTTTATGTAGTTTTTCATGTATAAAGACAAAGCGACTTTATTGAAAGTTTTCAGGACAATATTTTTTAAGTGTACCTAGCCGAAATGTTGAATTGCCATATTGAGTTTTTACTTATTTCTCGCATTCTTATTAGAAAAACATTTTGATTGTGTAACTAACGCCTAGAATTTCATTCAAAAATAGTTTTTATATAGTAGACATGTTATCGATTCTTGTTGAATATTCATAAATCATAAAAGCTTATAGCGTTATAACTTTACATTAGAATACATAATAAAAATAAAATATGTACATTAAATAAATACTTACGATATTTATTTCCATTCCGTTTGATGATTTTTCATTTTCATTATATTTTTGCATTTGTTGAGACTCACATAGTATCTCTGCCATATATTCCTGCTTAGAATTTACATCAGAAAAGTTAGGATTTTTACTTATGGACACTTTTGTACTCTCAATTTCAGGAGAGAAAAGTGTATATGCCCCGCAGTCTCTATTTAAATCCCATTCCAATTCTGATATTTGTGCGATTTCCATGTTATTGGTAAAATCCATTGGGCTTCTTACAGTTTTCTCATTCAGGAAACATGTATAGTCTTGGCCAGCTGCTTCATCTTTCATCGAACAGTAGGAATGCTCTTGGGAAACATTGAAAATGTCGGTATTGTTATTTTTTGAAATTTTTGTACTCTCAATTTCTGGAGAGAAAAACGAGTTTGTCCCGCAGTCGCTATTTAAATTCCATTCTAATTCCGATATTTCGCTGATTTCGATATTAGTATTGAAATCTGTTGGACATCTTATAGATTCATTTAAGAAGAGTACATAGTCCTGCTGGCTCGTTTGATATTTTAACGAACAATAAGAATGCTCTTGAGAAACATACAATTTCCCTTTATCTTCAACATTTGGTGTCCTTTCATGTATAATATTAATATTACTAATATTATTTTCATCCGTTGATACCGACCCAATTTCATCAGGGATTAGTTGGCCAAGAATATCCTGCTCCATGACTTCCTTATTGATTTCGTAATCTATTATCTTTGAGGGCAATTCATTTCCATCGGTTAGGGCGCGCTCCTGCAATATTTTTTCGGCATAATATGATATAATACGCCTGTTATGCCTTTCGTTTTTTAATTTTTGGAATTTCTTTGGATTTTTCATTGCATTCATACTATCGACTACCGATTGAAATGCTAAATTTTTGTCACTATAGTAGTGCAAAAGTTCTTCTAAATTTTCATAATTTTTTAAAATAGAAATTAAAATATTTCTATCTATTTTTGGCATTATTTATTTTTTTTTTTCTTAAAACACTTAAAAACTAATTTGTCAAATTAATAAACTTATTAAATTAAAGAAATTTATATCACTGAACAGAGTGCAAAATTTTATTTGTAAAAAGATTTATTAACTCTATCATAGATCGAGAAATTCTTATAGAATGAATATCCCGTTGCATTAGAGATGCCACCATTTTGCGTATTGGTTATGCCGCCATTTTGCGTTTTGGTTATACATGTAGAATGTCCCAACAAACACAAGCGTTCGAGAAATGTTTATATTCAACATGTCTTCAAACATTTTTAATAGAATTAGATTAGAATTCAATTTGAGAATTTTTTTACACATAACAACGTCTTCTCAATACATTAGGTACAACTTCTCAAATTAATTTTAATGTTTCCAATGTTGGAGATTTTCTTGAAAGCAAAGTCAGCATTCAACAAAACCGATTGCTTTCGAGAAGGTTCAACTGGTTCAAAGAATTTTTTTTTTTTTATATTAATTGTAAGTTATGTTGTTAAAATCGTGGCCTCACATTCACATAAGTGGATACTATGTTCTCGCCCCGGAAACCATCTTATTTGCACTTACGGTACGGTCACACTGAACAAATTTTTAACAGAAATGAAAAAAGAATTATTCGCCACAGCCAAACCAGTTTGACATTCAATTTGGACAAATATTTGTGTGACCATACCCTTAGTTTTTTGAATCAATCTCCATAACTGCATAAGATTTCATCAAAATATGATCAATGCCAAAAATGAATAAAAAATAATTTTATCTACAAAAAAGATGTATAACGAGGATATTATGATTAAATCTTATAAAATTATGGATGGACAAGATGAAGGACATTGCTTGCGAAACATTTAACGTTTTAAAATTAATCAAGTAAAGCAAAATTGTTTTCGGCTTGAAAACTGAACGTTGTACACACCTTTAGTGTGTACACAACTTTAGTGTTTACACACCTTTAGTGTGTACAATATTTGGCGTGAAATATTTAATTTATCCAAAAACACTATTCTTTATACAAAGCACCAAAAATGCATGATGTTTCTCTAAAACTGTTTATATGCGATTTTTTTATATGACTTAGCTTAGAATTCAATATGAAAAATTAGTGAGAAATTCGCGTTCTCAACAAAAAACAGACATTACCCTAAACAATAGAATTCAACACGTTAGCAACAATTTCTCAACATATTAGCAACAACTTTTCAAATTAATTTCATTTTAATGCTTCAAGCCTATTGGAAATTTTGTTGAAAGCAAGCAATTTGCAAGGCCATTTGAATTAATGTTTAAAGGTAAGTACTATGTTCACTTTTCGAGTTGAAATTTTCGCGGTTACTTTATAATATAAGTATAAGTTTGTTTTCATTTATAATTTTGATTATTTCAGGAGAAGTAATCGCGAAAATAAAGTGATTTTCAACTCGAAAACCGAACATAGTACACACCTGAAGATGGGATTCACTATCAAATTGATATGGCGTTAAATATGAAAAATTCTCATCCTTGTGTTTGTTGGGTTGTGGCATCTCCGAATAAATACACATATGGCATCTCCAAAAATGTCCTAGCTCGGATTGAAATTTCAAAAAAAGATCAGTTGCTGTCGTTTAATCAACGAGTGAACATAAAGCGCTACCGAAAAATTATAGATTCTATAAAATGGTGAGTTTTTATCTTGGACAAATATTTGGACAAATTTTTACGAAATCTTCTTTTTCAGAAGCCAATAAGAATTCCAATAGAATTAAATATTAATCTCACCTTAGAAGGTAACAATAGGAGAAGTAGAGGAAACAATAATGGAAGGCAAACCATACGGCGTCGACAAGATAGAGAAAGTTTAAGTCGGCGCCAGCTAGAGCAGCGACTTGAACAAATTACAGAAGAGCTACGCAGATTAAGAATACAAAATGAACAATTGCAACAAATTCCACGGCCAATGCAACTACCCACTACTTACCAATACCCTCAATATTACAACCAGTATCCATATGGAAATCAAAATATCCCATATTCACGACCATCTTCATTAAATACGGTAAATAATTCGAGAGCTACGACCCAGACAGTGGCTTCGAATGGTCCAAGCATGTCTACCACTGCGACTTCGGACCCAAAAATGGTTCCACCGCCTTCGAATGAAAATCCAAAATAAATAATGTATGCTATATTGATTAGTTTTATTTCTTTATTAATGAAATTAGTACATAGTTTTTCTTATTATAATTGTTCCTTATCATAGTTTAATAATGAATAAATGAATTTCTATTAAAAATACTACTGTTTTTTATTGACTTTGAGTAGATAGAACTGAATCATATTTATATTAATGATCATGAAAAAATATAATTTCTAACTCTATCAATTTTTAAATTTCTGATTTTCAGGTCAAAAAACATATGGCTGGAAATAAAAACATACTCTCGCATTTGGATAATTTGCATTTAATTTGTCAAATAATTTCGTTTAACGTATTCTAATATACGTTTTAGTTGATTAATATAATTTTGATTAATTTATGCTTTATATTTTCATATAATATTGAGTAATACATTGTAGTTCGCCTAATCGGCCTTTTAAAGAATAGCTTAAGTAAATGGAAATAAAAATAAAATAATATCTGGCGAAATTCAAATTTTTGTATTTTATGTATAAGTATAAATATTAGGTAATTAATTAAAATACGTTTGTTAATTTAAATTGCAATTTTTAAATTGTGGATATATAATTTTTATTGCCACTGTCATGTTTTTTTGAGAATTTCACGAAAACATGCCTTTATAACAAATAAAGGTATTTTTTAGAACATTGCGATTGTTGTGGCTGAACGAACGTAGGTGGTAATTTTTATTCTATGGACCTGCTAAACTTTTAGGACCACCAAAGTGTCCGAACATTTTGCTATCAAATTCGCTTCAATATGATTATTTTGAAAAGCATCTACATGTCCAAGGGAATGAAGTTTCCTATTTTAAGGCCAACATTAAGATGGCATTATTGCGCTCTTTTTTACGATTACATATTCATGCATTGCATCATTCCCCATCAAGTTGTAATAAAATTTGCAACAAGAAGTTACAATTTTATTCTCTTTTCGAGGATTTATCATTGATTTTAGCGGCTAAACTCAAACTTTGGTATTCCATATCGAAAACTATATACCATTGGACCTATTAGTTAATATAAGTCCGTGCTGTGAAAGCTTTGTTTTCGATATCCCATCTCGATCACCGTTCTGTTTAGGGGCATATGAAACCAGTTTTCCCATTTTAGGGTAATTCTTTTTGTAATTGTAGTCTGACTTCTGCCACCAATCAGAAATTTGTTTTCGATTTTCCCGATATTGAACAACTGTTCTCTTTTTTCCTAAAATAATTTATATTCCAGTTTATTAAATTATGTAAAAACATAAATTTGTGTGTAGGTAATCTAATTTTTGAAACTGATTAATTTTTACTCGAAATTGTCACACTTTGTCTCAGATATTACTCTGTGCATCCTTAATAGGACAATTTGTACACCCTACGGTGAGTACTACGTTCGGTTTTTCTAGCAAAATACTAAATTAAAATTGCAAATATATACAGCGACCCACATAAATATTGACACACCAATCAATTTTGTTTAAAAACCATATTTATAAAGTTATACGAAGCTATTTTAAATTAAAAGATATTTCAATTTGGATTGCAACTGCATTAAGAATATAGATCATTTTTTATTTTAGAACAGAATTTGTTCTTTCAATATTTAAATTATAAAAAATTAAAACAAGGTACATTTTTTGATTAACAAAAGTATTGGCACAGGTAGTTCCAAATTAGTTTTTTGGTACATTTAGTACTTTTTGGGCATTAATTTTTGTTTGATAACATAATCAAACAGTTTTTTGTTTTATTTGTAATTATATTCCCCCATTCTTCCATCAACAATGTACCAAATTTCATCAAAATCGGTTAATAATAGTAGCCTGAATATTGTGAACAACAAATACATGGTAAGGCGGACGAACACCGAGGGCTAAACTGACTCAGGAGGTGGTTCTGAGTCGATTGGTATATATTTTAAGGAGCTTAAAATAAATATTTTTGGCAGGCACATTTTTTCGCAGATACCCTAACCACAATGTGATTTAGGGAGCTTGTGTGGGGCACTGGATATGAAGACGAGTATATTTTTATCAAGTCTTGTTAGGAATCGAAAAATTCTAAGGTTAATATTTTATCTATTACTTGCTCATTTAAAAGCCCCAAAAATTATATCCAATAATCTCTGCTTTTAGTTTGAGATATCATACTATAGTCACTTGGTTATTTTAATGTAAACTTTAACCTATACTTTACCTCATTTCAGTTTGAAAGATTCAAAACTGCAACATGTTTTGGGCGCCACCAAAGCAAGGGTTGACACCCACTGGAAGAGACAACAACAACCACGACCACAGTTGGAGGTGCTACTCGTACAAATGTTGCCACTGGGGAAACAGTGACTACCGCAGTTCCAGCACAACGCAAAGTTCTAACACGTTCCAATTCGGTGCGCTTAGGCACAAGTTCAACAACGACCACACGGGTTAGGAGGTTTGCAACGTCATGCATCAACAAACTCACATTTGCAAGTTGGGCAAAATAAAGTCAAAACGCTGACCACAAAAAGGGTCGAAAATAAAGTGCAACAAGTTAAAAGTAAGTTCATCCTGTTATGTTTCGATTTGTTAGGAATTTATTTATTTCACAAATTTCTTGTTAATCTGTTTCAGTTATTAATAAAACTAGCAAGACTGATTCAGGTGTTACTGTGGAAACCACCCTACGCCGCGAAGGCAGTAATCTATGGCGCAAATCCTTAATAAAACTCAAAGTTGCCATTTCTCAAAATACCAAACAACCATTGGTCAAATCCAACTCAGGTACTACCTTAAACCGCAAAGAAGTTAAAACTGAACCCACAAATGCCGCTGCCGCCACAGCCCCTACTGAGGAAAATAAGTTGAAAATTATTAGTGTTCAATCACATTCAACCAACTTTTAGACGATGTCAAGGACATTGATGATGGAGACTCTGAAAACTTGGTCCTTGTCTCTGACTATGTAAACGATATATACGCTTATCTCTTCAAGCTAGAGACTGAACAACCTGTTATGAAAAATCATTTGGAAGGACGAGCTGAGCTCTATGCTAAAATGCGAGCAGTTCTTATTGAAGTGCATACACAATTCCATTTGGTTGCCGAAACATTCCAATTGGCTGTGGCCATTAGTGATCGCTATTTGCAAATTGTTAAGGACACAAAACGTTCCCATTTGCAATTGGTGGGTGTTACGGCTCTCTTTATTGCTGCCAAATATGAGGAGCTATTTCCACCAGCCATTGCTGATTGCATATATATCACCGACGATACCTATACTAGCAAGCAAATACGCCAAATGGAATTGCAAATATTCAAAGGGTTCCAAATAGTACCTGATAAAAGATGGGAAATCGATTGGTGTATTCTCCAGAACTCACTAAGCAACCAACAAGATCCATGAAAGGAAAAATATACCTTCTAGGTCTTCAATAAAATAAACCGATCTGTGAATTTACATCTACACTGAAAATATTTTGTATTGCATTGGTCAATCTTATATTTGGCCCAAATATGTCTTTACAAACACTGATTGAGAAAAAACAATAATAACACTTCCATTCGGAATTTAATTCCGAATTTATTAACACCAAATGCTTTTAAAATAAAACCACAGTTTATTAATTTATAAATAAAATGTTTTATTAAAAAAACTATTCGTTTTTTTTTACAAAATAAACATAGAAATAATTGTTTCTTTTTTATTTAATAAATGTAGCTTGGGTTATGGTTTGGCAATTATTCAAAAACTTAGTATATGGCAGTATTATTGAAACGACAATAAAAATGTAGCAGTACTTTCTTATAATAGATTTATGTATATATAAGTGTATATAAAATGGTTATTTACAAGGATATATAACTTTTTCAGTTTTTGTTTTTTATATTCTTAACAATTAAAGGCCTTAAACCTTCCCTAATGTTATCATATATATACAATTATTCAATATAAACGCTTTAGGAAAAAGTGTTTAAAGCAAAGGAACAATATTTGTTTTTTATTATTAAGTTAAGGCAGGCTGGGTTAACCAATTTTTTATGATTCGTTGCTAAACTTTGATCATTGTGAACCAAAAAAAGGTTCTTTGGTATCGGGGAAAAACAAAAACGCCTTTCATGAATTTCATTGTTCAAATATTTGGGATTCCGATCTACATATTACCAAACCAATGTTGTTCCTCACGAGGTACGTAAATATTCTATGTACATAAATACTAGAGGTGTGCACGTGACACGAAATTGTCGTGACTCACGAACATTTTCGTGATTCGTGCGTGAGTCACACTCATGACAGCAACGTGAGTGTGCGTGATTAACAAACCAAAATGTCGTGCGTGAGCGTGAGTCACGAAAATAATATATTCGTCGTTGTGCGTGAGTAACTAATTACACTCACGAAATTCTTCCTGCTCACCAACATAAAACGTTTCAATTACAATTTTAGTGACACCTGGGATGTTAAGAGTTTAATAACACTCGATTTTAATAATGCTCATGTTTTCAGACATCAACATAAAACGCTTCAATTACAATTTTAGTGACACCTGGGATGTTAAGAGTTTAATAACACTCGATTTTAATAATGCTCATGTTTTCAAACACTTCGGTAAGGTAAATTAATCATAAAATTATTCGTGAGTCACGATATTACTCACGTGCACACCTCTAATAATACGATAATTATTACAGAACATAGAGAAGCTTTAATGCGTACAGTTTTGAGAAAAGTTCACAAAGAAATTCCAACTGCAATGACGGACAGAATAATGTTTCTACACTAAGCATTTCAATCTGATTGCACGCTTCCATTGTTTTCGTCTCGGCAAACATTTCAAAGATATCAGTATAAATCACTCTATATTTTTCAAATCTCTTTCGTAAACATATAAAACGTTTGTTCATCTATCAATTATTTGATGTAATTGATGTGTTCATGATGCGTATCGTTAATATCCATCACTTCAACATGAATTGGAAGGACTCCTGATTTGTAACTTTCATTTTATGGATATCACGTAACAAATCAATATTTGGTTTTTTCTTGGACCCGAGTATTTGACAGAAACTTTTTGATTCTAAGAGCTGTAAAACGCGCTACTGGGTTAGCATACCAACATTCTTTCATGACTTTGGCTAAGCTGTGTAACACATCTGAAGCATGCCAACGATTGGAAATGTTGGGCCTCATTTTATCAATACAAACAAACGACCTGTAAAAAGCAAATTAATTTTAGTATGAGATGATACATAAAATGATATGCACGGGTTAATTTGGTAATTCTTAAATTGTAATTTTTATTTTTTAACATACCTTTTTTCACTTCCTCAATGCTGGGATCGGGCTGGACCACATCATAGTAAGGCATTTAATATTCATCATATATCATGTCAATATAACAGTGTCGAGCAATCTCCCATAAAATTAAGCCAAAAGCGTAAACATCGGTCTTCTTATATGAATCAAAATGTTGAGCAATCGTGCTCTCATCCAGAATTTCAGGTGCCACATAGCGTTTAGTACCTACTCAATGTGCCTCACTACTAAACTCAAATCAGCAATGGCACAAGTTAAATTGGATTTAACCAATATATTTTTCGATTTCAAATCACGATGGGCAATTTGCCGGTTTGTCACGTGTTGCCACAATATCCATGTGGAGGTGAGCCAAACCTGTGGCAATTTATAAGGCCATACTCAGCATTGTGTTTGTATCTACAGTATGCGATGTAATCAAAAAGTGAACCATTCTCATGGTAATCTGTGACTAGCCATAATTGTGTCCAAGTCCCATTATCTAAAACAAACAATCGTCAAGTATATATTTTGACCCAATAATTTTAGAATGAAGCTTACCAACAATGTCAGCTGCTATGAAATAAAATATTTTCATGACGCAACGTACCAGCCTGATATATTTCTGCTTCACGAGCATTCCTCTCGACTAGAAACAATTTTTAGAGCCACATTTTCACCACGTCAATGACCGCGCCAAACTTCACCAAAGCGACCCTTTCCAATAACATGGCACAATTGGATCGTATACAGAATCCTCAGGAGCAAATGGACGGGCTCGACTGGTACCATGATCTTCTTCAATCTTATTTATTTTTTATAAAAATATTAATGTTGCTGGCCTTTACACCGTTTTTGCAAAGCGTCTCTAATAACAAGTTATATCTGTTATATCAATTTGTCCGCCATTTTCTATGTGTTATATATCGTTCGCAGAGTTGCCAAGGTAACATACGAGCCTAATTTTCATTAATATACCCCCTTTTGACGACCGAATTTTAGTCAAACATACTAAGTTCACGTGAAAATAAAATGAAGCGAATAAATACAACTTTTCTTGCGAAAATATATTATACCTGCATGCTCCACAGTAGAATTCAATAAATTTTAATTAGTTACAACCAATGAAATTATCTTTATGTTGGTCAAGCAATTTCCTGCATTGCAATTTTTGGACGTTCATTATTTCGTGCCGAAATTCTAATGAAATAGTGTCATGCTCTTTAGTGCGTCCAACAGTTTCTGGAAAATTTTGTTCTACACTCGGCGTTTCCCAGATACATGTGGTATACCAAATTGTAGGTATTGATGTCCTCTACCAAGTTCCGTTGTCACTTTTGTGTACGAAGTCCATTCCTGGCCTCAGCGCTGGAAATACTGTCCTGACCACCAGTGCGTCCAACAGTTTCTGGAAAATTTTGTTCTACACTCGGCGTTTCCCAGATACATGTGGTATACCAAATTGTAGGTATTAATGCCCTCTACCAAGTTCCGTTGTCATTTTTGTGTACGAAGTCCATTCCTGGCCTCAGCGCTGGAAATACTGTCCTGACCACCAGTGCGTCCAACAGTTTCTGGAAAATTTTGTTCTACACTCGGCGTTTCCCAGATACATGTGGTATACCAAATTGTAGGTATTAATGCCCTCTACCAAGTTCCGTTGTCACTTTTGTGTACGAAGTCCATTCCTGGCCTCAGCGCTGGAAATACTGTCCTGACCACCAGTGCGTCCAACAGTTTCTGGAAAATTTTGTTCTACACTCGGCGTTTCCCAGATATATGTGGTATACCAAATTGTAGGTATTGATGTCCTCTACCAAGTTCCGTTGTCACTTTTGTGTACGAAGTCCATTCCTGCCCTCAGCGCTGGAAATACTGTCCTGACCACCAGTGCGTCCAACAGTTTCTGGAAAATTTTGTTCTACACTCGGCGTTTCCCAGATACATGTGGTATACCAAATTGTAGGTATTGATGTCCTCTACCAAGTTCCGTTGTCACTTTTGTGTACGAAGTCCATTCCTGGCCTCAGCGCTGGAAATACTGTCCTGACCACCAGTGCGTCCAACAGTTTCTGGAAAATTTTGTTCTACACTCGGCGTTTCCCAGATACATGTGGTATACCAAATTTTAGGTATTGATGCCCTCTATCAATATCCGTTGTCAGTTTTGTGTACGAAGTCCATTCCTGGCCTCAGCGATGGAAATACTGTCCTGACCACCAGTGCGTCCAACAGTTTCTGGAAAATTTTGTTCTACACTCGGCGTTTCCCAGATACATGTGGTATACCAAATTGTAGGTATTAATGCCCTCTACCAAGTTCCGTTGTCACTTTTGTGTACGAAGTCCATTCCTGGCCTCAGCGCTGGAAATACTGTCCTGACCACCAGTG